>NC_138294.1:85801606-86296606 GCF_965601325.2 Salmo salar | reverse complement strand
TCACTCACTCACTCACTCACACTTTCGATATGTCGCCCATTCTAATGTGGCCCCCAAAACTATTTTCAGGAAAATCCACAAGCCATCATGGGCTGTGCGGAGGGAGTAATATAATTTCTGATGGGTAAATGTTTTTTATTTCCTAGTGCTGCTGCAAGGTAGTTAAATAAAACCGTCTGTCGTTATATTAGTGTTTCCTCACCTCACTCTCCCTCAAGCACCATCTCAACCTGATATGTTAGCAAGCAGCTCTCAAGTTTCTGAAGTACCTAGACACCATTTGAGGAGTTCAACCTGATTAATAACTAAAGGCTAGCTGGCAGGGAGAGAGAGAGAGAGAGAGAGGTGGGTGGGCTGGCAGGGAGAGAGAGAGAGAGGTGGGTGGGTGGGTGGGTGGGTGGGTGGGTGGGTGGGTGGGTGGGTGGGTGGGTGGGTGGTT
Organism: Salmo salar; assembly: GCF_965601325.2. Lineage (NCBI taxonomy): Eukaryota > Metazoa > Chordata > Actinopteri > Salmoniformes > Salmonidae > Salmo > Salmo salar. The sequence goes on along the minus strand of NC_138294.1, from coordinate 86,296,167 downwards.
AGCAAAGAGAGAGAGAGGTGGGTGGGTGGGTGGGTGGTGGGTGGGTGGGTGGGTGGGATGGGAGAGAGAGAGAGAGGTGGTTGGGTGGGCTGGGAGGGAGAGAGAGAGAGAGAGAGGTGGGTGGGCTGGGAGGGAGAGAGAGAGAGAGAGAGGTGGGCTGGGAGGGAGAGAGAGAGAGGTGGGTGGGTGGGCTGGGAGGGAGAGAGAGAGAGAGAGGTGGGTGGGTGGGCTGGGAGGGAGAGAGAGAGAGGTGGGCTGGGAGGGCTGGGAGGGAGAGAAAGAGAGAGAGAGGAGAGAGAGAAAGAGAGAGAGAGAGAGGTGGGTGGGTGGGCTGGGAGGGAGAGAGAGAGAGAGAGAGTGGGTGTGTGGGCTGGGAGGGAGAGAAAGAGAGATGGGCTGGGAGGGAGAGAGGTGGGTGCGTGGGCTGGGAGGGAGAGAAAGAGAGATGGGCTGGGAGGGAGAGAGGTGGGTGGGTGGGCTGGGAGGGAGAGAGGTGGGTGGGTGGGCTGGGAGGGAGAGAGGTGGGTGGGTGGGCTGGGAGGGAGAGAGAGAGATGTGGGTGGGTGGGCTGGGAGGGAGAGAGAGAGGTGGGTGGGTGGGCTGGGAGGGAGAGAGAGAGAGGTGGGTGGGTGGCTGGGAGAGGAGGGAGAGAGGGAGAGGTGGGTGGGTGGGCTGGGAGAGAGGTGGGTGGGTGGGTGGGTGTGGGGTGGGTGGGATCAGGGAATAGATATGTTACTAGGATGGAATCAGTGGGATCCCTCTGAAGAACCTCTGAGCGAAAGGCAGTGCTTAACTCCATGTGCTTCAGTGAATATTCATTGGTGGATTGGTAGGTATGCATAATATGGATTCTGATGTAACTACCAACTGTCAGCAAATATACTGTACATTTCATTGGTGGCGCTCATTGCTTTTTTTCTCCAAAACACAGCATCTATGATGCATGTGGTTCATTGACGTACTGGCGGCTGTATGTTTTAAGTAAACGAGATAGGTACTGAATTCATAACAGTGTTGGTGTGTTAATGGTCTGTCCAAAGGGTGCCTTGTCTGAACTCAAAATCAAAATCAAATCAAATCAAATTTATTTTTATATAGCCCTTCGTACATCAGCTGATATTCTCAAAGTGCTGTACAGTTCTATTCTGTTGGGTTTTACCAGTCAGGCCATCCATACTCACTAGTCCTCTCTCCTCACTAGTTCTCTCTCCTCTGTCTCTCCTCTCTACTCAGTAGTCCACTCTCCTCTCTCTCTCCTCTCTACTCACTAGTCCTCTCTCCTCTCTCCTCACTAGCCCTCTCTCCTCTCTACAGACTAGTCCTCTCTCCTCTCTACTCAGTAGTCCACTCTCCTCTGTCTCCCCTCTCTACTCACTAGTCCTCTCTCCTCTCTCTCCTCTCTACTAACTAGTCCTCTCTCCTCTCTCTCTCCTCTCTCCTCTCTCCTCACTAGTCCTCTCTCCTCTCTCTCTCCTCTCTACTCACTAGTCCTCTCTCCTCTCTCTCTCCTCTCTACTCACTAGTCCTCTCTCCTCTCTCTCTCCTCTCTACTCACTAGTCCTCTCTCCTCTCTACTCACTAGTCCTCTCTCCTCTCTCTCTCCTCTCTACTCACTAGTCCTCTCTCCTCTCTTTCAACTCACTAGTCCTCTCTCCTCTGTCTCTCCTCTCTACTCACTAGTCCTCTCTCCTCTCTCTCCTCTCTACTCACTAGTCCTCTCTCCTTTCTTTCAACTCACTAGTCCTCTCTCCTCTGTCTCTCCTCTCTACTCACTAGTCCACTCTCCTCTCTCTCCCCTCTCTACTCACTAGTCCTCTCTCCTCTCTCTCCTCTCTACTTACTAGTCCTCTCTCCTCTCTCCTCACTAGTCCTCTCTCCTCTCTCTCTCCTCTGTACTCACTAGTCCTCTCTCCTCTCTACTCACTAGTCCTCTCTCCTCTCTCTCTCCTCTCTCCTCACTAGTCCTCTCTCCTCTCTCTCTCCTCTCTACTCACTAGTCCTCTCTCCTCTGTCTCTCCTCTCTCCTCACTAGTCCTCTCTCCTCTCTCTCTCCTCTCTACTCACTAGTCCTCTCTCCTCTCTCTCCTCTCTACTCACTAGTCCTCTCTCCTCTCTCTCTCTCCTCTCAACTCACTAGTCCTCTCTCCTCTCTCTCTCCTCTCTACTCACTAGTCCTCTCTCTCCTCTCTTTCAACTCACTAGTCCTCTCTCCTCTGTCTCTCCTCTCTACTCACTAGTCCTCTCTCCTCTCTACTCACTAGTCCTCTCTCTCCTCTCTTTCAACTCACTAGTCCTCTCTCCTCTGTCTCTCCTCTCTACTCACTAGTCCTCTCTCCTCTCTACTCACTAGTCCTCTCTCTCCTCTCTTTCAACTCACTAGTCCTCTCTCCTCTGTCTCTCCTCTCTACTCACTAGTCCTCTCTCCTCTCTACTCACTAGTCCTCTCTCCTCTCTCCTCACTAGTCCTCTCTCCTTTCTCTCATCTCTACTCACTAGTCCTCTCTCCTCTGTCTCTCCTCTCTACTCATTAGTCCTCTCTCCTCTCTCTCCTCTCTACTCACTAGTCCTCTCTCTCATCTCTACTCACTAGTCCTCTCTCCTCTGTCTCTCCTCTCTACTCACTAGTCCTCTCTCCTCTGTCTCTCCTCTCTTTCAACTCACTAGACCTCTCTCCCCTGTCTCTCCTCTCTTTCAACTTACTAGTCCTCTCTCCTCTCTATCAACTCACTAGTCCTCTCTCCTCTGTCTCTCCTCTCTACTCATTAGTCCTCTCACCTCTCTCTCACCTCTCTACTCACCAGTCCTCTCTCCTCTGTCTCTCCTCTCTACTCACTAGTCCTCTCTCCTCTGTCTCTCCTCTCTACTCATTAGTCCTCTCACCTCTCTCTCTCCTCTCTACTCACCAGTCCTCTCTCCTCTCTCTCTCGTCTCTACTCACTAGTCCTACTCACTAGTCCTCTCTCCTCTCTCTCCTCTCTACTCACTAGTCCTCTCTCCTTTCTCCTCACTAGTCCTCTCTCCTCTGTCTCTCCTCTCTACTCACTAGTCCTCTCTCCTCTGTCTCTCCTCTCTTTCAACTCACTAGACCTCTCTCCTCTGTCTCTCCTCTCTTTCAACTTACTAGTCCTCTCTCCTCTCTATCAACTCACTAGTCCTCTCTCCTCTCTCCTCACTAGTCCTCTCTCCTCTGTCACTCCTCTCTACTCACTAGTCCTCTCTCCTCTGTCTCTCCTCTCTTTCAACTCACTAGACCTCTCTCCTCTGTCTCTCCTCTCTTTCAACTTACTAGTCCTCTCTCCTCTCTATCAACTCACTAGTCCTCTCTCCTCTGTCTCTCCTCTCTACTCATTAGTCCTCTCACCTCTCTCTCTCCTCCCTACTCACCAGTCCTCTCTCCTCTGTCTCTCCTCTCTACTCACTAGTCCTCTCTCCTCTGTCTCTCCTCTCTACTCATTAGTCCTCTCACCTCTCTCTCTCCTCTCTACTCACCAGTCCTCTCTCCTCTCTCTCCTCTCTACTCACTAGTCCTCTCTCCTCTCTCCTCACTAGTCCTCTCTCCTCTGTCTCTCCTCTCTACTCACTAGTCCTCTCTCTTCTCTGTCTCCTCTCTACTCACTAGTCCTCTCTCCTCTGTCTCTCCTCTCTACTCACTAGTCCTCTCTCCTCTCTACTCACTAGGCCTACTCACTAGTCCTCTCTCCTCTGTCTCTCCTCTCTACTCACTAGTCCTCTCTCTTCTATCTCTCCTCTCTACTCACTAGTCCTCTATCCTCTCTCTCTCCTCTCTACTCACTAGTCCTCTCTCCTCTCTCTCTCCTCTCTAGTCACTAGTCCTCTCTCCTCTCTCTCTCCTCTCTACTCACTAGTCCTCTCTCCTCTCTCTCCTCTCTACTCACTAGTCCTCTCTCCTTTCTCTTCACTAGTCCTCTCTCCTCTCTCACTAATCCTACTCACTAGTCCTCTCTCCTCTGTCCTCCTCTCTACTCACTAGTCTTCTCTCCTCTGTCTCTCCTCTCTACTCACTAGTCCTACTCACTAGTCCTCTCTCCTCTCTCTCCTCTCTACTCACTAGTCCTCTCTCCTCTCTCCTCACTAGTCCTCTTTCCTCTGTCTCTCGTCTCTACTCACTAGTCCTCTCTCCTCTGTCTCTCCTCTCTACTCACTAGTCCTCACTCCTCTGTCTCTCCTCTCTACTCACTAGTCCTCTCTCCTCTGTCTCTCCTCTCTACTCACTAGTCCTCTCTCCTCTCTACTCACTAGTCCTACTCACTAGTCCACTCTCCTCTGTCTCTCCTCTCTACTCACTAGTCCTCTCGCCTCTCACCTCACTAGTCCTCTCTCCTCTCTCTCTCCTCTCTCCTCACTAGTCCTTTCTCTTCTCTTTCTCCTCTCTACTCACTAGTCCTCTCTCCTCTGTCTCTCCTCTCTACTCCCTAGTCCTCTCTCCTCTGTCTCTCCTCTCTACTCACTAGTCCTCTCTCCTCTCTCTCTCCTCTCTACTCACTAGTCCTCTCTCCTCTCTCTCTCCTCTCTACTCACTTGTCCTCTCTCTTCTCTGTCTCCTCTCTACTCACTAGACCTCTCTCCTCTGTCTCTCCTCTCTACTCACTAGTCCTCTCTCCTCTCTCTCTCCTCTCTCCTCACCAGTACTCTCTCCTCTCTCGCTCCTCTCTCCTCATTAGTCCTCTCTCCTCTCTCTCTACACTCTACTCACTAGTCCTCTCTCCTCTCTCTCCTCTCTACTCACTAGTCCTCTCTCCTTTCTCTTCACTAGTCCTCTCTCCTCTCTCACTACTCCTACTCACTAGACCTCTCTCCTCTGTCTCTCCTCTCTACTCACTAGTCTTCTCTCCTCTGTCTCTCCTCTCTACTCACTAGTCCTACTGACTAGTCCTCTCTCCTCTCTCTCCTCTCTACTCACTAGTCCTCTCTCCTCTCTCCTCACTAGTCCTCTCTCCTCTGTCTCTCCTCTCTACTCACTAGTCCTCTCTCCTCTGTCTCTCCTCTTTACTCACTAGTCCTCTCTCCTCTGTCTCTCCTCTCTACTCACTAGTCCTCTCTCCTCTCTACTCACTAGTCCTACTCACTAGTCCTCTCTCCTCTGTCTCTCCTCTCTACTCACCAGTCCTCTCTCCTCTGTCTCTCCTCTCTACTCACTAGTCCTCTCTCCTCTGTCTCTCCTCTCTACTCATTAGTCCTCTCACCTCTCTCTCTCCTCTCTACTCACCAGTCCTCTCTCCTCTGTCTCTCCTCTCTTCTCACTAGTCCTCTCTCCTCTGTCTCTCCTCTCTACTCATTAGTCCTCTCACCTCTCTCTCTCCTCTCTACTCACCAGTCCTCTCTCCTCTCTCTCTCCTCTCTACTCACTAGTCCTACTCACTAGTCCTCTCTCCTCTCTCTCCTCTCTACTCACTAGTCCTCTCTCCTCTCTCCTCACTAGTCCTCTCTCCTCTGTCTCTCCTCTCTACTCACTAGTCCTCTCTCCTCTGTCTCTCCTCTCTACTCACTAGTCGTCTCTCTTCTCTGTCTCCTCTCTACTCACTAGTCCTCTCTCCTCTGTCTCTCCTCTCTACTCACTAGTCCTCTCTCCTTTCTACTCACTAGTCCTACTCACTAGTCCTCTCTCCTCTGTCTCTCCTCTCTCCTCACTAGTCCTCTCTCTTCTCTCTCTCCTCTCTACTCACTAGTCCTCTATCCTCTCTCTCTCCTCTCTACTCACTAGTCCTCTCTCCTCTCTCTCTCCTCTCTACTCACTAGTCCTCTCTCCTCTGTCTCTCCTCTCTACTCACTAGTCCTCTCTCCTCTCTCTCCTCTCTACTCACTAGTCCTCTCTCCTTTCTCTTCACTAGTCCTCTCACCTCTCTCATTACTCCTACTCACTAGTCCTCTCTCCTCTGTCCTCCTCTCTACTCACTAGTCTTCTCTCCTCTGTCTCTCCTCTCTACTCACTAGTCCTACTCACTTGTCCTCTCTCCTCTCTCTCCTCTCTACTCACTAGTCCTCTCTCCTCTCTCCTCACTAGTCCTCTCTCCTCTGTCTCTCCTCTCTACTCACTAGTCCTCTCTCCTCTGTCTCTCCTCTCGACTCACTAGTCCTCTCTCCTCTGTCTCTCCTCTCTACTCACTAGTCCTCTCTCCTCTGTCTCTCCTCTCTACTCACTAGTCCTCTCGCCTCTCACCTCACTAGTCCTCTCACCTCTCTCTCTCCTCTCTCCTCACTACTCCTTTCTCTTCTCTCTCTCCTCTCTACTCACTAGTCCTCTCTCCTCTGTCTCTCCTCTCTACTCACTAGTCCTCTCTCCTCTGTCTCTCCTCTCTACTCACTAGTCCTCTCTCCTCTCTCTCTCCTCTCTACTCACTAGTCCTCTCTCCTCTCTCTCTCCTCTCTACTCACTTGTCCTCTCTCTTCTCTGTCTCCTCTCTACTCACTAGACCTCTCTCCTCTGTCTCTCCTCTCTACTCACTAGTCCTCTCCCCTCTCTCTCTCCTCTCTCCTCACTAGTCCTCTCCCCTCTCTCGCTCCTCTCTGCTCATTAGTCCTCTCTCCTCTCTCTCTACACTCTACTCACTAGTCCTCTCTCCTCTCTCTCCTCTCTACTCACTAGTCCTCTCTCCTTTCTCTTCACTAGTCCTCTCTCCTCTCTCACTACTCCTACTCACTAGTCCTCTCTCCTCAATCTCTCCTCTCTACTCACTAGTCCTCTCTCCTCTGTCTCTCCTCTCTACTCACTAGTCCTCTCTCCTCTCTCTCCTCTCTACTCACTAGTACTCTCTCCTTTCTCTTCACTAGTCCTCTCTACTCTCTCACTACTCCTACTCACTAGTCCTCTCTCCTCTGTCCTCCTCTCTACTCACTAGTCCTCTCTCCTCTGTCTCTCCTCTCTACTCACTAGTCCTACTCACTAGTCCTCTCTCCTCTCTCTCCTCTCTACTCACTAGTCCTCTCTCCTCTCTCCTCACTAGTCCTCTTTCCTCTGTCTCTCGTCTCTACTCACTAGTCCTCTCTCCTCTGTCTCTCCTCTCTACTCACTAGTCCTCACTCCTCTGTCTCTCCTCTCTACTCACTAGTCCTCTCTCCTCTGTCTCTCCTCTCTACTCACTAGTCCTCTCTCCTCTCTACTCACTAGTCCTACTCACTAGTCCACTCTCCTCTGTCTCTCCTCTCTACTCACTAGTCCTCTCGCCTCTCACCTCACTAGTCCTCTCTCCTCTCTCTCTCCTCTCTCCTCACTAGTCCTTTCTCTTCTCTTTCTCCTCTCTACTCACTAGTCCTCTCTCCTCTGTCTCTCCTCTCTACTCACTAGTCCTCTCTCCTCTGTCTCTCCTCTCTACTCACTAGTCCTCTCTCCTCTCTCTCTCCTCTCTACTCACTAGTCCTCTCTCCTCTGTCTCTCCTCTCTACTCACTAGTCCTCTCTCCTCTGTCTCTCCTCTCGACTCACTAGTCCTCTCTCCTCTGTCTCTCCTCTCTACTCACTAGTCCTCTCTCCTCTGTCTCTCCTCTCTACTCACTAGTCCTCTCGCCTCTCACCTCACTAGTCCTCTCACCTCTCTCTCTCCTCTCTCCTCACTACTCCTTTCTCTTCTCTCTCTCCTCTCTACTCACTAGTCCTCTCTCCTCTGTCTCTCCTCTCTACTCACTAGTCCTCTCTCCTCTGTCTCTCCTCTCTACTCACTAGTCCTCTCTCCTCTCTCTCTCCTCTCTACTCACTAGTCCTCTCTCCTCTCTCTCTCCTCTCTACTCACTTGTCCTCTCTCTTCTCTGTCTCCTCTCTACTCACTAGACCTCTCTCCTCTGTCTCTCCTCTCTACTCACTAGTCCTCTCCCCTCTCTCTCTCCTCTCTCCTCACTAGTCCTCTCCCCTCTCTCGCTCCTCTCTGCTCATTAGTCCTCTCTCCTCTCTCTCTACACTCTACTCACTAGTCCTCTCTCCTCTCTCTCCTCTCTACTCACTAGTCCTCTCTCCTTTCTCTTCACTAGTCCTCTCTCCTCTCTCACTACTCCTACTCACTAGTCCTCTCTCCTCAATCTCTCCTCTCTACTCACTAGTCCTCTCTCCTCTGTCTCTCCTCTCTACTCACTAGTCCTCTCTCCTCTCTCTCCTCTCTACTCACTAGTACTCTCTCCTTTCTCTTCACTAGTCCTCTCTACTCTCTCACTACTCCTACTCACTAGTCCTCTCTCCTCTGTCCTCCTCTCTACTCACTAGTCTTCTCTCCTCTGTCTCTCCTCTCTACTCACTAGTCCTACTCACTAGTCCTCTCTCCTCTCTCTCCTCTCTACTCACTAGTCCTCTCTCCTCTCTCCTCACTAGTCCTCTTTCCTCTGTCTCTCGTCTCTACTCACTAGTCCTCTCTCCTCTGTCTCTCCTCTCTACTCACTAGTCCTCTCTCCTCTCTCTCTCCTCTCTACTCACTAGTCCTCTCTCCTCTCTCTCTCCTCTCTACTCACTTGTCCTCTCTCTTCTCTGTCTCCTCTCTACTCACTAGACCTCTCTCCTCTGTCTCTCCTCTCTACTCACTAGTCCTCTCCCCTCTCTCTCTCCTCTCTCCTCACTAGTCCTCTCCCCTCTCTCGCTCCTCTCTGCTCATTAGTCCTCTCTCCTCTCTCTCTACACTCTACTCACTAGTCCTCTCTCCTCTCTCTCCTCTCTACTCACTAGTCCTCTCTCCTTTCTCTTCACTAGTCCTCTCTCCTCTCTCACTACTCCTACTCACTAGTCCTCTCTCCTCAATCTCTCCTCTCTACTCACTAGTCCTCTCTCCTCTGTCTCTCCTCTCTACTCACTAGTCCTCTCTCTTCTCTGTCTCCTCTCTACTCACTAGTCCTCTCTCCTCTGTCTCTCCTCTCTACTCACTAGTCCTCTCTCCTCTCTACTCACTAGGCCTACTCACTAGTCCTCTCTCCTCTGTCTCTCCTCTCTACTCACTAGTCCTCTCTCTTCTCTCTCTCCTCTCTACTCACTAGTCCTCTATCCTCTCTCTCTCCTCTCTACTCACTAGTCCTCTCTCCTCTCTCTCTCCTCTCTAGTCACTAGTCCTCTCTCCTCTGTCTCTCCTCTCTACTCACTAGTCCTCTCTCCTCTCTCTCCTCTCTACTCACTAGTACTCTCTCCTTTCTCTTCACTAGTCCTCTCTACTCTCTCACTACTCCTACTCACTAGTCCTCTCTCCTCTGTCCTCCTCTCTACTCACTAGTCTTCTCTCCTCTGGCTCTCCTCTCTACTCACTAGTCCTCTCTCCCTCTCTCTCCTCTCTACTCACTAGTCCTCTCTCCTCTCTCCTCACTAGTCCTCTTTCCTCTGTCTCTCGTCTCTACTCACTAGTCCTCTCTCCTCTGTCTCTCCTCTCTACTCACTAGTCCTCACTCCTCTGTCTCTCCTCTCTACTCACTAGTCCTCTCTCCTCTGTCTCTCCTCTCTACTCACTAGTCCTCTCTCCTCTCTACTCACTAGTCCTACTCACTAGTCCACTCTCCTCTGTCTCTCCTCTCTACTCACTAGTCCTCTCGCCTCTCACCTCACTAGTCCTCTCTCCTCTCTCTCTCCTCTCTCCTCACTAGTCCTTTCTCTTCTCTTTCTCCTCTCTACTCACTAGTCCTCTCTCCTCTGTCTCTCCTCTCTACTCACTAGTCCTCTCTCCTCTGTCTCTCCTCTCTACTCACTAGTCCTCTCTCCTCTCTCTCTCCTCTCTACTCACTAGTCCTCTCTCCTCTCTCTCTCCTCTCTACTCACTTGTCCTCTCTCTTCTCTGACTCCTCTCTACTCACTAGACCTCTCTCCTCTGTCTCTCCTCTCTACTCACTAGTCCTCTCTCCTCTCTCTCTCCTCTCTCCTCACTAGTACTCTCTCCTCTCTCGCTCCTCTCTCCTCATTAGTCCTCTCTCCTCTCTCTCTACACTCTACTCACTAGTCCTCTCTCCTCTCTCTCCTCTCTACTCACTAGTCCTCTCTCCTTTCTCTTCACTAGTCCTCTCTCCTCTCTCACTACTCCTACTTACTAGTCCTCTCTCCTCTGTCTCTCCTCTCTACTCACCAGTCCTCTCTCCTCTCTCTCTCCTCTCTACTCACTAGTCCTACTCACTAGTCCTTTCTCCTCTCTCTCCTCTCTACTCACTAGTCCTCTCTCCTCTCTCCTCACTAGTCCTCTCTCCTCTGTCTCTCCTCTCTACTCACTAGTCCTCTCTCCTCTGTCTCTCCTCTCTACTCACTAGTCCTCTCTCCTTTCTACTCACTAGTCCTACTCACTAGTCCTCTCTCCTCTGTCTCTCCTCACTCCTCACTAGTCCTCTCTCTTCTCTCTCTCCTCTCTACTCACTAGTCCTCTATCCTCTCTCTCTCCTCTCTACTCACTAGTCCTCTCTCCTCTCTCTCTCCTCTCTACTCACTAGTCCTCTCTCCTCTGTCTCTCCTCTCTACTCACTAGTCCTCTCTCCTCTCTCTCCTCTCTACTCACTAGTCCTCTCTCCTTTCTCTTCACTAGTCCTCTCTCCTCTCTCACTACTCCTACTCACTAGTCCTCTCTCCTCTGTCCTCCTCTCTACTCACTAGTCTTCTCTCCTCTGTCTCTCCTCTCTACTCACTAGTCCTACTCACTAGTCCTCTCTCCTCTCTCTCCTCTCTACTCACTAGTCCTCTCTCCTCTCTCCTCACTAGTCCTCTCTCCTCTGCCTCTCCTCTCTACTCACTAGTCCTCTCTCCTCTGTCTCTCCTCTCTACTCACTAGTCCTCTCTCCTCTGTCTCTCCTCTCTACTCACTAGTCCTCTCTCCTCTGTCTCTCCTCTCTACTCACTAGTCCTCTCGCCTTTCACCTCACTAGTCCTCTCACCTCTCTCTCTCCTCTCTCCTCACTAGTCCTTTCTCTTCTCTCTCTCCTCTCTACTCACTAGTCCTCTCTCCTCTGTCTCTCCTCTCTACTCACTAGTCCTCTCTCCTCTGTCTCTCCTCTCTACTCACTAGTCCTCTCTCCTCTCTCTCTCCTCTCTACTCACTATTCCTCTCTCCTCTCTCTCTCCTCTCTCCTCACTAGTCCTTTCTCTTCTCTTTCTCCTCTCTACTCACTAGTCCTCTCTCCTCTGTCTCTCCTCTCTACTCACTAGTCCTCTCTCTTCTCTGTCTCCTCTCTACTCACTAGTCCTCTCTCCTCTGTCTCTCCTCTCTACTCATTAGTCCTCTCTCCTCTCTACTCACTAGGCCTACTCACTAGTCCTCTCTCCTCTGTCTCTCCTCTCTACTCACTAGTCCTCTCTCTTCTCTCTCTCCTCTCTACTCACTAGTCCTCTATCCTCTCTCTCTCCTCTCTACTCACTAGTCCTCTCTCCTCTCTCTCTCCTCTCTAGTCACTAGTCCTCTCTCCTCTGTCTCTCCTCTCTACTCACTAGTCCTCTCTCCTCTCTCTCCTCTCTACTCACTAGTACTCTCTCCTTTCTCTTCACTAGTCCTCTCTACTCTCTCACTACTCCTACTCACTAGTCCTCTCTCCTCTGTCCTCCTCTCTACTCACTAGTCTTCTCTCCTCTGTCTCTCCTCTCTACTCACTAGTCCTACTCACTAGTCCTCTCTCCTCTCTCTCCTCTCTACTCACTAGTCCTCTCTCCTCTCTCCTCACTAGTCCTCTCTCCTCTGCCTCTCCTCTCTACTCACTAGTCCTCTCTCCTCTGTCTCTCCTCTCTACTCACTAGTCCTCTCTCCTCTGTCTCTCCTCTCTACTCACTAGTCCTCTCTCCTCTGTCTCTCCTCTCTACTCACTAGTCCTCTCGCCTTTCACCTCACTAGTCCTCTCACCTCTCTCTCTCCTCTCTCCTCACTAGTCCTTTCTCTTCTCTCTCTCCTCTCTACTCACTAGTCCTCTCTCCTCTGTCTCTCCTCTCTACTCACTAGTCCTCTCTCCTCTGTCTCTCCTCTCTACTCACTAGTCCTCTCTCCTCTCTCTCTCCTCTCTACTCACTATTCCTCTCTCCTCTCTCTCTCCTCTCTCCTCACTAGTCCTTTCTCTTCTCTTTCTCCTCTCTACTCACTAGTCCTCTCTCCTCTGTCTCTCCTCTCTACTCACTAGTCCTCTCTCTTCTCTGTCTCCTCTCTACTCACTAGTCCTCTCTCCTCTGTCTCTCCTCTCTACTCATTAGTCCTCTCTCCTCTCTACTCACTAGGCCTACTCACTAGTCCTCTCTCCTCTGTCTCTCCTCTCTACTCACTAGTCCTCTCTCTTCTCTCTCTCCTCTCTACTCACTAGTCCTCTATCCTCTCTCTCTCCTCTCTACTCACTAGTCCTCTCTCCTCTCTCTCTCCTCTCTAGTCACTAGTCCTCTCTCCTCTGTCTCTCCTCTCTACTCACTAGTCCTCTCTCCTCTCTCTCCTCTCTACTCACTAGTACTCTCTCCTTTCTCTTCACTAGTCCTCTCTACTCTCTCACTACTCCTACTCACTAGTCCTCTCTCCTCTGTCCTTCTCTCTACTCACTAGTCTTCTCTCCTCTGTCTCTCCTCTCTACTCACTAGTCCTACTCACTAGTCCTCTCTCCTCTCTCTCCTCTCTACTCAGTAGTCCTCTCTCCTCTCTCCTCACTAGTCCTCTTTCCTCTGTCTCTCGTCTCTACTCACTAGTCCTCTCTCCTCTGTCTCTCCTCTCTACTCACTAGTCCTCACTCCTCTGTCTCTCCTCTCTACTCACTAGTCCTCTCTCCTCTGTCTCTCCTCTCTACTCACTAGTCCTCTCTCCTCTCTACTCACTAGTCCTACTCACTAGTCCACTCTCCTCTGTCTCTCCTCTCTACTCACTAGTCCTCTCGCCTCTCACCTCACTAGTCCTCTCTCCTCTCTCTCTCCTCTCTCCTCACTAGTCCTTTCTCTTCTCTTTCTCCTCTCTACTCACTAGTCCTCTCTCCTCTGTCTCTCCTCTCTACTCACTAGTCCTCTCTCCTCTGTCTCTCCTCTCTACTCACTAGTCCTCTCTCCTCTCTCTCTCCTCTCTACTCACTAGTCCTCTCTCCTCTCTCTCTCCTCTCTACTCACTTGTCCTCTCTCTTCTCTGACTCCTCTCTACTCACTAGACCTCTCTCCTCTGTCTCTCCTCTCTACTCACTAGTCCTCTCTCCTCTCTCTCTCCTCTCTCCTCACTAGTACTCTCTCCTCTCTCGCTCCTCTCTCCTCATTAGTCCTCTCTCCTCTCTCTCTACACTCTACTCACTAGTCCTCTCTCCTCTCTCTCCTCTCTACTCACTAGTCCTCTCTCCTTTCTCTTCACTAGTCCTCTCTCCTCTCTCACTACTCCTACTCACTAGTCCTCTCTCCTCTGTCTCTCCTCTCTACTCACCAGTCCTCTCTCCTCTCTCTCTCCTCTCTACTCACTAGTCCTACTCACTAGTCCTTTCTCCTCTCTCTCCTCTCTACTCACTAGTCCTCTCTCCTCTCTCCTCACTAGTCCTCTCTCCTCTGTCTCTCCTCTCTACTCACTAGTCCTCTCTCCTCTGTCTCTCCTCTCTACTCACTAGTCGTCTCTCTTCTCTGTCTCCTCTCTACTCACTAGTCCTCTCTCCTCTGTCTCTCCTCTCTACTCACTAGTCCTCTCTCCTTTCTACTCACTAGTCCTACTCACTAGTCCTCTCTCCTCTGTCTCTCCTCTCTCCTCACTAGTCCTCTCTCTTCTCTCTCTCCTCTCTACTCACTAGTCCTCTATCCTCTCTCTCTCCTCTCTACTCACTAGTCCTCTCTCCTCTCTCTCTCCTCTCTACTCACTAGTCCTCTCTCCTCTGTCTCTCCTCTCTACTCACTAGTCCTCTCTCCTCTCTCTCCTCTCTACTCACTAGTCCTCTCTCATTTCTCTTCACTAGTCCTCTCTCCTCTCTCACTACTCCTACTCACTAGTCCTCTCTCCTCTGTCCTCCTCTCTACTCACTAGTCTTCTCTCCTCTGTCTCTCCTCTCTACTCACTAGTCCTACTCACTAGTCCTCTCTCCTCTCTCTCCTCTCTACTCACTAGTCCTCTCTCCTCTCTCCTCACTAGTCCTCTCTCCTCTGTCTCTCCTCTCTACTCACTAGTCCTCTCTCCTCTGTCTCTCCTCTCTACTCACTAGTCCTCTCTCCTCTGTCTCTCCTCTCTACTCACTAGTCCTCTCTCCTCTGTCTCTCCTCTCTACTCACTAGTCCTCTCGCCTTTCACCTCACTAGTCCTCTCACCTCTCTCTCTCCTCTCTCCTCACTAGTCCTTTCTCTTCTCTCTCTCCTCTCTACTCATTAGTCCTCTCTCCTCTCTACTCACTAGGCCTACTCACTAGTCCTCTCTCCTCTGTCTCTCCTCTCTACTCACTAGTCCTCTCTCTTCTCTCTCTCCTCTCTACTCACTAGTCCTCTATCCTCTCTCTCTCCTCTCTACTCACTAGTCCTCTCTCCTCTCTCTCTCCTCTCTAGTCACTAGTCCTCTCTCCTCTGTCTCTCCTCTCTACTCACTAGTCCTCTCTCCTCTCTCTCCTCTCTACTCACTAGTACTCTCTCCTTTCTCTTCACTAGTCCTCTCTACTCTCTCACTACTCCTACTCACTAGTCCTCTCTCCTCTGTCCTTCTCTCTACTCACTAGTCTTCTCTCCTCTGTCTCTCCTCTCTACTCACTAGTCCTACTCACTAGTCCTCTCTCCTCTCTCTCCTCTCTACTCAGTAGTCCTCTCTCCTCTCTCCTCACTAGTCCTCTTTCCTCTGTCTCTCGTCTCTACTCACTAGTCCTCTCTCCTCTGTCTCTCCTCTCTACTCACTAGTCCTCACTCCTCTGTCTCTCCTCTCTACTCACTAGTCCTCTCTCCTCTGTCTCTCCTCTCTACTCACTAGTCCTCTCTCCTCTCTACTCACTAGTCCTACTCACTAGTCCACTCTCCTCTGTCTCTCCTCTCTACTCACTAGTCCTCTCGCCTCTCACCTCACTAGTCCTCTCTCCTCTCTCTCTCCTCTCTCCTCACTAGTCCTTTCTCTTCTCTTTCTCCTCTCTACTCACTAGTCCTCTCTCCTCTGTCTCTCCTCTCTACTCACTAGTCCTCTCTCCTCTGTCTCTCCTCTCTACTCACTAGTCCTCTCTCCTCTCTCTCTCCTCTCTACTCACTAGTCCTCTCTCCTCTCTCTCTCCTCTCTACTCACTTGTCCTCTCTCTTCTCTGACTCCTCTCTACTCACTAGACCTCTCTCCTCTGTCTCTCCTCTCTACTCACTAGTCCTCTCTCCTCTCTCTCTCCTCTCTCCTCACTAGTACTCTCTCCTCTCTCGCTCCTCTCTCCTAATTAGTCCTCTCTCCTCTCTCTCTACACTCTACTCACTAGTCCTCTCTCCTCTCTCTCCTCTCTACTCACTAGTCCTCTCTCCTTTCTCTTCACTAGTCCTCTCTCCTCTCTCACTACTCCTACTCACTAGTCCTCTCTCCTCTGTCTCTCCTCTCTACTCACCAGTCCTCTCTCCTCTCTCTCTCCTCTCTACTCACTAGTCCTACTCACTAGTCCTTTCTCCTCTCTCTCCTCTCTACTCACTAGTCCTCTCTCCTCTCTCCTCACTAGTCCTCTCTCCTCTGTCTCTCCTCTCTACTCACTAGTCCTCTCTCCTCTGTCTCTCCTCTCTACTCACTAGTCGTCTCTCTTCTCTGTCTCCTCTCTACTCACTAGTCCTCTCTCCTCTGTCTCTCACTCGTCCTACTCACTAGTCCTCTCTCCTTCTCTACTCACTAGTCCTCTCTCCTCTCTACTCACTAGTCCTCTCTCCTCTGTCTCTCCTCTCTCCTCACTAGTCCTCTCTCTTCTCTCTCTCCTCTCTACTCACTAGTCCTCTATCCTCTCTCTCTCCTCTCTACTCACTAGTCCTCTCTCCTCTCTCTCTCCTCTCTACTCACTAGTCCTCTCTCCTCTGTCTCTCCTCTCTACTCACTAGTCCTCTCTCCTCTCTCTCCTCTCTCTCCTAGTCCTCTCTCATTTCTCTTCACTAGTCCTCTCTCCTCTCTCTCTCCTCTCTACTCACTAGTCCTCTCTCCTCTGTCTCTCCTCTCTACTCACTAGTCCTCTCTCCTCTGTCTCTCCTCTCTACTCACTAGTCCTCTCTCTCTCTCTCTCTCCTCTCTACTCACTAGTCCTCTCTCCTCTCTCTCTCCTCTCTACTCACTAGTCCTCTCTCCTCTCTCTACTCACTAGTCCTCTCTCCTCTGTCTCTCCTCTCTACTCACTAGTCCTCTCTCCTCTCTCTCTCCTCTCTACTCACTAGTCCTCTCTCCTCTGTCTCTCCTCTCTACTCACTAGTCCTCTCTCCTCTCTCTCTACACTCTACTCACTAGTCCTCTCACCTCTCTCTCTCCTCTCTCCTCTCTACTCACTAGTCCTTCTCTCCTCTCTCCTCACTAGTCCTCTCTCCTCTGTCTCTCCTCTCTACTCACTAGTCCTCTCTCCTCTGTCTCTCCTCTCTACTCACTAGTCCTCTCTCCTCTCTCTCTCCTCTCTACTCACTAGTCCTCTCTCCTCTCTCTCTCCTCTCTCCTCACTAGTCCTCTCTCCTCTCTCTCTCCTCTCTACTCACTAGTCCTCTCTCCTCTGTCTCTCCTCTCTACTCACTAGTCCTCTCTCCTCTGTCTCTCCTCTCTACTCACTAGTCCTCTCTCCTCTCTCTCTCCTCTCTACTCACTAGTCCTCTCTCCTCTCTCTCTTCTCTCTACTCACTTGTCCTCTCTCTTCTCTGACTCCTCTCTACTCACTAGACCTCTCTCCTCTGTCTCTCCTCTCTACTCACTAGTCCTCTCTCCTCTCTCTCTCCTCTCTCCTCACTAGTACTCTCTCCTCTCTCGCTCCTCTCTCCTCACTAGTCCTCTCTCCTCTCTCTCTACACTCTACTCACTAGTCCTCTCTCCTCTCTCTCCTCTCTACTCACTGGTCCTCTCACCTTTCTCTTCACTAGTCCTCTCTCCTCTCTCACTACTCCTACTCACTAGTCCTCTCTCCTCTGTCTCTCCTCTCTACTCACCAGTCCTCTCTCCTCTTCTCTCCTCTCTACTCACTAGTCCTACTCACTAGTCCTTTCTCCTCTCTCTCCTCTCTACTCACTAGTCCTCTCTCCTCTCTCCTCACTAGTCCTCTCTCCTCTGTCTCTCCTCTCTACTCACTAGTCCTCTCTCCTCTGTCTCTCCTCTCTACTCACTAGTCGTCTCTCTTCTCTGTCTCCTCTCTACTCACTAGTCCTCTCTCCTCTGTCTCTCCTCTCTCCCTGTCTCTCCCTCTACTCACTAGTCCTCTCTCCTTCTACTCACTAGTCCTCTCTCCTCTGTCTCTCCTCTCTCCTCACTAGTCATCTCTCTTCTCTCTCTCCTCTCTACTCACTAGTCCTCTATCCTCTCTCTCTCCTCTCTACTCACTAGTCCTCTCTCCTCTGTCTCTCCTCTCTACTCACTAGTCCTCTCTCCTCTCTCTCTCCTCTCTACTCACTAGTCCTCTCTCCTCTCTCTCTCCTCTCTACTCACTAGTCCTCTCTCCTCTCTCTCTCCTCTCTACTCACTAGTCCTCTCTCCTCTGTCTCTCCTCTCTACTCACTAGTCCTCTCTCCTCTGTCCTCCTCTCTACTCACTAGTCTTCTCTCCTCTGTCTCTCCTCTCTACTCACTAGTCCTACTCACTAGTCCTCTCTCCTCTCTCTCCTCTCTACTCACTAGTCCTCTCTCCTCTCTCTTCACTAGTCCTCTCTCCTCTCTCTCTCCTCTCTACTCACTAGTCCTCTCTCCTCTGTCTCTCCTCTCTACTCACTAGTCCTCTCTCCTCTGTCTCTCCTCTCTACTCACTAGTCCTCTCCTGCCTCTCTCCTCTCCTCCTCTCACTCACTAGTCCTCTCTCCTCTCTCTCTCCTCTCTACTCACTTGTCCTCTCTCTTCTCTGTCTCCTCTCTACTCACTAGACCTCTCTCCTCTGTCTCTCCTCTCTACTCACTAGTCCTCTCCCCTCTCTCTCTCCTCTCTCCTCACTAGTCCTCTCCCCTCTCTCGCTCCTCTCTCCTCATTAGTCCTCTCTCCTCTCTACTCACTAGTCCTACTCACTAGTCCTCTCTCCTCTGTCTCTCCTCTTTACTCATTAGTCCTCTCACCTCTCTCTCTCCTCTCTACTCACCAGTCCTCTCTCCTCTGTCTCTCCTCTCTACTCACTAGTCCTCTCTCCTCTGTCTCTCCTCTCTACTCATTAGTCCTCTCACATCTCTCTCTCCTCTCTACTCACCAGTCCTCTCTCCTCTCTCTCTCCTCTCTACTCACTAGTCCTACTCACTAGTCCTCTCTCCTCTCTCTCCTCTCTACTCACTAGTCCTCTCTCCTCTCTCCTCACTAGTCCTCTCTCCTCTGTCTCTCCTCTCTACTCACTAGTCCTCTATCCTCTCTCTCCTCTCTACTCACTAGTCCTCTCTCCTTTCTCTTCACTAGTCCTCTCTCCTCTCTCACTACTCCTACTCACTAGTCCTCTCTCCTCTGTCCTCCTCTCTACTCACTAGACTTCTCTCCTCTGTCTCTCCTCTTTACTCACTAGTCCTACTCACTAGTCCTCTCTCCTCTCTCTCCTCTCTACTCACTAGTCCTCTCTCCTCTCTCCTCACTAGTCCTCTCTCCTCTGTCTCTCCTCTCTACTCACTAGTCCTCTCTCCTCTGTCTCTCCTCTCTACTCACTAGTCCTCTCTCCTCTCTCTCCTCTCTACTCACTAGTCCTCTCTCCTCTGTCTCACCTCTCTACTCACTAGTCCTCTCTCCTCTCTACTCACTAGTCCTACTCACTAGTCCTCTCTCCTCTGTCTCTCCTCTCTACTCACTAGTCCTCTCGCCTCTCACCTCACTAGTCCTCTCTCCTCTCTCTCTCCTCTCTCTTCACTAGTCCTTTCTCTTCTCTCTCTCCTCTCTACTCACTAGTCCTCTCTCCTCTGTCTGTCCTCTCTACTCACTAGTCCTCTCTCCTCTGTCTCTCCTCTCTACTCACTAGTCCTCTCTCCTCTCTCTCCTCTCTACTCACTAGTCCTCTCTCCTCTCTCTCTCCTCTCTACTCACTTGTCCTCTCTCTTCTCTGTCTCCTCTCTACTCACTAGACCTCTCTCCTCTGTCTCTCCTCTCTACTCACTAGTCCTCTCTCCTCTCTCTCTCCTCTCTCCTCACTAGTCCTCTCTCCTCTCTCGCTCCTCTCTCCTCATTAGTCCTCTCTCCTCTCTCTCTACACTCTACTCACTAGTCCTCTCTCCTCTCTCTCCTCTCTACTCACTAGTCCTCTCTCCTTTCTCTTCACTAGTCCTCTCTCCTTTCTCACTACTCCTACACACTAGTCCTCTCTCCTCTGTCTCTCCTCTCTACTCACTAGTCTTCTCTCCTCTGTCTCTCCTCTCTACTCACTAGTCCTATTCACTAGTCCTCTCTCCTCTCTCTCCTCTCTACTCACTAGTCCTCTCTCCTCTCTCCTCACTAGTCCTCTCTCCTCTGTCTCTCCTCTCTACTCACTAGTCCTCTCTCCTCTGTCTCTCCTCTCTACTCACTAGTCCTCTCTCCTCTGTCTCTCCTCTCTACTCACTAGTCCTCTCTCCTCTCTACTCACTAGTCCTACTCACTAGTCCTCTCTCCTCTGTCTCTCCTCTCTACTCACTAGTCCTCTCTCCTCTCTCTCCTCTCTACTCACTAGTCCTCTCTCCTCTGTCTCACCTCTCTACTCACTAGTCCTCTCTCCTCTCTACTCACTAGTCCTACTCACTAGTCCTCTCTCCTCTGTCTCTCCTCTCTACTCACTAGTCCTCTCGCCTCTCACCTCACTAGTCCTCTCTCCTCTCTCTCTCCTCTCTCTTCACTAGTCCTTTCTCTTCTCTCTCTCCTCTCTACTCACTAGTCCTCTCTCCTCTGTCTGTCCTCTCTACTCACTAGTCCTCTCTCCTCTGTCTCTCCTCTCTACTCACTAGTCCTCTCTCCTCTCTCTCCTCTCTACTCACTAGTCCTCTCTCCTCTCTCTCTCCTCTCTACTCACTTGTCCTCTCTCTTCTCTGTCTCCTCTCTACTCACTAGACCTCTCTCCTCTGTCTCTCCTCTCTACTCATTAGTCCTCTCACATCTCTCTCTCCTCTCTACTCACCAGTCCTCTCTCCTCTCTCTCTCCTCTCTACTCACTAGTCCTACTCACTAGTCCTCTCTCCTCTCTCTCTCCTCTCTACTCACTAGTCCTCTCTCCTCTCTCCTCACTAGTCCTCTCTCCTCTGTCTCTCCTCTCTACTCACTAGTCCTCTCTCCTCTCTCTCCTCTCTACTCACTAGTCCTCTCTCCTTTCTCTTCACTAGTCCTCTCTCCTCTCTCACTACTCCTACTCACTAGTCCTCTCTCCTCTGTCCTCCTCTCTACTCACTAGACTTCTCTCCTCTGTCTCTCCTCTTTACTCACTAGTCCTACTCACTAGTCCTCTCTCCTCTCTCTCCTCTCTACTCACTAGTCCTCTCTCCTCTCTCCTCACTAGTCCTCTCTCCTCTGTCTCTCCTCTCTACTCACTAGTCCTCTCTCCTCTGTCTCTCCTCTCTACTCACTAGTCCTCTCTCCTCTCTCTCCTCTCTACTCACTAGTCCTCTCTCCTCTGTCTCACCTCTCTACTCACTAGTCCTCTCTCCTCTCTACTCACTAGTCCTACTCACTAGTCCTCTCTCCTCTGTCTCTCCTCTCTACTCACTAGTCCTCTCGCCTCTCACCTCACTAGTCCTCTCTCCTCTCTCTCTCCTCTCTCTTCACTAGTCCTTTCTCTTCTCTCTCTCCTCTCTACTCACTAGTCCTCTCTCCTCTGTCTCTCCTCTCTACTCACTAGTCCTCTCTCCTCTGTCTCTCCTCTCTACTCACTAGTCCTCTCTCCTCTCTCTCCTCTCTACTCACTAGTCCTCTCTCCTCTCTCTCTCCTCTCTACTCACTTGTCCTCTCTCTTCTCTGTCTCCTCTCTACTCACTAGACCTCTCTCCTCTGTCTCTCCTCTCTACTCACTAGTCCTCTCTCCTCTCTCTCTCCTCTCTCCTCACTAGTCCTCTCTCCTCTCTCGCTCCTCTCTCCTCATTAGTCCTCTCTCCTCTCTCTCTACACTCTACTCACTAGTCCTCTCTCCTCTCTCTCCTCTCTACTCACTAGTCCTCTCTCCTTTCTCTTCACTAGTCCTCTCTCCTTTCTCACTACTCCTACACACTAGTCCTCTCTCCTCTGTCTCTCCTCTCTACTCACTAGTCTTCTCTCCTCTGTCTCTCCTCTCTACTCACTAGTCCTATTCACTAGTCCTCTCTCCTCTCTCTCCTTTCTACTCACTAGTCCTCTCTCCTCTCTCCTCACTAGTCCTCTCTCCTCTGTCTCTCCTCTCTACTCACTAGTCCTCTCTCCTCTGTCTCTCCTCTCTACTCACTAGTCCTCTCTCCTCTGTCTCTCCTCTCTACTCACTAGTCCTCTCTCCTCTCTACTCACTAGTCCTACTCACTAGTCCTCTCTCCTCTGTCTCTCCTCTCTACTCACTAGTCCTCTCTCCTCTCTCCTCACTAGTCCTCTCTCCTCTCTCTCTCCTCTCTCCTCACTAGTCCTTTCTCTTCTCTCTCTCCTCTCTACTCACTAGTCCTCTCTCCTCTGTCTCTCCTCTCTACTCACTAGTCCTCTCTCCTCTGTCTCTCCTCTCTACTCACTAGTCCTCTCTCCTCTCTCTCTCTCCTCTCTACTCACTAGTCCTCTCTCCTCTCTCTCTCCTCTCTACTCACTTGTCCTCTCTCTTCTCTGTCTCCTCTCTACTCACTAGACCTCTCTCCTCTGTCTCTCCTCTCTACTCACTAGTCCTCTCTCCTCTCTCTCTCCTCACTAGTCCTCTCTCTCTCCTCTCTCCTCATTAGTCCTCTCTCCTCTCTCTCTACACTCTACTCACTAGTCCTCTCTCCTCTCTCTCCTCTCTACTCACTAGTCCTCTCTCCTTTCTCTTCACTAGTCCTCTCTCCTCTCTCACTACTCCTACTCACTAGTCCTCTCTCCTCTGTCTCTCCTCTCTACTCACTAGTCTTCTCTCCTCTGTCTCTCCTCTCTACTCACTAGTCCTACTCACTAGTCCTCTCTCCTCTCTCTCCTCTCTACTCACTAGTCCTCTCTCCTCTCTACTCACTAGTCCTCTCTCCTCTGTCTCTCCTCTCTACTCACTAGTCCTCTCTCCTCTCTCTCCTCTCTACTCACTAGTCCTCTCTCCTCTGTCTCTCCTCTCTACTCACTAGTCCTCTCTCCTCTCTCCTCACTAGTCCTACTCACTAGTCCTCTCTCCTCTGTCTCTCCTCTCTACTCACTAGTCCTCTCTCCTCTCTCCTCACTAGTCCTCTCTCCTCTCTCTCTCCTCTCTCCTCACTAGTCCTTTCTCTTCTCTCTCTCCTCTCTCCTCACTAGTCCTTTCTCTTCTCTCTCTCCTCTCTACTCACTAGTCCTCTCTCCTCTGTCTCTCCTCTCTACTCACTAGTCCTCTCTCCTCTGTCTCTCCTCTCTAATCACTAGTCCTCTCTTCTCTCTCTCTCTCCTCTCTACTCACTAGTCCTCTCTCCTCTCTCTCTCCTCTCTACTCACTTGTCCTCTCTCTTCTCTGTCTCCTCTCTACTCACTAGACCTCTCTCCTCTGTCTCTCCTCTCTACTCACTAGTCCTCTCTCCTCTCTCTCTCTCCTCTCTCCTCACTAGTCCTCTCTCCTCTCTCTCTCCTCTCTCCTCATTAGTCCTCTCTCCTCTCTCTCTACACTCTACTCACTAGTCCTCTCTCCTCTGTCTCTCCTCTCTCCTCTCTACTCACTAGTCCTTTCTCCTCTCTCCTCACTAGTCCTCTCTCCTCTCCCTCTCCTCTCTACTCACTAGTCCTCTCTCCTCTGTCTCTCCTCTCTACTCACTAGTCCTCTCTCCTCTCTCTCTCTTCTCTCCTCACTAGTCCTCTCTCCTCTCTCTCTCCTCACTAGTCCTCTCTCCTCCCTCTCCTCTCTACTCACTAGTCCTCTCTCCTCTGTCTCTCCTCTCTCCTCACTAGTCCTCTCTCCTCTCTCTCTCCTCACTAGTCCTCTCTCCTCCCTCTCCTCTCTACTCACTAGTCCTCTCTCCTCTGTCTCTCCTCTCTACTCACTAGTCCTCTCTCCTCTGTCTCTCCTCTTTCCTCACTAGTCCTCTCTCCTCTCTCTCTCCTCACTAGTCCTCTCTCCTCCCTCTCCTCTCTACTCACTAGTCCTCTCTCCTCTCTCTCTCCTCTCTACTCACTAGTCCTCTCTCCTCTGTCCCTCCTCTCTACTCACTAGTCCTCTCTCCTCTCTCTCTCCTCTCTCCTCACTAGTCCTCTCTCCTCTCTCTCTCCTCTCTACTCACTAGTCCCAACCACATGATCCTCTTTTCTTGTATATTATAGCTATTTGGTAACCATGACGCTGATACTGCACAGTCTTATTCGATTTGTTACAGGAACCACAACTTAATTAATGGCCTCCTATCATTTTGTCATCTTTTTTCGATTTGCAGTATTACCAATATATTCTCAAATGCTATAACCAATTTATGCAGTATTTCTTGCAAATTCATGATAACAGCCCTAAAGCAGTAAATTGGTACAAAACATGTTGTTATATAGTCACTGGACACATGTTTTCCCTGGGGTTCTACAGATTATGCATCCTCAGCACCTGGGGGATTTGAGGACACTCATTGCAAGCCCAGAGGTTGTTCATCATTCAGCTGAAGAACGTTCCGGTGGAATTGCATACCGTTTGTGAAATATGTAGGTTGTCCTTAACACCACAATCAATATTCTTAATATCAATTTTACCGCTTAGCAGTCTGTGACAAAACATGTGCTTGAGGTTGAAATAAAACCAATCATTAAAAAAAAGCTGTGAAGGATTGATTCCATGATCACGCATGGTTATTCTGTGATTTTACCAAAAAATAACACTTAGAGTGGAGGCATCTTTCTTGTGCGTTCACATATCAGTCAGCTGATTTAGTGTCTTGTACTGGACTGGTGTATCTCAGTTCCATCATGGTGTGAGGGAGAGGATATCCTGTACAGGAAGACAAGGATGCATGGATGCCTTGGAAAAAATAATTTGTCTTTCTAAGGTAAAATGTGGTACAGAATCGCAGCATTTGAATCAGAGATATAGCAACATCACTAATAAAAAGTTAGACGCTGTCCTTGGCTATAAACAGAATACATCCTTGTCTATCACCTTGAAAATCTCCTGACTCTAGGGAAAATTCACATGGGCACTGAGACCTGAGGTCTGCGTATAGATCTTCAGAACGTGGGCTCCTGTTTCAAGTTTATGGTCAGAAGGTCATTTTACCAAAATTGAATTCTCTCCTGGGTCAGAGGTCAGCCCTTCCATTCCTCCTCACCCTGGCTCAGTGAAATTGTCTTGGTGTTGTAGCAGATACAGCAGGTGGCTCGTTGAGCTGATGGGGCCAGAGGAGAGACAGAAAGGCAAGCAACGATTATGTTTCCCTCTCTGTTGCTGCTGGCTGCTCTCCTGCCACTGACTGTAGCAATCATACCCTTTCCAGCCATTTGACTGGCTTCCCAGGGCATAGAACACAGGAAGCGCCTTGTGCAGCAGGGGGGGGGCTCAGACAGTCATGCTGGGTTTGATATCACAGGGTTAGGGACGATGTGTCCCACTGAAGAAATCAAACGACCATTAGAAATATGGAGGCTGATGTTTTGAAGGGGAAAGGTCCCCTTGATATCGTGGACTGTCAATGTTCACATGTAAGATTATATTTGATTATATGTATACTTTATTGAGGAAAAATGTACTTTCTATACCTGTGATATGTGGTTGTCCCACCTAGCTACCTTAAGATGAATGCGTTAACCACAAGTCGCTCTGGATAAGAGCGTCTGCTAAATGACTATAAAGTGTTATGTAAATGAAGGTGAGTTAATTACTGTATGCAGTAGTGATATGTTTAGATTGAGCACCACAGCACACTAGACTGCTAACAGCATGTACATGTATTGGAATAACATAAATTAAGTCTTAACAAAGGTGGAATATAATGTGTTTTCCGGCCCGGTGGACACGACGTTGCTCTACAGATTACAATCTGTGCTATACTATAGTTCCTAATTAACCTTGTACTGCGTGCATGTTGGACTGGTTCCCAACTGTTATATTTGTTTTGAAACATGTTTGTTTGTTCAACGTTATCAGCTGTAACTGCTTTCACCATTCTATGTCAAATTGCGCCTCTCTCGCCTGGATTTTCTTCTCTGTTGACTTCTATGTTTATGTTTAGTTAAAAGTAATACATGATTTCATTAAGACTATACTCTCTGTTATATAAATGAAGACAAGTCATGTATATGCTAATGTTGGTCCCCCTACACCAACAAAAGTTAAATGAAATACCATTCAATAATTAGATCAAAATCCTACCTAGACGATAGCATTGGCACGTCAGGTTGATGGACACATCAAAATGCATCTCGGTTACTATTTCTGATTTAAAGTCATTAGGGGAGACAGTGATATTATGGTAAATGGATTTTCTGTATATTCTAATAGAGGCTAGATAGTCCAGAACTAAAGCCAGTGCTGTGTCAGTATGAGCAGGGCCAGCCGACACTATGACGTCTGGCAGAATCAGGCCCAGCAGCCTTGTTTAAAGTGATCTGGGCAGGCACTAGGCACGTTCACTCCTTGGTAAGCAGTGGACAGCAGTGTCTGCATCACGACATCAGTGTCTGCTCCAGTTAGTCTGGGACCACTGTCCAAGATGAATTTGGCCCCGTGCATTTTGCCGTGCTACGGATGGAGCGGTGTGGAGGGGTGCTGACGTACCTGAGGGGGTTTTAAAGAGAGAGTCTATCCTCCTCACTCTCTCCTTACTTCCTGACTCTCTCCTTACCTCCTCCTTCTCTCCTTACTTCCTCCCTCTCTCCTTACCTTCTCTCTCCTTACTTCCTGACTCTCTCCTTACCTCCTCCCACTCTCCTTACTTCCTCCCTCTCTCCTTACCTTCTCTCTCCTTACTTCCTCCCTCTCTCCTTACCTCCTCCCTCTCTCCTTACCTCCTCCCTCTCCCCTTACTTCCTCCTTCTCTCCTTACCTCGTCCCTCTCTCCTTACCTCCTCTCTCCTTACTTCCTCCCTCTCTCCTTACATCCTCCCTCTCTCCTTACTTCCTCTCTCTCTCCCTACCTCCTCCCTCTCCCCTTACTTCCTCCTTCTCTCCTTACCTCGTCCCTCTCTCCTTACCTCCTCTCTCCTTACTTCCTCCCTCTCTCCTTACCTCCTCTCTCTCTCCTTCCCTCCTCTCTCTCTCCTTACCTCCTCCCTCTCTCCTTACCTCCTCCCTCTCTCCTTACCTCCTCCTTCTCTCCTTACCTCGTCCCTCTCTCCCTACCTCCTCCCTCTCTCCTTACTTCCTCCCTCTCTCCTTACCTCCTCCCGCTCTCCTTACTTCCTCCGTCTCTTTATTAAACACCAAACCAGGTGGGTACCCTTGACGTGTCTGACTGGAAATAGATTCACCGGGTAGAATATGGACTGTAGTGTCATCTCATAATCTGATGGAGATCTGAAGTCAATTGACTCTAACCCTTTTAAAGTAGTGTATGTGGAATATTCTCACTTAAATACATGCATTTCAAATGGATTTTATTCAACTTTTTCATGGACTCAAGTATCCATTTAGCGGCGTTGGGAAATTGTAGTTGCCATTGCATTGTAGAGAAATGTGTGACCATACTGTGGTTCCTCTGACTATACTGTGGTTCCTCTGACTATACTGTGGTTCCTCTGACTATACTGTGGTTCCTCTGACTATACTGTGGTTCCTCTGACTATACTGTGGTTCCTCTGACCATACTGTGGTTCCCCCTGACTATACTGTGTTTCCTTTGACCATACTGTGGTTCCTTTGACTATAATGTGGTTCCTCTGACTATACTGTGGTTCCTTTGACTATAATGTGGTTCCTTTGACCATACTGTGGTTCCTCTGACTATACTGTGGTTCCTCTGACTATACTGTGGTTCCTCTGACCATACTGTGGTTCCTCTGACTATACTGTGGTTCCTCTGACCATACTGTGGTTCCTCTGACTATATTGTGTTTCCTTTGACCATACTGTGGTTCCTTTGACTATAATGTGGTTCCTCTGACTATACTGTGGTTCATTTGAATTTAATGTGGTTCCTTTGACCATACTGTGGTTCCTCTGACTATACTGTGGTTCCTCTGACTATACTGTGGTTCATCTGACTATACTGTGGTTCCTCTGACTATACTGTGGTTCCTCTGACCATACTGTGGTTCCTCTGACTATACTGTGTTTCCTTTGACCATACTGTGGTTCCTTTGACTATAATGCGGTTCCTCTGACTATACTGTGGTTCCTTTGACTATAATGTGGTTCCTTTGACCATACCGTGGTTCCTCTGAATATACTGTGGGTCCTTTGACTATACTGTGGTTCCTCTGACCATACAGTGGTTCCTCTGACCATACTGTGGTTCCTCTGAATATACTGTGGTTCCTTTGACCATACTGTGGTTCCTCTGACAATACTGTGGTTCCTCTGACTATAATGTGGTTCCTTTGACCATACTGTCTGGTTCCTTTGACTATAATGTGGTTCCTCTGACTATACTGTGGTTCCTTTGACCATACTGTGGTTCCTCTGACCATACTGTGGTTCCTCTGACTATACTGTGGTTCCTTTGACCATACTGTGGTTCCTCTGACTATACTGTGGTTCCTCTGACTATACTGTGGTTCCTCTGACCATACTGTGGTTCCTCTGACTATACTGTGGTTCCTCTGACCATACTGTGGTTCCTCTGACTATACTGTGTTTCCTTTGACCATACTGTGGTTCCTTTGACTATAATGTGGTTCCTCTGACTATACTGTGGTTCCTTTGACTATAATGTGGTTCCTTTGACCATACTGTGGTTCCTCTGACTATACTGTGGTTCCTCTGACTATACTGTGGTTCCTCTGACTATACTGTGGTTCCTCTGACCATACTGTGGTTCCTCTGACTATACTGTGGTTCCTCTGACCATACTGTGGTTCCTCTGACTATACTGTGTTTCCTTTGACCATAATGTGGTTCCTTTGACTATAATGTGGTTCCTCTGACTATACTGTGGTTCCTTTGAATTTAATGTGGTTCCTTTGACCATACTGTGGTTCCTCTGACTATACTGTGGTTCCTCTGACTATACTGTGGTTCCTCTGACCATACTGTGGTTCCTCTGACTATACTGTGTTTCCTTTGACCATACTGTGGTTCCTTTGACTATAATGTGGTTCCTCTGACTATACTGTGGTTCCTTTGACTATAATGTGGTTCCTTTGACCATAGCGTGGTTCCTCTGAATATACTGTGGGTCCTCTGACTATACTGTGGTTCCTCTGACCATACTGTGGTTCCTCTGACCATACTGTGGTTCCTCTGAATATACTGTGGTTCCTTTGACCATACTGTGGTTCCTCTGACCATACTGTGGTTCCTCTGACTATAATGTGGTTCCTTTGACCATACTGTCTGGTTCCTTTGACTATAATGTGGTTCCTCTGACTATACGGTGGTTCCTTTGACCATACTGTGGTTCCTCTGACCATACTGTGGTTCCTCTTACTATACTGTGGTTCCTTTGACCATACTGTGTGGTTCCTTTGAATATAATGTGGTTCCTCTGACTTTACTGTGGTTCCTTTGACTATAATGTGGTTCCTTTGACCATACTGTGGTTCCTCTGACTATACTGTGGTTCCTCTGACTATAATGTGGTTCCTCTGACCATACTGTGGTTCCTCTGACCATACTGTGGTTCCTCTGACTATACTGTTGTTCCTTTGACCATAATGTGGTTCCTTTGACTATAACGTGGTTCCGCTGACTATACTGTGGTTCCTTTGACTATACTGTGGTTCCTCTGACCATACTGTGGTTCCTCTGACCATACTGTGGTTCCTCTGACCATACTGTGGTTCCCCTGACTATACTGTGGTTCATTTGACCATACTGTGGTTCCTCTGACTATACTGTGGTTCCTCTGACTATACTGTGGTTCCTTTGACGATAATGTGGTTCCTTTGAATTTACTGTGGTTCCTCTGACCATAGTGTGGTTCCTTTGACCATACTGTGGTTCCTCTGACTATACTGTGGTTCCTCTGACCATACTGTGGTTCCTCTGACCATACTGTGGTTCCTCTGACCATACTGGGGTTCCTCTGACTATACTGTGGTTCCTCTGACTATACTGGGGTTCCTCTGACCATACTGTGGTTCCTCTGACCATACTGTGGTTCCACTGACTATACTGTGGTTCCTCTGACCATACTGTGGTTCCTCTGACCATACTGTGGTTCCTCTGACCATACTGTGGTTCCTCTGACCATAATGTGGTTCCTCTGACTATACTGTGGTTCCTCTGACCATACTGTTGTTCCTCTGACCATATTGTGGTTCCTCTGACTATACTGTGGTTCCTCTGACCATACTGTGGTTCCTCTGACCATACTATGGTTCCTCTGACTATACTGTGGTTCCTCTGACCATACTGTGGTTCCTCTGACCATACTGTGGTTCCTCTGACCATACTGTGGTTCCTCTGACTATAATGTGGTTCCTTTGACCATAATGTGGTTCCTCTGACTATACTGTGGTTCCTCTGACTATACTGTGGTTCCTCTGACTATACTGTGGTTCCTCTGACCATATTGTGGTTCCTCTGACTATACTGTGGTTCCTTTGACTATACTGTGGTTCCTCTGACCATACTGTGGTTCCTCTGATTATACTGTGGTTCCTCTGACCATACTGTGGTTCCTTTGACCATAATGTGGTTCCTCTGAATATACTGTGGTTCCTTTGACCATAATGTGGTTCCTCTGACCATACTGTGGTTCCTCTGACCATGCTGTGGTTCCTCTGACCATACTGTGGTTCCTCTGACTATACTGTGTATCCTTTGACCATACTGTGGTTCCTTTGACTATAATGTGGTTCCTCTGACTATACTGTGGTTCCTTTGACTATAATGTGGTTCCTTTGACCATACTGTGGTTCCTCTGACTATACTGTGGTTCCTCTGACTATACTGTGGTTCCTCTGACTATACTGTGGTTCCTCTGACCATACTGTGGTTCCTCTAACCATACTGTGGTTCCTCTGACTATACTGTGTTTCCTTTGACCATACTGTGGTTCCTTTGACTATAATCTGGTTCCTCTGACTATACTGTGGTTCCTCTGACCATACTGTGGTTCCTTTGACCATACTGTGGTTCCTCTGACCATACTGTGGTTCCTCTGACCATACTGTGGTTCCTCTGACCATACTGTGGTTCCTCTGACCATACTGTGGTTCCTCTGACTATACTGTGGTTCCTCTGACCATACTGTTGTTCCTCTGACCATACTGTGGTTCCTCTGACCATACTGTGGTTCCTCTGACTATACTGTGGTTCCTCTGACCATAATGTGGTTCCTCTGACTATACTGTGGTTCCTCTGACCATACTGTGGTTCTTCTGACCATATTGTGGTTCCTCTGACTATACTGTGGTTCCTCTGACCATACTGTGGTTCCTCTGTCCATACTATGGTTCCTCTGACTATACTGTGGTTCCTCTGACCATACTGTGGTTCCTCTGACTATACTGTGGTTCCTCTGACCATACTGTGGTTCCTCTGAGCATACTGTGGTTCCTCTGACTATAATGTGGTTCCTTTGACCATAATGTGGTTCCTCTGGCTATACTGTGGTTCCTTTGACTATACTGTGGTTCCTCTGACTATACTGTGGTTCCTCTGACCATATTGTGGTTCCTCTGACTATACTGTGGTTCCTTTTACTATACTGTGGTTCCTCTGACCATACTGTGGTTCCTCTGATTATACTGTGGTTCCTCTGACCATACTGTGGTTCCTTTGACCATAATGTGGTTCCTCTGAATATACTGTGGTTCCTTTGACCATAATGTGGTTCCTCTGACCATACTGTGGTTCCTCTGACCATGCTGTGGTTCCTCTGACCATACTGTGGTTCCTTTGACTATAATGTGGTTCCTTTGACCATACTGTGGTTCCTCTGACTATACTGTGGTTCCTCTGACTATACTGTGGTTCCTCTGACTATACTGTGGTTCCTCTGACTATACTGTGGTTCCTCTGACTATACTGTGGTTCCTCTGACTATACTGTGGTTCCTCTGACTATACTGTGGTTCCTCTGACTATACTGTGGTTCCTCTGACTATACTGTGGTTCCTCTGACCATACTGTGGTTCCTCTGACTATACTGTGGTTCCTCTGACCATACTGTGGTTCCTCTGACTATACTGTGTTTCCTTTGACCATAATGTGGTTCCTTTGACTATAATGTGGTTCCTCTGACTATACTGTGGTTCCTTTGAATTTAATGTGGTTCCTTTGACCATACTGTGGTTCCTCTGACTATACTGTGGTTCCTCTGACTATACTGTGGTTCCTCTGACCATACTGTGGTTCCTCTGACTATACTGTGTTTCCTTTGACCATACTGTGGTTCCTTTGACTATAATGTGGTTCCTCTGACTATACTGTGGTTCCTTTGACTATAATGTGGTTCCTTTGACCATAGCGTGGTTCCTCTGAATATACTGTGGGTCCTCTGACTATACTGTGGTTCCTCTGACCATACTGTGGTTCCTCTGACCATACTGTGGTTCCTCTGAATATACTGTGGTTCCTTTGACCATACTGTGGTTCCTCTGACCATACTGTGGTTCCTCTGACTATAATGTGGTTCCTTTGACCATACTGTCTGGTTCCTTTGACTATAATGTGGTTCCTCTGACTATACGGTGGTTCCTTTGACCATACTGTGGTTCCTCTGACCATACTGTGGTTCCTCTTACTATACTGTGGTTCCTTTGACCATACTGTGTGGTTCCTTTGACTATAATGTGGTTCCTCTGACTTTACTGTGGTTCCTTTGACTATAATGTGGTTCCTTTGACCATACTGTGGTTCCTCTGACTATACTGTGGTTCCTCTGACTATACTGTGGTTCCTCTGACCATACTGTGGTTCCTCTGACCATACTGTGGTTCCTCTGACTATACTGTTGTTCCTTTGACCATAATGTGGTTCCTTTGACTATAACGTGGTTCCGCTGACTATACTGTGGTTCCTTTGACTATACTGTGGTTCCTCTGACCATACTGTGGTTCCTCTGACCATACTGTGGTTCCTCTGACCATACTGTGGTTCCCCTGACTATACTGTGGTTCATTTGACCATACTGTGGTTCCTCTGACTATACTGTGGTTCCTCTGACTATACTGTGGTTCCTTTGACGATAATGTGGTTCCTTTGAATTTACTGTGGTTCCTCTGACCATAGTGTGGTTCCTTTGACCATACTGTGGTTCCTCTGACTATACTGTGGTTCCTCTGACCATACTGTGGTTCCTCTGACCATACTGTGGTTCCTCTGACCATACTGGGGTTCCTCTGACTATACTGTGGTTCCTCTGACTATACTGGGGTTCCTCTGACCATACTGTGGTTCCTCTGACCATACTGTGGTTCCACTGACTATACTGTGGTTCCTCTGACCATACTGTGGTTCCTCTGACCATACTGTGGTTCCTCTGACCATACTGTGGTTCCTCTGACCATAATGTGGTTCCTCTGACTATACTGTGGTTCCTCTGACCATACTGTGGTTCCTCTGACCATATTGTGGTTCCTCTGACTATACTGTGGTTCCTCTGACCATACTGTGGTTCCTCTGACCATACTATGGTTCCTCTGACTATACTGTGGTTCCTCTGACCATACTGTGGTTCCTCTGACCATACTGTGGTTCCTCTGACCATACTGTGGTTCCTCTGACTATAATGTGGTTCCTTTGACCATAATGTGGTTCCTCTGACTATACTGTGGTTCCTCTGACTATACTGTGGTTCCTCTGACTATACTGTGGTTCCTGTGACCATATTGTGGTTCCTCTGACTATACTGTGGTTCCTTTGACTATACTGTGGTTCCTCTGACCATACTGTGGTTCCTCTGATTATACTGTGGTTCCTCTGACCATACTGTGGTTCCTTTGACCATAATGTGGTTCCTCTGAATATACTGTGGTTCCTTTGACCATAATGTGGTTCCTCTGACCATACTGTGGTTCCTCTGACCATGCTGTGGTTCCTCTGACCATACTGTGGTTCCTCTGACTATACTGTGTATCCTTTGACCATACTGTGGTTCCTTTGACTATATTGTGGTTCCTCTGACTATACTGTGGTTCCTTTGACTATAATGTGGTTCCTTTGACCATACTGTGGTTCCTCTGACTATACTGTGGTTCCTCTGACTATACTGTGGTTCCTCTGACTATACTGTGGTTCCTCTGACCATACTGTGGTTCCTCTGACCATACTGTGGTTCCTCTGACTATACTGTGTTTCCTTTGACCATACTGTGGTTCCTTTGACTATAATCTGGTTCCTCTGACTATACTGTGGTTCCTCTGACCATACTGTGGTTCCTTTGACCATACTGTGGTTCCTCTGACCATACTGTGGTTCCTCTGACCATACTGTGGTTCCTCTGACCATACTGTGGTTCCTCTGACCATACTGTGGTTCCTCTGACTATACTGTGGTTCCTCTGACCATACTGTTGTTCCTCTGACCATACTGTGGTTCCTCTGACCATACTGTGGTTCCTCTGACTATACTGTGGTTCCTCTGACCATAATGTGGTTCCTCTGACTATACTGTGGTTCCTCTGACCATACTGTGGTTCTTCTGACCATATTGTGGTTCCTCTGACTATACTGTGGTTCCTCTGACCATACTGTGGTTCCTCTGTCCATACTATGGTTCCTCTGACTATACTGTGGTTCCTCTGACCATACTGTGGTTCCTCTGACTATACTGTGGTTCCTCTGACCATACTGTGGTTCCTCTGAGCATACTGTGGTTCCTCTGACTATAATGTGGTTCCTTTGACCATAATGTGGTTCCTCTGGCTATACTGTGGTTCCTCTGACTATACTGTGGTTCCTCTGACTATACTGTGGTTCCTCTGACCATATTGTGGTTCCTCTGACTATACTGTGGTTCCTTTTACTATACTGTGGTTCCTCTGTCCATACTGTGGTTCCTCTGATTATACTGTGGTTCCTCTGACCATACTGTGGTTCCTTTGACCATAATGTGGTTCCTCTGAATATACTGTGGTTCCTTTGACCATAATGTGGTTCCTCTGACCATACTGTGGTTCCTCTGACCATGCTGTGGTTCCTCTGACCATACTGTGGTTCCTTTGACTATAATGTGGTTCCTTTGACCATACTGTGGTTCCTCTGACTATACTGTGGTTCCTCTGACTATACTGTGGTTCCTCTGACTATACTGTGGTTCCTCTGACCATACTGTGGTTCCTCTGACCATACTGTTGTTCCTCTGACTATACTGTGTTTCCTTTGACCATACTGTGGTTCCTTTGACTATAATGTGGTTCCTCTGACTATACTGTGGTTCCTTTGACTATAATGTGGTTCCTTTGACCATACTGTGGTTCCTCTGACTATACTGTGGGTCCTCTGACCATACTGTGGTTCCTCTGACCATACTGTGGTTCCTCTGACCATACTGTGGTTCCTCTGACTATACTGTGGTTCCTCTGACCATACTGTGGTTCCTCTGACTATACTGTGGGTCCTCTGACCATACTGTGGTTCCTCTGACCATACTGTGGTTCCTCTGACCATACTGTGGTTCCTCTGACTATACTGTGGTTCCTCTGACCATACTGTGGTTCCTCTGACTATACTGTGGTTCCTCTGACCATACTGTGGTTCCTCTGACTATACTGTGGTTCCTTTGACCATACAGTGTGTTTCCTTTGACTATAATGTGGTTCCTCTGACTATACTGTGGTTCCTTTGACTATAATGTGGTTCCTTTGACCATACTGTGGTTCCTCTGACTATACTGTGGTTCCTTTGACCATACTGTGTGGTTCCTTTGACTATAATGTCGTTCCTCTGACTATACTGTGGTTCCTTTGACTATAATGTGGTTCCTTTGACCATACTGTGGTTCCTCTGACTATACTGTGGTTCCTCTGACTATACTGTGGTTCCTCTGACCATACTGTGGTTCCTCTGACTATACTGTGGTTCCTCTGACCATACTGTGGTTCCTCTGACCTTACTGTGGTTCCTCTGACCATACTGTGGTTCCTCTGACTATACTGTGGTTCCTCTGACCATAATGTGGTTCCTCTGACTATACTGTGATTCCTCTGACCATACTGTGGTTCCTCTGACCATATTGTGGTTCCTCTGACTATACTGTGGTTCCTCTGACTATACTGTGGTTCCTCTGACCATACTGTTGTTCCTCTGACTATAATGTGGTTCCTTTGACCATAATGTGGTTCCTCTGACTATACTGTGGTTCCTCTGACTATACTGTGGTTCCTCTGACTATACTGTGGTTCCTTTGACTATAATGTGGTTCCTCTGACTATACTGTGGTTCCTCTGACTATACTGTGGTTCCTCTGACCATACTGTGGTTCCTCTGACCATACTGTGGTTCCTCTGACTATACTGTGTTTCCTTTGACCATACTGTGGTTCCTTTGACTATAATGTGGTTCCTCTGACTATACTGTGGTTCCTTTGACTATAATGTGGTTCCTTTGACCATACTGTGGTTCCTCTGACCATACTGTGGTTCCTCTGACCATACTGTGGTTCCTCTGACCATACTGTGGTTCCTCTGACTATACTGTGGTTCCTCTGACCATACTGTGGTTCCTCTGACCATACTGTGGTTCCTCTGACCATACTGTGGTTCCTCTGACTATACTGTGGTTCCTCTGACCATAAAGTGGTTCCTCTGACTATACTGTGGTTCCTCTGACCATACTGTGGTTCTTCTGACCATATTGTGGTTCCTCTGACTATACTGTGGTTCCTCTGACCATACTGTGGTTCCTCTGTCCATACTATGGTTCCTCTGACTATACTCTGGTTCCTCTGACCATACTGTGGTTCCTCTGACTATACTGTGGTTCCTCTGACCATACTGTGGTTCCTCTGAGCATACTGTGGTTCCTCTGACTATAATGTGGTTCCTTTGACCATAATGTGGTTCCTCTGGCTATACTGTGGTTCCTCTGACTATACTGTGGTTCCTCTGACTATACTGTGGTTCCTCTGACCATATTGTGGTTCCTCTGACTATACTGTGGTTCCTTTGACTATACTGTGGTTCCTCTGACCATACTGTGGTTCCTCTGATTATACTGTGGTTCCTCTGACCATACTGTGGTTCCTTTGACCATAATGTGGTTCCTCTGAATATACTGTGGTTCCTTTGACCATAATGTGGTTCCTCTGACCATACTGTGTTTCCTTTGACCATACTGTGGTTCCTTTGACTATAATGTGGTTCCTCTGACTATACTGTGTTTCCTTTGACTATACTGTGGTTCCTCTGACTATACTGTGGTTCCTCTGACCATACTGTGGTTCCTCTGACCATACTGTGGTTCCTCTGACTATACTGTGTTTCCTTTGACCATACTGTGGTTCCTTTGACTATAATGTGGTTCCTCTGACTATACTGTGGTTCCTTTGACTATAATGTGGTTCCTTTGACCATACTGTGGTTCCTCTGACCATACTGTGGTTCCTCTGACCATACTGTGGTTCCTCTGACCATACTGTGGTTCCTCTGACTATACTGTGGTTCCTCTGACCATACTGTGGTTCCTCTGACCATACTGTGGTTCCTCTGACCATACTGTGGTTCCTCTGACTATACTGTGGTTCCTCTGACCATAAAGTGGTTCCTCTGACTATACTGTGGTTCCTCTGACCATACTGTGGTTCTTCTGACCATATTGTGGTTCCTCTGACTATACTGTGGTTCCTCTGACCATACTGTGGTTCCTCTGTCCATACTATGGTTCCTCTGACTATACTCTGGTTCCTCTGACCATACTGTGGTTCCTCTGACTATACTGTGGTTCCTCTGACCATACTGTGGTTCCTCTGAGCATACTGTGGTTCCTCTGACTATAATGTGGTTCCTTTGACCATAATGTGGTTCCTCTGGCTATACTGTGGTTCCTCTGACTATACTGTGGTTCCTCTGACTATACTGTGGTTCCTCTGACCATATTGTGGTTCCTCTGACTATACTGTGGTTCCTTTGACTATACTGTGGTTCCTCTGACCATACTGTGGTTCCTCTGATTATACTGTGGTTCCTCTGACCATACTGTGGTTCCTTTGACCATAATGTGGTTCCTCTGAATATACTGTGGTTCCTTTGACCATAATGTGGTTCCTCTGACCATACTGTGGTTCCTCTGACCATGCTGTGGTTCCTCTGACTATACTGTGGTTCCTCTGACTATACTGTGTTTCCTTTGACCATACTGTGGTTCCTTTGACTATAATGTGGTTCCTCTGACTATACTGTGTTTCCTTTGACCATACTGTGGTTCCTTTGACTATAATGTGGTTCCTCTGACTATACTGTGGTTCCTTTGACTATAATGTGGTTCCTTTGACCATACTGTGGTTCCTCTGACTATACTGTGGGTCCTCTGACCATACTGTGGTTCCTCTGACCATACTGTGGTTCCTCTGACCATACTGTGGTTCCTCTGACTATACTGTGGTTCCTCTGACCATACTGTGGTTCCTCTGACTATACTGTGGTTCCTCTGACCATACTGTGGTTCCTCTGACTATACTGTGGTTCCTCTGACTATTCTGTGGTTCCTCTGACTATACTGTGGTTCCTCTGACCATACTGTGGTTCCTCTGACTATACTGTGGTTCCTTTGACCATACAGTGTGGTTCCTTTGACTATAATGTGGTTCCTCTGACTATACTGTGGTTCCTTTGACTATAATGTGGTTCCTTTGACCATACTGTGGTTTCTCTGACTATACTGTGGTTCGTTTGACCATACTGTGTGGTTCCTTTGACTATAATGTGGTTCCTCTGACTATACTGTGGTTCCTTTTTACTATAATGTGGTTCCTTTGACCATACTGTGGTTCCTCTGACTATACTGTGGTTCCTCTGACTATACTGTGGTTCCTCTGACCATACTGTGGTTCCTCTGACTATACTGTGGTTCCTCTGACCATACTGTGGTTCCTCTGACCATACTGTGGTTCCTCTGACCATACTGTGGTTCCTCTGACTATACTGTGGTTCCTCTGACCATACTGTTGTTCCTCTGACTATAATGTGGTTCCTTTGACCATAATGTGGTTCCTCTGACTATACTGTGGTTCCTCTGACTATACTGTGGTTCCTCTGACTATACTGTGGTTCCTTTGACTATAATGTGGTTCCTTTGACCATACTGTGGTTCCTCTGACTATACTGTGGTTCCTCTGACTATACTGTGGTTCCTCTGACCATACTGTGGTTCCTCTGACCATACTGTGGTTCCTCTGACTATACTGTGTTTCCTTTGACCATACTGTGGTTCCTTTGACTATAATGTGGTTCCTCTGACTATACTGTGGTTCCTTTGACTATAATGTGGTTCCTTTGACCATACTGTGGTTCCTCTGACCATACTGTGGGTCCTCTGACCATACTGTGGTTCCTCTGACCATACTGTGGTTCCTCTGACCATACTGTGGTTCCTCTGACCATACTGTGGTTCCTCTGACTATACTGTGGTTCCTCTGACCATACTGTGGTTCCTCTGACCATACTGTGGTTCCTCTGACCATACTGTGGTTCCTCTGACTATACTGTGGTTCCTCTGACCATAATGTGGTTCCTCTGACTGTACTGTGGTTCCTCTGACCATACTGTGGTTCTTCTGACCATATTGTGGTTCCTCTGACTATACTGTGGTTCATCTGACCATACTGTGGTTCCTCTGACCATACTATGGTTCCTCTGACTATACTGTGGTTCCTCTGACCATACTGTGGTTCCTCTGACTATACTGTGGTTCCTCTGACCATACTGTGGTTCCTCTGACCATACTGTGGTTCCTCTGACTATAATGTGGTTCCTTTGACCATAATGTGGTTCCTCTGACTATACTGTGGTTCCTCTGACTATACTGTGGTTCCTCTGACTATACTGTGGTTCCTCTGACCATATTGTGGTTCCTCTGACTATACTGTGGTTCCTTTGACTATACTGTGGTTCCTCTGACCATACTGTGGTTCCTCTGATTATACTGTGGTTCCTCTGACCATACTGTGGTTCCTTTGACCATAATGTGGTTCCTCTGAATATACTGTGGTTCCTTTGACCATAATGTGGTTCCTCTGACCATACTGTGGTTCCTCTGACCATGCTGTGGTTCCTCTGACCATACTGTGGTTCCTCTGACTATACTGTGTTTCCTTTGACCATACTGTGGTTCCTTTGACTATAATGTGGTTCCTCTGACTATACTGTGGTTCCTTTGACTATAATGTGGTTCCTTTGACCATACTGTGGTTCCTCTGACTATACTGTGGTTCCTCTGACTATACTGTGGTTCCTCTGACTATACTGTGGTTCCTCTGACCATACTGTGGTTCCTCTGACCATACTGTTGTTCCTCTGACTATACTGTGTTTCCTTTGACCATACTGTGGTTCCTTTGACTATAATGTGGTTCCTCTGACTATACTGTGGTTCCGTTGACTATAATGTGGTTCCTTTGACCATACTGTGGTTCCTCTGACTATACTGTGGGTCCTCTGACCATACTGTGGTTCCTCTGACCATACTGTGGTTCCTCTGACCATACTGTGGTTCCTCTGACTATACTGTGGTTCCTCTGACCATACTGTGGTTCCTTTGACTATACTGTGGTTCCTCTGACCATACTGTGGTTCCTCTGACTATACTGTGGTTCCTCTGACTATTCTGTGGTTCCTCTGACTATACTGTGGTTCCTCTGACCATACTGTGGTTCCTCTGACTATACTGTGGTTCCTTTGACCATACGGTGTGGTTCCTTTGACTATAATGTGGTTCCTCTGACTATACTGTGGTTCCTTTGACTATAATGTGGTTCCTTTGACCATACTGTGGTTCCTCTGACTATACTGTGGTTCGTTTGACCATACTGTGTGGTTCCTTTGACTATAATGTGGTTCCTCTGACTATACTGTTGTTCCTTTGACTATAATGTGGTTCCTTTGACCATACTGTGGTTCCTCTGACTATACTGTGGTTCCTCTGACTATACTGTGGTTCCTCTGACCATACTGTGGTTCCTCTGACTATACTGTGATTCCTCTGACCATACTGTGGTTCCTCTGACCATACTGTGGTTCCTCTGACCATACTGTGGTTCCTCTGACTATACTGTGGTTCCTCTGACCATACTGTTGTTCCTCTGACTATAATGTGGTTCCTTTGACCATAATGTGGTTCCTCTGACTATACTGTGGTTCCTCTGACTATACTGTGGTTCCTCTGACTATACTGTGGTTCCTTTGACTATAATGTGGTTCCTTTGACCATACTGTGGTTCCTCTGACTATACTGTGGTTCCTCTGACTATACTGTGGTTCCTCTGACCATACTGTGGTTCCTCTGACCATACTGTGGTTCCTTTGACCATACTGTGGTTCCTTTGACTATAATGTGGTTCCTCTGACTATACTGTGGTTCCTTTGACTATAATGTGGTTCCTTTGACCATACTGTGGTTCCTCTGACCATACTGTGGGTCCTCTGACCATACTGTGGTTCCTCTGACCATACTGTGGTTCCTCTGACCATACTGTGGTTCCTCTGACCATACTGTGGTTCCTCTGACTATACTGTGGTTCCTCTGACCATACTGTGGTTCCTCTGACCATACTGTGGTTCCTCTGACCATACTGTGGTTCCTCTGACTATAATGTGGTTCCTTTGACCATAATGTGGTTCCTCTGACTATACTGTGGTTCCTCTGACTATACTGTGGTTCCTCTGACTATACTGTGGTTCCTTTGACTATAATGTGGTTCCTTTGACCATACTGTGGTTCCTCTGACTATACTGTGGTTCCTCTGACTATACTGTGCCGTGGTCCTCTGACCATACTGTGGTTCCTCTGACCATACTGTGGTTCCTTTGACCATACTGTGGTTCCTTTGACTATAATGTGGTTCCTCTGACTATACTGTGGTTCCGTTGCTGGGCCGACCTACTGGGCCCGACATCGTGGGTCCTCGCCTCTGTGGCCCGACCATACTGTGGTTCCTCTGACCATACTGTGGTTCCTCTGACTATACTGTGGTTCCTCTGACCTACTGGGCCGACTCGTGGTTCCTGCCTCGGGCCCGACTCGGGCCCGCATTCTGTGGTTCCTCTGACTATACTGTGGTTCCTCTGACCATACTGTGGTTCCTCTGACTATACTGTGGTTCCTTTGACCATACGGTGTGGTTCCTTTGACTATAATGTGGTTCCTCTGACTATACTGTGGTTCCTTTGACTATAATGTGGTTCCTTTGACCATACTGTGGTTCCTCTGACTATACTGTGGTTCGTTTGACCATACTGTGTGGTTCCTTTGACTATAATGTGGTTCCTCTGACTATACTGTGGTTCCTTTGACTATAATGTGGTTCCTTTGACCATACTGTGGTTCCTCTGACTATACTGTGGTTCCTCTGACTATACTGTGGTTCCTCTGACCATACTGTGGTTCCTCTGACTATACTGTGATTCCTCTGACCATACTGTGGTTCCTCTGACCATACTGTGGTTCCTCTGACCATACTGTGGTTCCTCTGACTATACTGTGGTTCCTCTGACCATACTGTTGTTCCTCTGACTATAATGTGGTTCCTTTGACCATAATGTGGTTCCTCTGACTATACTGTGGTTCCTCTGACTATACTGTGGTTCCTCTGACTATACTGTGGTTCCTTTGACTATAATGTGGTTCCTTTGACCATACTGTGGTTCCTCTGACTATACTGTGGTTCCTCTGACTATACTGTGGTTCCTCTGACCATACTGTGGTTCCTCTGACCATACTGTGGTTCCTCTGACTATACTGTGTTTCCTTTGACCATACTGTGGTTCCTTTGACTATAATGTGGTTCCTCTGACTATACTGTGGTTCCTTTGACTATAATGTGGTTCCTTTGACCATACTGTGGTTCCTCTGACCATACTGTGGGTCCTCTGACCATACTGTGGTTCCTCTGACCATACTGTGGTTCCTCTGACCATACTGTGGTTCCTCTGACCATACTGTGGTTCCTCTGACTATACTGTGGTTCCTCTGACCATACTGTGGTTCCTCTGACCATACTGTGGTTCCTCTGACCATACTGTGGTTCCTCTGACTATACTGTGGTTCCTCTGACCATAATGTGGTTCCTCTGACTGTACTGTGGTTCCTCTGACCATACTGTGGTTCTTCTGACCATATTGTGGTTCCTCTGACTATACTGTGGTTCACTGCCTCGGGCCCGACCTACTGGTTCCCGACTACTGTGGTCCCGCCTCTGGGCCTCTGACTATACTGTGGTTCCTCGCCTCTGTGGCCCGACCATACGGGCCGACTGTGGTTCCTGCCTTGGGCCCGACTATACTGTGGTTCCTCTGACTATACTGTGGTTCCTCTGACTATACTGTGGTTCCTCTGACCATATTGTGGTTCCTCTGACTATACTGTGGTTCCTTTGACTATACTGTGGTTCCTCTGACCATACTGTGGTTCCTCTGATTATACTGTGGTTCCTCTGACCATACTGTGGTTCCTTTGACCATAATGTGGTTCCTCTGAATATACTGTGGTTCCTTTGACCATAATGTGGTTCCTCTGACCATACTGTGGTTCCTCTGACCATGCTGTGGTTCCTCTGACCATACTGTGGTTCCTCTGACTATACTGTGTTTCCTTTGACCATACTGTGGTTCCTTTGACTATAATGTGGTTCCTCTGACTATACTGTGGTTCCTTTGACTATAATGTGGTTCCTTTGACCATACTGTGGTTCCTCTGACTATACTGTGGTTCCTCTGACTATACTGTGGTTCCTCTGACTATACTGTGGTTCCTCTGACCATACTGTGGTTCCTCTGACCATACTGTTGTTCCTCTGACTATACTGTGTTTCCTTTGACCATACTGTGGTTCCTTTGACTATAATGTGGTTCCTCTGACTATACTGTGGTTCCGTTGACTATAATGTGGTTCCTTTGACCATACTGTGGTTCCTCTGACTATACTGTG
Source organism: Salmo salar (assembly GCF_965601325.2). Lineage (NCBI taxonomy): Eukaryota > Metazoa > Chordata > Actinopteri > Salmoniformes > Salmonidae > Salmo > Salmo salar. The sequence goes on along the minus strand of NC_138294.1, from coordinate 86,252,966 downwards.
GGTCCTCTGACCATACTGTGGTTCCTCTGACCATACTGTGGTTCCTCTGACCATACTGTGGTTCCTCTGACTATACTGTGGTTCCTCTGACCATACTGTGGTTCCTTTGACTATACTGTGGTTCCTCTGACCATACTGTGGTTCCTCTGACTATACTGTGGTTCCTCTGACTATTCTGTGGTTCCTCTGACTATACTGTGGTTCCTCTGACCATACTGTGGTTCCTCTGACTATACTGTGGTTCCTTTGACCATACGGTGTGGTTCCTTTGACTATAATGTGGTTCCTCTGACTATACTGTGGTTCCTTTGACTATAATGTGGTTCCTTTGACCATACTGTGGTTCCTCTGACTATACTGTGGTTCGTTTGACCATACTGTGTGGTTCCTTTGACTATAATGTGGTTCCTCTGACTATACTGTGGTTCCTTTGACTATAATGTGGTTCCTTTGACCATACTGTGGTTCCTCTGACTATACTGTGGTTCCTCTGACTATACTGTGGTTCCTCTGACCATACTGTGGTTCCTCTGACTATACTGTGATTCCTCTGACCATACTGTGGTTCCTCTGACCATACTGTGGTTCCTCTGACCATACTGTGGTTCCTCTGACTATACTGTGGTTCCTCTGACCATACTGTTGTTCCTCTGACTATAATGTGGTTCCTTTGACCATAATGTGGTTCCTCTGACTATACTGTGGTTCCTCTGACTATACTGTGGTTCCTCTGACTATACTGTGGTTCCTTTGACTATAATGTGGTTCCTTTGACCATACTGTGGTTCCTCTGACTATACTGTGGTTCCTCTGACTATACTGTGGTTCCTCTGACCATACTGTGGTTCCTCTGACCATACTGTGGTTCCTTTGACCATACTGTGGTTCCTTTGACTATAATGTGGTTCCTCTGACTATACTGTGGTTCCTTTGACTATAATGTGGTTCCTTTGACCATACTGTGGTTCCTCTGACCATACTGTGGGTCCTCTGACCATACTGTGGTTCCTCTGACCATACTGTGGTTCCTCTGACCATACTGTGGTTCCTCTGACCATACTGTGGTTCCTCTGACTATACTGTGGTTCCTCTGACCATACTGTGGTTCCTCTGACCATACTGTGGTTCCTCTGACCATACTGTGGTTCCTCTGACTATACTGTGGTTCCTCTGACCATAATGTGGTTCCTCTGACTATACTGTAGTTCCTCTGACCATACTGTGGTTCTTCTGACCATATTGTGGTTCCTCTGACTATACTGTGGTTCATCTGACCATACTGTGGTTCCTCTGACCATACTGTTGTTCCTCTGACTATACTGTGTTTCCTTTGACCATACTGTGGTTCCTTTGACTATAATGTGGTTCCTCTGACTATACTGTGGTTCCTTTGACTATAATGTGGTTCTTTTGACCATACTGTGGTTCCTCTGACTATACTGTGGGTCCTCTGACCATACTGTGGTTCCTCTGACCATACTGTGGTTCCTCTGACTATACTGTGGTTCCTCTGACCATACTGTGGTTCCTCTGACTATACTGTGGTTCCTCTGACTATACTGTGGTTCCTCTGACCATATTGTGGTTCCTCTGACTATACTGTGGTTCCTTTGACTGTACTGTGGTTCCTCTGACCATACTGTGGTTCTTCTGACTATACTGTGTTTCCTTTGACCATACTGTGGTTCCTTTGACTATAATGTGGTTCCTCTGACTATACTGTGGTTCCTTTGACTATAATGTGGTTCCTTTGAACATACTGTGGTTCCTCTGACTATACTGTGGTTCCTCTGACTATACTGTGGTTCCTCTGACCATACTGTGGTTCCTCTGACCATACTGTTGTTCCTCTGACTATACTGTGTTTCCTTTGACCATACTGTGGTTCCTTTGACTATAATGTGGTTCCTCTGACTATACTGTGGTTCCTTTGACTATAATGTGGTTCTTTTGACCATACTGTGGTTCCTCTGACTATACTGTGGGTCCTCTGACCATACTGTGGTTCCTCTGACCATACTGTGGTTCCTCTGACCATACTGTGGTTCCTCTGACTATACTGTGGTTCCTCTGACCATACTGTGGTTCCTCTGACTATACTGTGGTTCCTCTGACCATACTGTGGTTCCTCTGACTATACTGTGGTTCCTCTGACTATTCTGTGGTTCCTCTGACTATACTGTGGTTCCTCTGACCATACTGTGGTTCCTCTGACTATACTGTGGTTCCTTTGACCATACGGTGTGGTTCCTTTGACTATACTGTGGTTCCTCTGACTATACTGTGGTTCCTCTGACTATAATGTGGTTCCTCTGACCATACTGTGGTTCCTCTGACTATACTGTGGTTCGTCTGACCATACTGTGTGGTTCCTTTGACTATAATGTGGTTCCTCTGACTATACTGTGGTTCCTTTGACTATAATGTGGTTCCTTTGACCATACTGTGGTTCCTCTGACTATACTGTGGTTCCTCTGACTATACTGTGGTTCCTCTGACCATACTGTGGTTCCTCTGACTATACTGTGATTCCTCTGACCATACTGTGGTTCCTCTGACCATACTGTGGTTCCTCTGACCATACTGTGGTTCCTCTGACTATACTGTGGTTCCTCTGACCATACTGTTGTTCCTCTGACTATAATGTGGTTCCTCTGACTATACTGTGTTTCCTTTGACCATACTGTGGTTCCTTTGACTATAATGTGGTTCCTCTGACTATACTGTGGTTCCTTTGACTATAATGTGGTTCTTTTGACCATACTGTGGTTCCTCTGACTATACTGTGGGTCCTCTGACCATACTGTGGTTCCTCTGACCATACTGTGGTTCCTCTGACCATATTGTGGTTCCTCTGACTATACTGTGGTTCCTTTGACTATACTGTGGTTCCTCTGACCATACTGTGGTTCCTCTGACTATACTGTGTTTCCTTTGACCATACTGTGGTTCCTTTGACTATAATGTGGTTCCTCTGACTATACTGTGGTTCCTTTGACTATAATGTGGTTCCTTTGAACATACTGTGGTTCCTCTGACTATACTGTGGTTCCTCTGACTATACTGTGGTTCCTCTGACCATTCTGTGGTTCCTCTGACCATACTGTTGTTCCTCTGACTATACTGTGTTTCCTTTGACCATACTGTGGTTCCTTTGACTATAATGTGGTTCCTCTGACTATACTGTGGTTCCTTTGACTATAATGTGGTTCTTTTGACCATACTGTGGTTCCTCTGACTATACTGTGGGTCCTCTGACCATACTGTGGTTCCTCTGACCATACTGTGGTTCCTCTGACTATACTGTGGTTCCTCTGACCATACTGTGGTTCCTCTGACTATACTGTGGTTCCTCTGACTATACTGTGGTTCCTCTGACCATATTGTGGTTCCTCTGACTATACTGTGGTTCCTTTGACTGTACTGTGGTTCCTCTGACCATACTGTGGTTCTTCTGACTATACTGTGTTTCCTTTGACCATACTGTGGTTCCTTTGACTATAATGTGGTTCCTCTGACTATACTGTGGTTCCTTTGACTATAATGTGGTTCCTTTGAACATACTGTGGTTCCTCTGACTATACTGTGGTTCCTCTGACTATACTGTGGTTCCTCTGACCATACTGTGGTTCCTCTGACCATACTGTTGTTCCTCTGACTATACTGTGTTTCCTTTGACCATACTGTGGTTCCTTTGACTATAATGTGGTTCCTCTGACTATACTGTGGTTCCTTTGACTATAATGTGGTTCTTTTGACCATACTGTGGTTCCTCTGACTATACTGTGGGTCCTCTGACCATACTGTGGTTCCTCTGACCATACTGTGGTTCCTCTGACCATACTGTGGTTCCTCTGACTATACTGTGGTTCCTCTGACCATACTGTGGTTCCTCTGACTATACTGTGGTTCCTCTGACCATACTGTGGTTCCTCTGACTATACTGTGGTTCCTCTGACTATTCTGTGGTTCCTCTGACTATACTGTGGTTCCTCTGACTATACTGTGGTTCCTTTGACCATACAGTGTGGTTCCTTTGACTATAATGTGGTTCCTCTGACTATACTGTGGTTCCTTTGACTATAATGTAGTTCCTTTGACCATACTGTGGTTCCTCTGACTATACTGTGGTTCCTTTGACCATACTGTGTGGTTCCTTTGACTATAATGTGGTTCCTCTGACTATACTGTGGTTCCTTTGACTATAATGTGTTTCCTTTGACCATACTGTGGTTCCTCTGACTATACTGTGGTTCCTCTGACTATACTGTGGTTCCTCTGACCATACTGTGGTTCCTCTGACTATACTGTGGTTCCTCTGACCATACTGTGGTTCCTCTGACCATACTGTGGTTCCTCTGACCATACTGTGGTTCCTCTGACTATACTGTGGTTCCTCTGACCATAATGTGGTTCCTTTGACTATACTGTGGTTCCTCTGACCATACTGTGGTTCCTCTGACCATATTGTGGTTCCTCTGACTATACTGTGGTTCCTCTGACCATACTGTGGTTCCTCTGACCATACTATGGTTCCTCTGACTATACTGTGGTTCCTCTGACCATACTGTTGTTCCTCTGACTATAATGTGGTTCCTTTGACCATAATGTGGTTCCTCTGACTATACTGTGGTTCCTCTGACTATACTGTGGTTCCTCTGACTATACCGTGGTTCCTTTGACTATAATGTGGATCCTTTGACCATACTGTGGTTCCTCTGACTATACTGTGGTTCCTCTGACTATACTGTGGTTCCTCTGACTATACTGTGGTTCCTCTGACCATACTGTGGTTCCTCTGACCATACTGTGGTTCCTCTGACTATACTGTGTTTCCTCTGACTATACTGTGGTTCCTTTGACTATAATGTGGTTCCTTTGACCATACTGTGGTTCCTCTGACCATACTGTGGGTCCTCTGACCATACTGTGGTTCCTCTGACCATACTGTGGTTCCTCTGACCATACTGTGGTTCCTCTGACCATACTGTGGTTCCTCTGACTATACTGTGGTTCCTCTGACCATACTGTGGTTCCTCTGACCATACTGTGGTTCCTCTGACCATACTGTGGTTCCTCTGACTATACTGTGGTTCCTCTGACCATAATGTGGTTCCTCTGACTATACTGTGGTTCCTCTGACCATACTGTGGTTCTTCTGACCATATTGTGGTTCCTCTGACTATACTGTGGTTCCTCTGACCATACTGTGGTTCCTCTGACCATACTATGATTCCTCTGACTATACTGTGGTTCCTCTGACCACACTGTGGTTCCTCTGACTATACTGTGGTTCCTCTGACCATACTGTGGTTCCTCTGACCATACTGTGGTTCCTCTGACTATAATGTGGTTCCTTTGACCATAATGTGGTTCCTCTGACTATACTGTGGTTCCTCTGACTATACTGTGGTTCTTCTGACTATACTGTGGTTCCTTTGACTATACTGTGGTTCCTCTGACTATACTGTGGTTCCTTTGACTATACTGTGGTTCCTCTGACCGTACTGTGGTTCCTCTGATTATACTGTGGTTCCTCTGACCATACTGTGGTTCCTTTGACCATAATGTGGTTCCTCTGAATATACTGTGGTTCCTTTGACCATACTGTGGTTCCTCTGACCATACTGTGGTTCCTCTGACCATGCTGTGGTTCCTCTGACCATACTGTGGTTCCTCTGACTATACTGTGTTTCCTTTGACCATACTGTGGTTCCTTTGACTATAATGTGGTTCCTCTGACTATACTGTGGTTCCTTTGACTATAATGTGGTTCCTTTGACCATACTGTGGTTCCTCTGACTATACTGTGGTTCCTCTGACTATACTGAGGTTCCTCTGACTATACTGTGGTTCCTCTGACCATACTGTGGTTCCTCTGACCATACTGTGGTTCCTCTGACTATACTGTGTTTCCTTTGACCATACTGTGGTTCCTTTGACTATAATGTGGTTCCTCTGACTATACTGTGGTTCCTTTGACTATAATGTGGTTCCTTTGACCATACTGTGGTTCCTCTGACTATACTGTGGGTCCTCTGACCATACTGTGGTTCCTCTGACCATACTGTGGTTCCTCTGACCATACTGTGGTTCCTCTGACTATACTGTGGTTCCTCTGACCATACTGTGGTTCCTCTGACTATACTGTGGTTCCTCTGACCATACTGTGGTTCCTCTGACTATACTGTGGTTCCTCTGACTATTCTGTGGTTCCTCTGACTATACTGTGGTTCCTCTGACCATACTGTGGTTCCTCTGACTATACTGTGGTTCCTTTGACCATACTGTGTGGTTCCTTTGACTATAATGTGGTTCCTCTGACTATACTGTGGTTCCTTTGACTATAATGTGGTTCCTTTGACCATACTGTGGTTCCTCTGACTATACTGTGGTTCCTCTGACTATACTGTGGTTCCTCTGACCATACTGTGGTTCCTCTGACCATACTGTGGTTCCTCTGACTATACTGTGGTTCCTTTGACCATAATGTGGTTCCTTTGACTATACTGTGGTTCCTTTGACCATACTGTGGTTCCTCTGACCATACTGTGGTTCCTCTGACCATACTGTGGTTCCCCTGACTATACTGTGGTTCATTTGACCATACTGTGGTTCCTCTGACTATACTGTGGTTCCTCTGACTATACTGTGGTTCCTTTGACTATAATGTGGTTCCTTTGACTATACTGTGGTTCCTCTGACCATACTGTGGTTCCTTTGACCATACTGTGGTTCCTCTGACTATACTGTGGTTCCTCTGACCATACTGTGGTTCCTCTGACCATACTGTGGTTCCTCTGACTATACTGTGGTTCCTCTGACCATACTGGGGTTCCTCTGACTATACTGTGGTTCCTCAGACTATACTGGGGTTCCTCTGACTATACTGGGGTTCCTCTGACCATACTGTGGTTCCTCTGACCATACTATGGTTCCTCTGACTATACTGTGGTTCCTCTGACTATACTGTGGTTCCTCTGACCATACTGTGGTTCCTCTGACTATAATGTGGTTCCTTTGACCATAATGTGGTTCCTCTGACTATACTGTGGTTCCTCTGACTATACTGTGGTTCCTCTGACCATAATGTGGTTCCTCTGACTATACTGTGGTTCCTTTGACCATAATGTGGTTCCTCTGACCATACTGTGGTTCCTCTGACCATGCTGTGGTTCCTCTGACCATAATGTGGTTCCTCTGACCATACTGTGGTTCCTCTGACCATGCTGTGGTTCCTCTGACCATACTTTGGTTCTTTGATAGTTAAAAATGTTGCCCCTTGCTTTGTTAACTGTCTGAGAGCAGTCCATTGCTGCAGTGTGATGAGACACTCACAGCTGAGTGCTTGGCCAGGTCCCAGCCTTACTCACGGGACATCCCCAATGCATCACCGTGGAGACGGGACGTCCCGAATGCATCACCGTGGAGTCGAGATGTCCCCAATGCATCACTGTCAGTCTCAACCACTCGGCATGGTCAGCCAACTCCCCTGTCAGTCTAAAAAGCCTTTCCATGTCACTCTGTAAGGCCGGCCGCCAGGCTCTCTCTCACCACATTGGATAAGGTCCATTTCAGACTGTCCCATCCCATCACGAGGCCTCTGATGCAGCCTAGCTACCACTGAAATGATCCTCGGGACCCTTGTCTCTCGGCAGACCGGAATGGTCCGGAACTATCTTGGTTTACTTGAGTTGTTAAATCTGATCATTAAAACAGGAGTCATTTGAATTCTCCACTAATCCAATGGGATGCAATCATGACTAAAAGCATGCAGTACCAATGGGTGTTAAAAGAGACCAGCTTCATCTGCCCTTTATAGTACTGTGTGGTGCCGGCTGGCTGCCTTGTCACTACCCTGCGGCCTGGATAGAATAACTCACTCAGGATTTGGGACGAAGGGACTGGATTTGGAATGTCTTTGTGGCTTGACAACAGTTGGGAGTAACGTTGAGTTGCAGGACGTCTGTCACCCTGAGACCCAACATGAGAGATTTGGCATGTAATGCTATGACCGTTAAAATCAAAAGCTTTACTGTTTACCGCCCATAATGTTTTACTCTAAGGATCAGTAATGACTATTAGTCGGGTTAGGGGTCAATACCATTTCATTTTCAGTCAATTCAGAAAGAAAACCAAATTCCAATTTCCAATTTTCCTAATTGAAAAGCATTGAAGGGAATTGGAATTTCAGTGTACTTCCTGAATTGATGGAATTTACCCACACCCTGACTAATAACGTTGGCTCAATGTCTCATCTAAAACTAGTTAGGCCCTCCCATAGAAGAGATCTGTGTGCTTCAGTGCCATGCATGAGGCAGCAAGCAGCAGAGGAAGCTGCATTTATTCTATAGTATCTTAAGCTTGGGCCTCTCATTCTCCTTATAACATCCCCCCCGAAGCGACTTCAACAACAAATCTTTCATTTCTTTGTACATATGCCGTAAACTACACCATTTTCAGCAGTCCTAACTTTGACTATGAACTCTTGCAGCATAGCTAGCTTGTCAAAAAAAAAAAAAGGACGTTAGAAGTTTCACATCTCACCCATGGGAAGCCAGGCTCGGCCCCAAAGAGAGAGGAGATAAGATCAGATGTCAGACAGAAGATCCTCTGCAGCGTCATGGTAACAGCAGGGGGGGGGGGGGGGGGTTGTTATCTGAAGCCTTTTCACTCTTCCTCCTTTCTGAGTGAGTACAACAGCAAATTAAAGTCCGATTCTTTCACTACATTTCATAAGGCGTAAACACTGTCGGTATCCACTATGATGGACATTGAAAGCACTGTCGGTATCCACTATGATGGACATTGAAAAAAAATGCCAACTAGGTCTTTGAAGAGATGATCAAAGAGGAGTCTTTGATGGTGAGGCTTAGATTCTTTAAGGCCACACTCCTTCCCCTGATTACACCATCGTCCTAGAATCATCTTCAAGCCCGTCAAAAAGTTTTCTGCGTGGGGGAGATCTAATACTTAAAGGAGTACTTTGGGATTTTGGCAATGAAACCCTACATCTACTTTCCCAGAGTCAGATGAACTCCTGGGATACCGTTTTTATTTCTCTACATCCAGTATGAAGGAAGTTAGAGGTAGCGTGCTAGCTGTTACCATGGACTTCAAGTCATTGTGCTAACGCTAGTTAGTAATTGCACTAACGCTAGTCAGCAACTCCCTCCAAACCGCACGCAGAGACATAAAAAAATGGTTATCTACGAGTTAATCTGACTCTGGGGAAATCCCAAAGTATCCCTTTAAGCACACTGTGATGACAAAGCTGTATGCGCTCAGATGCGGGACCTCATGTCTCTTTAATAATCTTGTCATTCAGTTACAGGACTGAGAAAAGTTAGAAATAGCAGGCTGACAATTCATCTCAACGGAAAGTGGATCAAAGTATTTCTCTCTCTCTCTCTCTCTCTCTCTCTCTCTCTCTGTCTACTTTAAGTGGAGTGTAACATCTACTGGAGGGTCACCTGCAGACCTGTCATTTTGAACATTCCGTTCGTGTTCTACCTGTGGCCCCAGTGCAGAGAGTGATCTACACCCCCCTGAGATGGAAAGTGGAGAACCCAGCTGCCCCACACACTATGACACCGGCCAATTTGTTCTTGGACTGTTTACCCTTCCCATCTATGTGCAGCCAAGCATTGACCCTCTCAATGGCAGGTCATTATTTCTGCAGATGTATATTTCTCCTCCTATTCTGAACAGGGAAAACAATATTCTCCTCTGGCTTCCACCTTGTGATGTTCGAGCAGACGGAGAAACATCAGACAACGCCGTTTTCAGACAGTCAGTGTGGTAAGTGTGGCCAAAGTCACTAAGGGTAAATTCGTTTTATGAGTTTGCATATTTGCCTTCATCGTACGGTTGAGCGTGTCTGCTCTCCCAACCCAGCATGTGGTAACATGAGATGAGACTGCAGTGAGACTCTCCATGGGGGGGGCATCTCACCCCAAAGCAATTTTCAGGTTCACCCTGTAGCAGAAGCAGAACCTGTTATTTAAACATTTGTGGTTTTTTAATTGCCTGTTTATTCTTAACAGTTGGTGGTCTGCATTGCTTTATTGTTTAAATAATCCTCCACGCTGGTTCCCACTGGAGGCTGAAATTGTGTAAGTAACCCCACTGGTGGCACCTTTTGGCACTACTGTCATGGAATTCAACATCAAAGTCTGTGGCTTTATGGAAAGTTCCTAATCTACATTTGATGTTTTCATGAATTAATTATGGGATTCCATTGACAATTTCTTGTTTACAGAGACCAGAGTCTGGAAAGTGTGGAAACGGAGGCTTGGGACCAGCTCTCACATAGTTAGTAAAAAATAACATTACAGGCAGACGGTCCCAGAGCAACAGGCTTTTTAACTTACATTGCATGTTTATGCTATAGGGATTCACCATCATGTAAAATGATATTTATGTGTTTGACCCTGGTTTTGGTGCTGTTTTGTTCAGTACTTTGGTTTGTTACAGGTGTTAAAATGCTTACCAGTGCTTTTGTAAAAGTAAGGCATGACAACTGACGGTCAAGGGGAAGGGGAAGTTCAACAAGCTGTCGTGTCCCTGTTATAAAGGACTGAAAGACATGCGTTCTGATCTCACTGACTCAATTCATCTGTGCATGAGGAACAATTATGCTGAAAACTTATGTCAAAACAGTTGTATGTTTCCTCAGTCATAGTGCTCTGCATAGAGCTGGCCATTATTGATGTAATCAAAACTAGCATTTCCCATTTGTGATTCAAGCAATATACTGAACATCAATGGAAATGCAAGGTTGTGAACCTGTAGGCCTGTAATTCTGCCTGTTAATGTGTTTCTGAGTACCTCTTACATAATTGAACAGGACCAAGTATGTGCCTTGCAGTGAGTGAGGATGTTTCTTAGTCCACAGGTGAGAATTGTGACGCCCCCAGACTACAAAATAACCAGATCTGTCAAGAATCCTCAGTTGTGATCCTAACAAGAATGGAAGGTATAGTAGATTGTTCTGAGAGCCATAGAAACCTGCTGTCTGTGAAGCGTCCATAAGCTCGTGTTAATTCTGCTGCAGGTGTTCGCCAAGGGCCAAGGCTCCCTGTTGGAAGAGTGACGTGTCCTCCAAATTAGAGTGGCTTGCTAATTGAGAGGCAGTCTCCCACACCTGGGGCCTCATTTAGAAACCGTGCATATGTACAAAATATACCCCCAAAATGTGTTTGTGCCAGTTTTCAGGCAAAAGTTGGCATTTACACAAATTGAACTTGACGTGAGAATTTGCTCACCTCCCCTGCAATATCATAGGCAGTGTGGTTTATAGGCTTATACTGGTATACAGTCAAGGTGAACACTTGATATTTTATATTGTAATTGCATTTTTTTTGTAGCCTGCCATAGACACTGTTTCAGAATTCGTGGGCAGTCCATCATATTTAGATTGGGGAAAAAGTTGATGCAAAACATTGTTGAATTCAAACGTTCTGCTGACAGGTCCACAACAATTTTCCATTGTTTTCACAAACTGACAGTCCTTTTCCATATATAGCAAAAATTACCTCTAAAGATTACAACAGCCAACACAGTAAATAGACTGGTAGCATATGTAAATATTTGACAGTATCGGTAGGCTGGTAGGCTACAGTATTGGTGTGCAATAGGAGCAAGACATCATTGCCTATTTGTTTAATCTCAGAGTCTATAGCAAGGCAGGACACCTTCCTAATATTGAGTTGCACCCCATTTACCTCAGAAGAGCCTCAATTCGTTGGGGCATGGACTCTACAAGGTGTCTAAAGTGTTCCACAGGGACGCTGGACCATGTTGACTCCAATGCTTCCCATAGTTGTCAAGATGGCTGGATGTCCTTTGGGTGGTGGACCATTCTTGATACACACATCCAGGACATCCAGCCATCTTGACAACTATGGGAAGCATTGGAGTCAACATGGTCCAGCGTCCCTGTGGAACACTTTAGACACCTTGTAGAGTCCATGCCCCAACGAATTGAGGCTCTTCTGAGGTAAACTGCTGAGCATGAAACAACCCAGCAGCGTAGCAGTTCTTGACACAAACCGGTTCACCTGGCACATACTACCATACCCCGTTCAAAGGCACTTAAATATTTTGTCTTGCCCATTCACCCTCTGAATGGCACACATACACAATCCATTTCTCAATTGTCTCAAGGATTAGAAATCCTTTTTTTAACCTGTCTCCTCCCCCTCATCTACACCAGAGATGGGTAACTGGCAGCCAGCGTCCCAGAATGTGTAGGTCTGCAGACCCCTCATGAAAATATAGAATACACAAGGTGCAATTTTGACATTTGGTTGTGAATCAGCAATTACTCAATTAGACCAGATCAGCTTTTTTGTTGTTGTTAATTGTTAAATTAATCTAGAATCCAGCTATCTAAACTTATTAGTAGACATGGTTGATTTACCGACCTGGGTGGGGGCCATTGATCATCAGTTACCGAGCTGGGTGGGGGCCCATTGATCATCAGTTACCGAGCTGGGTGGGGGCCCATTGATCATCAGTTACCGAGCTGGGTGGGGGCCCATTGATCATCAGTTACCGAGCTGGGTGGGGGCCCATTGATCATCAGTTACCGAGCTGGGTGGGGGCCCATTGATCATCAGTTACCGAGCTGGGTGGGGGCCCATTGATCATCAGTTACCGAGCTGGGTGGGGGCCCATTGATCATCAGTTACCGAGCTGGGTGGGGGCCCATTGATCATCAGTTACCGAGCTGGGTGGGGGCCCATTGATCATCAGTTACCGACCTGGGTGGGGGCCCATTGATCACCAGTTACCGAGCTGGGTGGGGGCCCATTGATCATCAGTTACCGAGCTGGGTGGGGGCCCATTGATCATCAGTTACCGACCTGGGTGGGGGCCATTGATCATCAGTTACCGAGCTGGGTGGGGGCCCATTGATCATCAGTTACCGAGCTGGGTGGGGGCCCATTGATCATCAGTTACCGAGCTGGGTGGGGGCCCATTGATCATCAGTTACCGAGCTGGGTGGGGGCCCATTGATCATCAGTTACCGAGCTGGGTGGGGGCCCATTGATCATCAGTTACCAAGCTGGGTGGGGGCCCATTGATCATCAGTTACCGAGCTGGGTGGGGCCCATTGATCATCAGTTACCGACCAGGGTGGGGCCCATTGATCATCAGTTACCGACCTGGGTGGGGGCCCATTGATCATCAGTTACCGTGCTGGGTGGGGGCCCATTGATCATCAGTTACCGAGCTGGGTGGGGGCCCATTGATCATCAGTTACCGACCTGGGTGGGGGCCCATTGATCATCAGTTACCGACCTGGGTGGGGGCCCATTGATCATCAGTTACCGACCTGGGTGGGGGCCCATTGATCACCAGTTATCATATTAAAAAACTGCAGACATTTGCCTCCACCCTATGGCAACATGTGTAGAATTGCAGGAAATTAGTTATAAAATTGCAAAATCTTCTCTCCGCTCCATGGCAAAATGTTTAGAATTGCAGCATACTTGCTTTAAAACGGCAACAAATTCTCTACGCCCCATGGCAAAATGTGTAGAATTGCAGGAAATTAACTTTAAAACGTTCATTTTTTATTTTATTTTCTGTCAGGAGGGGGGCAGCTAAAATGTTTTGCCCACAAGGAGGCAACCCCTCATGATTCTTTTTTTTGTTGTGGTCCCCACCCCATCCCTGATCTATACTGATTGAAGTGGATTTAACAAGTGACATCAATAAGGGATCATAGCGTTCACCTGGATTCACCTGGTCAGTCTATGAGAGCATGGAAAGAGCTCTTAATGTGTTCTTAATGTTTTGTATACTCAGTGTATGACACTCTTATTTGTAAGAAGAAAAAAAAACAGCTAAATATAATAACAAGATGCAAACGTTTTTCTGTTAGTGAGAAGACGCCATTTTTTTCTTCTTCTTCTTATCTTTGCATTCTAAAATAATTAGAAGTAGGCATTTATTTCCCATTATTTATTTCATTTCCATGAACATTGCAGAATAAATTCCCCACCTTTTCTGACTGTGATGATGTCATAGGCTACTCGAATCACAAAATAGCCTAAAAGGCGTACAACAAGTTAGCACAGGCTACCTACCATTCTTCCCAGCTCTCATTTAATTGGACCCACTTCACAGTATTTATTTATTTATTTCACCTTTATTTAACCAGGTAGGCAAGTTGAGAACAAGTTCTCATTTACAATTGCGACCTGGCCAAGATAAAGCAAAGCAGTTCGACAACATACAACAACACAGAGTTACACATGGAGTAAAACAAACATACAGTCAATAATACAGTGGAAAAATAAGTCTATATACAATGTGAGCAAATGAGGTGAGATAAGGGAGGTAAAGGCAAAAAGGCCATGGTGGCAAAGTAAATACAATATAGCAAGTAAAACACTGGAATGGTAGATTTGTAGTAGAAGAAAGTGCAAAGTAGAAATAATGGGGTGCAAAGGAGCAAAAATAAATAAATACAGTAGGGGAAGAGGTAGTTGTTTGGGCTAAATTATAGATGGGCTATGTACAGGTGCAGTGATCTGTGAGCTGCTCTGACAGTTGGTGCTTAAAGCTAGTGAGGGAGATAAGTGTTTCCCGTTTCAGAGATTTTTGCAGTTCGTTCCAGACATTGGCAGCAGAGAACTGGAAGGAGAGACGGCCAAAGGAGGAATTGGCTTTAGGGGTGACCAGAGAGATATACCTGCTGGAGCGCGTGCTACAGGTGGGTGCTGCTATGGTGACCAGTGAGCGGAGATAAGGGGGGACTTTACCTAGCAGGGTCTTGTAGATGACCTGGAGCCAGTGGGTTTGGCGACGAGTATGAAGCGAGGGCCAGCCAACAAGAGCGTACAGGTCGCAGTGGTGGGTAGTATATGGGGCTTTGGTGACAAAACGGATGGCACTGTGATAGACTGCATCCAGTTTGTTGAGTAGAGTGTTGGAGGCTATTTTGTAAATGACATCGCCAAAGTCGAGGATCGGTAAGATGGTCAGTTTTACCAGGGTATGTTTGGCAGCATGAGTGAAGGATGCTTTGTTGCGAAATAGGAAGCCAATTCTAGATTTAACTTTGGATTGGAGATGTTTGATATGAGTCTGGAAGGAGAGTTTACAGTCTAACCAGACACCCAGGTATTTGTAGTTGTCCACATATTCTAAGTCAGAGCCATCCAGAGTAGTAGATAAGATAAGAGTAGATAAGCTATTTCAAGTATTTTGCTCTATGCGATCCAATCCGAAGCGCAGTTTAATGGTAAAACAGATGGTTCACCTTTTTCATTGATGTTTTGAAGGCTGCGTCTGAAAACTGTAATGTCAAATTTCTCAAGTAGACAATATTTCATTTATAAACATGATACATGGATCATACCCATTGCAGAATAGATTCCTACCTTTACTGGCCATGTTGAGACAGTTACACTACCATTCAAAAGTTTGGGGTCACTTAGAAATGTCCTTGTTTTTTAAAGAAAAACAATTTTTTTTTGTCCATTAAGATAACATCAAATTGATCAGAAATACAGTGTATAACATCAAATTGATCAGAAATACAGTGTAGAAATTGTTAATGTTGTAAATGACTATTGTAGCAAAAGACAATGCAAAATAACATTCTGCCAACACCTCCAAAGACATTTGATCAAGTTTGCCAAGTTTGTTGGAAGGTGAACCTTCGCCCCAGTCTGAGGTCCTGGGCGCTCTGGAGCAGGTTTTTATCAAGGATCTCTCTGTACTTTGCTCCGTTCATCTTTCCTTCGATCCTGACTCGTCTCCCAGTTCCTGCCGCTGAAAAACATCCCCACAACATGATGCTGCCACCACCATGCTTCACCGTAGGGATGGTGCTAGATTTCCTCCAAACGTGACGCTTGGCATTCAGGCCACAGAGTTCAATCTGGGTTTCATCAGACCAGATAATTTTTTTATTATGGTTTGAGAGTCTTTAGGTGCCTTTTGGCAAACTCCAAGTGGCTGTCATTTGCCTTTTACTGAGGAGTGGTTCCGTCTGGCCAATCTACCATAAAGGCCTGATTGGTGGAGTGCTGCAGAGATGGTTGTCCTTCTGGAAGGTTCTCCCATCTCCATAAAGAAATTCTGCAGCTCTGTCAGAGTGACCATCAGGTTCTTGGTCACCTCCTTGACCAAGGCCCTTCTCCCCCGATTGCTCAGTTTGGCCGGGCGACCAGCACTAGGAAGAGTCTTGGTGGTTCCAAACTTTTTCCATTTAAGAATGATGGAGGCCACTGTTGCGGAATTTTTTGGCACCCTTCCTCAGATCTGTGCATTGGCACAGTCCTGTCTCGGAGCTCTACGAACAATTCCTTCAATCTCATGGCTTGGTTTTTGCTCTGACATGCACTGTCAACTGTGGGACCTTATATAGACAGGTATTTCCCTTTCCAAGTCATGTCCAATCAATTGAATACTTGTGTAAATAAGGTATTTCTGTATTTTTTGGGGGGGGGGATTTGCTACAATTCTTTTTTAAGGTTTTCGCTTTGTCATTATGGGGTATTGTGTGTAGATTGATACGTGAAAAATGTATCAATTTTAGAATAAGGCTGTAACATAACAAAATGTGGAAAAAAATCAAAGGGTCTGAATACTTTCCAAATGCACTGTATGTATTCCATGCGCAAAGTTGATAAATCAAAAAAAAATTGAGTGCACAGTCTTTTCAGAAATGGTGCACCCAGATATTTAGTGTTAAATTTACGCAACAGTTATAAATGAGGCCCGTGAGCAGGAGGAGGTGTCTCATCCTTGTCATGAATGTGTGTAATGCACATCAATGTCTGTGACACTATAGAAGCTCCCCACAGGGCAGTGAACACTCTGTCCCTCTGCTACTCACAGTGACAGCAGAACCACTGCCAGGGGTGTCTTGTCTGACTCACATGAGAAAATGGTGGTTCTTTCATTGCCACGTCAAGGCATCTCTCCTGCTCCCAGAAGCATTGCATCTATAATTTAGAGGATCACTGGAGACATGCCGAGAGTAAAGCGCTCAGAATGCTTCAGTTTGGCTGGCGCCTAGCCGAACTTGGCTAGGCGAACCGAGCGAGTGTGCTCGCATACTCCCTTAAAAGACCTCTGCTTGAAAAACTAGAAAAAAAACAGCAATAGTACTGTTTGTCCATTTTGAGACACCGTAGCTAGTATACACTTCCTCAAAATAGTCTGAATTCATCTAAGATAACTCAAGAATTCGGTCATTAGGGTACTATAGGGCAAGATTCCCCCTGGGGTAAGACCCCCCCACAAGATGCCACCCCAAAAAAATACTACACATTTCCTCTGTTTCATCAAAAATGTTGAAGTCATTCCATCAAAACGATTTTAAGGTAAATTAATCAAAAAAATATATAATTTAGAAAAAGTTGTAGATATAATCCAAGGAAGTTAGATCCATTATTTGTTTATATACAGTATATACATGAAGGGAAGCCTTAAGAAAACTCATTCACTTGTTTAAAGAGAAAAATGTTGACTGTTTTTTAGTAAAGTTAGGTTAGGGTAGTATGTTGGGGGCATCGCAACCCTTTATGGTTGATCATTTGTTTCTAGCTGTAATTTAGCCACTGGCTGGCCCAGTTAGCTACCCAGCGACCTTACTAGCAGAAAGTATGAGGTGAAATAAATGCTGACTAATACAGGTATACTTTATACTGACGTTTTCTGAACACTTTCCAATTTTCCACTTCTCTTCGGCAGCTGGGAATGAACAGATGGTAATGATTAGTAGCATTAAATGTAGAATATTTAACAAAAGTAATTGTGAGCGTTTTAAGCTGTTGATTGATGATATTTCATGGGAAAATGTTTATTATAATCAGGCCAATGTGGAGTCTGCTTACAAGACTACTCACATCTTTCAACTCTGTATTTCACCACGGCTTTCCCTTAATTAAACCATGTGAGAGATCAGCAGAAGGGTTCTGGAAACCTTGATTTTTCTAAAATCATAGAAAATTGGTGTGTAAGAGAAAGTTGAAACGTTTAAATTTAACACTTTATTCTATATGAGCAATAATTTGTTTTTTCATAAAAACTACTCCACAGATATGGCTCTTTTGCAACTTGTGGATAAAATCTTTACAGCTCTTAACAATGAATACGCTCTTGGTATATTTTTTAGATGTTTCCAAAGCGTTCGACACGGTTGATAATTAAATATTACTTTCTAAATTGCATTATTACGGTTTTCATGATTTATAGCTATGTTTATGATAGAGAACGATGTGTTGATGCAAACGGCTGTGCGTCTACCAGGGCCAAGATATCCAATGGTGCGTCACAGGGTTCTATAACTGTACCTTTGTTATTCCTCATCTATATTAATGACCTTACTGCTGTGTCTTCTACCATACCTCCCATTCTCTTTGATGACACCATTTAGATTTTATCACACAAGAATTTTGATTCACTAATTAATGAAGCCAACTCAGGTATGACCAAATATTGGGAATGATAAACAAATTATCTTTAAACATCAACAACAAAAAATCCTACTTTATTGTATTCGCTAGTAAGAATAATAAATATTGTTTAAAATCTCAATTGGTGGGAATGAAATGGAACAGGTCACTATCTACTAGATTCTTCAGAGTTCTAAGTGATGAAAAGTTATCCTGGAAAGATCATATTCAATTTGTCTGTAGCGAAGTGATGAAATCTGTTGGTATCATCAGAAAGATGAGTGGTTTGGCTCATCAGGATTGCTTCCTGTCACGGTTCTCGTAGGAATGAGCGGACCAAAGTGCAGCGTGTGTGTCGTTCCACATTTTATTTATACTGTGAAACTATGCAATACATAAATTAACTTGAACGACAAAAAACCAAACCGTGACGCAGAGGTGAAACAGACACTACTCAAAACTAATCTCCCACAAACCCAGGTGGAAAAAAACCCTACTTAAGTATGATCTCCAATTAGAGACAACGAGGACCAGCTGCCTCTAATTGGAGATCATCCCAAACAAAACCAACATAGAAATACAAAAATAGAACATGAACATAGAAATACAAAACATAGAAAAACACCCCCTGTCACACCCTGACCTACTCTACCATAGAAAATAACATTTTACTATGGTCAGCTTAATTTACCCATATCTTATTTACTGTAATATTGTCTGGGCCAGTACATATTCCTCCTACTTACACAAATTACTCATCATACAAAATATATTTTGTAAGACTAACCACCTCTAATTACCTGGCTCGATCTGCACCTTTGTTTAAGACACTCAACATCTTGTCTATTTACGACATTAATGTACACCTATTATGTACTTTCATCTACAAATACTCATACTTCCCAGACAGTGTACCTAAACCCTTCAATGGATTCTTCCAGGTTAATTCTGAAATCCATCTATATAACACAAGACACGGCGATAACCTTCACTCGCCCCACTGCTGCACCTTACGTAGTCAATTGTCTATGAGATACAGAGGTACCATACTCTGGAATTCTTATCTTCACATTGCCAAAACCTCATCATCCCTCAATAACTTCAAGCGAAGACGGGGTCAGACCGATGAACCAAACTGCCCAATAATCCCCTCCATGAAGACTGGGGGTCAGCCTGATCAACCAAACTACGCAATAATCCCCTCCATGAAGACTGGGGGTCAGCCCGATGAACCAAACTACCCAATAATCTCCTCCATGAAGACTGGGGGTCAGCCTGATGAACCAAACTACCCAATAATCCCCTCCATTAAGACTGGGGGTCAGCCCGATGAACCAAACTACCCAATAATCCCCTCCTTGAAGACTGGGGGTCTGCCCAATCAACCAAACTACCCAATAATCCCCTCCATGAAGACTGGGGGTCAGCCCGATGAACCAAACTACCCAATAATCCCCTCCATGAAGACTGGGGGTCTGCCCAATCAACCAAACTACCCAATAATCCCCTCCATGAAGACTGGGGGTTAGCCCGATGAACCAAACTACCCAATAATTCCCTCCATGAAGACTGGGGGTCTGCCCAATCAACCAAACTACCCAATAATCCCCTTCATGAAGACTGGGGGTCAGCCTGATGAACCAAACTACCCAATAATCCCCTCCATGAAGACTGGGGGTCAGCCTGATGAACCAAACTACCCAATAATCTCCTCCATGAAGACTGGGGGTCAGCCTGATGAACCAAACTACCCAATAATCCCCTCCATGAAGACTGGGGGTTAGCCCGATGAACCAAACTACCCAATAATCCCCTCCATGAAGACTGGGGGTCAGCCTGATGAACCAAACTACCCAATAATCCCCTCCATGAAGACTGGGGGTCAGCCTGATGAACCAAACTACCCAATAATTGAAAAACAAATGATAGTCCCACTATGACTAAATCAGATGGGATGGTGATTCGCTGCAGAATGCTGTGGTAGGCATACTGGTTAAGTGTGCCTTGAATTCTAAATAAATCACAGACAGTGTCACCAACAAAGCCCCCCCACACCCCAACACCTCCTCCTCCATGTTTTACGGTGGGAAATACACATGCGGAGATCATCCGTTCACCCACACCGTGTCTCACAAAGACATGGCGGTTGGAACCAAAAATTTCAAAAATCTCAAATCTCCAGACCAAAGGACAGATTTCCACCGGTCTAATGTCCATTGCTCATGTTTCTTGGCTCAACAAGTCCCTTTGTCTTATTGGTATCCTTTAGTAGTGGTTGCTTTGCAGCCATTCGACCATGAAGGCCTGATTCACACTGTCTCCTCCGAACAGTATGTTGAGATGTGTCTGTTACTTGAACTCTGTGAAGCATTTATTTGGGCTACAATTTCTGAGACTGGTAAATCTAATGAACTTATCCTCTGCAGCAGAGGTAACTCTGCGTCTTCCATTCCTGTGACGGTCCTCATGAGAGCTAGTTTCATCATAGCGCTTGATGGTTTTTGCGACTGCACTTGAGAAAACTTAAAAAATTCTTGAAATGTTCCGTAATGACTGACCTTCATGTCTTAAAGTAATGATGGACTGTCATTTCCCTTTGCTTTTTTGAGCTGTTCTTGCTATAATATGGACTTGGCCTTTTACCAAATAGGGCTGTCGTCTGTATAACCCCCTTTACATTGTCACAACACAACTGATTGACTGAAATGCATTAAGAAGGAAAGAAATTCCACAAATTAACTTTTAATAAGGCACACCTGTTTATTGAAATGCATTCCAGGTGATTACCTCATGAAGCTGGTTGAGAGAATGCCAAGAGTGTGCAGAACTGTCATCAAGGCAAAGTGTGACTATTTGAATAATCTCAAATATAAAAAATAAAGACAAACCCTTGAATGAGTAGGTGTTCTAAAACTTTTGAATGGTGGTGTATATTTTCAGATGAGTGGTGGCTATGACAAAGAGGTGCTTCGTTGTGTTCGGAATGTTACTGAAAATGGGCAGAGCATTAAGGACGCTGCCCGTGCTTTTAACGCACCACCCAAAACCCTGAGGCGCCACCAAGACAAGCAGGTCAAAACCCCAGGCCACAGCCATTTGGGTGGGTTACCAGTCTTTACTGGCTCTTTCAAATGTGACCTGGTGAGTCATATCCAAAAAAATGGATGGGATGCATGGGATGTCTGAAAACTGGCCTTTGACCTGGCGGTGAGGATGGGAATCCCAAACACATTCAGTAAAGAACGACGGTTGGCAGGCATAGACTGGTTTTTACAGGCATGGACTGGCTTTTACAGGCATAGACTGGTTTTTACAGGCATGGACTGGTTTTCACAGGTATGGACTGGTTTTTACAGGCATGGACTGGTTTTTACAGGCATGGACTGGTTTTCACAGGTATAGACTGGTTTTTACAGGCATAGCCTGGTTTTTACAGGCATAGACTGGTTTTTACAGGCAGAGACTGGTTTTTACAGGCATGGACTGGTTTTTACAGGCATAGACTGGTTTTTACAGGCATGGACTAGTTTTTACAGGCATAGACTGGTTTTTACATGCATAGACTGGTTTTTACAGGCATAGACTGGTTTTTACATGCATAGACTGGTTTTTACATTTACATTTACATTTAAGTCATTTAGCAGACGCTCTTATCCAGAGCGACTTACAAATTGGTGCATTCACCTTATGATATCCAGTGGAACAACCACTTTACAATAGTGCATCTAAATCTTTTAGGGGGGGGGATTTAGAAGGATTACTTTATCCTATCCTAGGTATTCCTTAAAGAGGTGGGGTTTCAGGTGTCTCCTGAAACTGTGCTTCCTCAGAGGTAGGGAGGCGAGCAGGCCAGAGGTGGATGAGCGCAGTGCCCTCGTTTGGGTGTAGGGACTGATCAGAGCCTGAAGGTACGGAGGTGCCGTTCCCCTCACGGCTCCGTAGGCAAGCACCATGGTCTTGTAGTGGATGCGAGCTTCAACTGGAAGCCAGTGGAGAGAGCGGAGGAGCGGGGTGATGTGAGAGAACTTGGGAAGGTTGAACACCAGACGGGCTGCGGCGTTCTGGATGAGTTGTAGGGGTTTAATGGCACAGGCAGGGAGCCCAGCCAACAGCGAGTTGCAGTAATCCAGACGGGAGATGACAAGTGCCTGGATTAGGACCTGCGCCGCTTCCTGTGTGAGGCAGGTTCGTACTCTGCGAATGTTGTAGAGCATGAACCTACAGGATCGGGTCACCGCCTTGATGTTAGTGGAGAACGACAGGGTGTTGTCCAGGGTCACGCCAAGGTTCTTAGCACTCTGGGAGGAGTTTTACAGGCATAGACTGGTTTTTACAGGCATGGACTAGTTTTTACAGGCATAGACTGGTTTTTACAGGCATGGACTGGTTTTTACAGGCATAGACTGGTTTTTACAGGCATGGACTGGTTTTTACAGGCATGGACTGGTTTTTACAGGCATAGACTGGTTTTTACAGGCATGGACTGGTTTTTACATGCATAGACAGTTTTTTACAGGCATGGACAGGTTTTTACGGTTTTATGAAGCGGCACCCAGAATTATCCTTCCGTATCCCACAAGCTGCCTCTGCCACTATATGAACCCTCCGCCACAAGCTCCACCCTACAGCCTACCCAGCACCCACAGGTCTCCAGTGACCTTGCTCTGAATGTTGGTAAGAAAAAGAAACATCTGCACCATTTTAGGAAATATATAGTGGCATGTAGAGTGATTAGAAATAAATGTTTATTGAACCAATACTCATGAGTTCTTGTTGTTGTTTGTTTGTTTTTGTTAACAGTACCAGTTCTACAACAACAAACAGCGGCAGATGTCATATTGGAGTTGTCCCCCAGGCCAAGGATACAGGAGGCGAGTCCTAGCAAAATAAAGGCTGAGTCAGCAACAGTCCTGACCGCCTCACCCCCAAGAGGTTCATGGAGGACAAGGCTTTTTTGGGTCAGCAATTAGACATTGATCTTTGGGGGGGGGTTGGGTCTTACCCCATGTTTAACCTAATTGTGACGTTTTTGCAGAGATCTTTACATCTAACTGGCTAAGATGTTTGGTGCAGTATTTCTCAATTAAAACATTTGAATGAAAATAAGTCATCTCATTGAATGACAACAAAGACTTTATTGAAGAATCCCTACTGTTGACCAATCACAGACGAAGGGGTGTACACTTCGGCTATCGACTTCGGCTATCGACTTCGACTTGCCACGAGAGAAAACATGTTGTGTGCGCGAACAGCCGACAAAACCCTCACCAAAGTCCAAAACAAACAAAAAGTCACAAAACGTTGTCATAATATATGTACAAACTCTTCCAAACAGTTTGGGCTGGGAAGCATGCTGTTTAGTGCATTCTCTCAGTTTCATAGACAGGATTGTTTAATTACTAGAAGATTGTACAGTTCTTTTAATTACTTGAGTATACTGTAGGTGCACTTTGTGGCATAGTACAATTTCAACACCTTTTTGCCTTTTTGTCATGCACAATGTTAAGGATTTGCAAATAAGGTAAATTCATCTGACTAGCTATAGTATAATCCATATTTAAATACAGGAATTCTTATAGGAGCATCCTGATCTTTTTGACAAAATAATAATAATTTATTAAGCAACTTATTAAGAAAAGATGGTAAAACACCTATGTGATGTACCTCTGGCTTGTAATCGCACATCAAAGCTATATTTGTCTGTGATTGGTCCCGTAGGGTGTGTGGCATAGTGGGTTCTCTCCCTCTCCGTCTGAGTCTTCCGTTATGCACTGCAACAACTGACATCACATCACCAGGAGACAAGAGACAGCAGATGCAATCATGTTGATTCCTGATCTGGAGACAGGTGAGTGGATGCCTCAGCCCTGTGGCTGAACTATACTATGTGCCTTGTAACCAGCTATGCTCTAATAACTCTTACAGCATTAACGGTGCGTGGGTAAAATCACTGGGGAAGCCAAAGCCAGGAAAAAAAAGCCATATTACAACCTATGTGTTGTGATAATTGCTTTGTTTGCCCGATAACCTGTTAATTTATATCCCTTGCCACCGTGATATATAGGCCTAAGGCAGAGACAATAAGAAGAATCAGTGGCAGAATAAATTCAACCACACCTTTGTTTCATCACAAAACCGTAGAGCAATGTCTGTTCGGTGGAGTCCACAAAGCATATTGCATGTAACAAACAGTTACATGACCTATAGCATGTACAATCAAGTTAATGTTTCCGACATTTTCGAAACTACTAAACAACTATTGATTTAGAACCACGGAGAGTTACCGCAAATCACAAAGAAAACAGGAGCTGCCTCCACTATTCCAGCACCATTTACACTTCAACATTTCAACATCATCAAATCATCTATGATTAGTCTAATACAGTGACAACTGAAAGATTCCAAAAACAATTTAGTCCAATCAACGTTAGCTAAATATCATGTGGCTGTCCATGGGACTGATTTGTGTGTGTGTGTGGGCGTAAGTAGAAAAAACATGTTGACTCCTTGTAGAGAAAAGCCAATGCAATCATCCTCTTTCATGTTGCCAAAACGGTCTATGACTCTGTCATACCGTACACACTTTTAGTTTTTGTTGTCCTAGGCTACCTGGCTAAAATGCTTGCTAGTAGTCTAACTTCCTTTCATGGGGAATGATGCGCCAGGCCAGCTAGTTAATATTAGCCTTCTAAGTCTAGCTACATGTTGAACTTCTATCCTCTCAGGCTAGAAGCACAATCTATGAATTTATGGTTGGTTCAGAATTGCCGTTATAATCAATTTTAGCTAGCTAAGCTAACTACCGGAGGACAACAACACAATGTGATGCAGCAATTCACGTTTTAGCTTTTGATATGATTGGTGTGAAGCCAAATCCAAACTGGCTTCCCTTGACACTTTTTGTTATTGTTGGGTGTTCCAGGACCATTCACACTCACTCAGTTTAGCTCAATGCTAAACTCGGGCTGCCCAGGGGTGCAGCGGTCTAAGGTAGTGCAACTCAGTGCTAGAGGCGTCACTACATATCCTGGTTCGATTCCAGGCTGTATCACAACCGGCCGTTATTGGGAGTCCCATAGGGCGGAGCACAATTGGCCCAGCGTTGTTTGGATTAGGGTTTGGCCGGGGTAGGCCGTCATTGTAAATAAGAATGTGTTCTTTAACTGACTTGCCTAGTTAACTAAAGGGTACATTTGACATTTTTATGGGAGGCCAAATGCTCGCGGGCTATTTTCTGTTGTTGACCACACCGCATCAGATAGATGGGCTACACAGAGGGGAGCTGTTTCATTCGCTCGGATGATTTCTCCGCTGAGATACGTTCAGCCTCTTGCAAATTGAAGAGAAATTATGAAACACAGAGAGACATTATTTTATGTTTTTTTTTTATAATAATTTTTTTACATTATTATTTAAGCCTGGCTTCCCTTGGCATCCATGAATACACGCCACTGTCTTAGAGACGTGCGTTTCTGTGGTTATCTATGCTTTGGCTATAAGATTTAACTTTCCTTTGTAGTCTTTAGATTGAAGGCGTTGCAGTATAGATTTTGCACTTCTTTGTGTTTACTTTTCCTCCTTTCTGCCTCTAACCCTTTTACAGAGGCTGAGTCACTGGCCTACTGGTGTTCTTCCATGCCGTCCATGGGAGGGGTGCGTCACTTGAGTGGGTTGAGTCACTGACGTGGTCTTCCTGTCTGGGTTGGCGCCCCCCCCCCCCCCCCCCTTGGGTTGTGCCATGGCGGAGATCGTTGTGGGCTATACTCGGCCTTGTCTTAGGACGGTAAGTTGGTGGTTGGAGACATCCCTCTAGTGGTGTGGGGGCTGTGCTTTGGCAAAGTGGGTGGGGTTATATCCTGCCTGTTTGGCCCTGTCCGGGGGTATCATCGGATGGGGCCACAGTGTCTTCTGATCCCTCCTGTCTCAGCCTCCAGTATTTATGCTGCAGTAGTTTATGTGTCGGGGGGCTAGGGTCAGTCTGTTACATCTGGAGTATTTCTCTTGTCTTATCCGGTGTCCTGTGTGTATTTAAATATGCTCTCTCTAATTCTCTCTTTCTCTCTTTCTGTCTTTCTCTCGGAGGACCTGAGCCCTAGGACCATGCCTCAGGACTACCTGGTATGATGACTCCTTGCTGTCCCCAGTCCACCTGGCCGTGCTGCTGCTCCAGTTTCAACTGTTCTGCCTGCGGCTATGGAACCCTGACCTGTTCACCGGACGTGCTTGTTGCACCCTCGACAACTACTATGATTATTATTATTTGACCATGCTGGTCATTTATGAACATTTTAACATTTTAACATTTTGACCATGTTCTGTTTTAATATCCACCCTGCACAGCCAGAAGAGGACTGGCCACCCCTCATAGCCTGGTTCCTCTCTAGGTTTCTTCCTAGGTTTTTGGCCTTTCTAGGGAGTTTTTCCTAGGGAGTTTTTCCTAGCCACCGTGCTTCTTTCACATGCTTTGCTTGCTGTTTGGGGTTTTAGGCTGGGTTTCTGTACAGCACTTTGAGAATATCAGCTGATGTACGAAGGGCTATATAAAAATAAATTTGATTTGATTTGATTTGATAAGTTGTACCCAACAAAGTTCTATAACTGTCTAGACTGCTCTTCAGTCTGAGGATAAAGAAATTTTTCTGAAAAGGTTGGACCACATTTTGAGCTTCTGCATCAATCTTCTTCATAAATCGTTCATTATTGTAAATGGGTCAGTGGTCAGCCCAATCGATAAGCCTCCAGAATGCACATATGGCTCTGCGTCTTTGTTGGACGATCTTGGGGTTAATGGTTGAATTACCCTCTAAGAAATCAAAAGAACTGCTTAACATGTGGTACAGTCCCAGTCAGTCGGTTCTTTTCAGTTAAATTTGTGCAGCTTTCTCAGAGGATCTGGCTGATCCTAACCATTAATCACCGCAGGGAAAAGGCTACTTTATCAAGCTGACACCCAGCTGCCCACTGATCTAAATGCATCGAACCAGCTGCAGCCAAAGGCCAGATCCTCACCATGTATAGTCTCGGCAGTGTGTGCCCTGATGCCCTGCTGGTGTGAACACATTCGTATATGAGTGACCATGAGCTGCTTAAGTATTTTTTTTGAAGTGATATCCATGCAAATTTGACTCTATCTGAGGGATACACAATTTATGGACACATGTCAACGTTTCCATATATTTTTTATTTATAATCGCATCTTTTTTAATCTTATTTATGGCCTTTATTGTACTTGCGCAGAGGGTCTAGATGGTTTGTGAACATGGAAGGATCTAGAAAGAGGGGTGAAGAAAAAAAGAGGCTAGTGATGGAAAGTTAATACATGAAGAAGTTTAATGTAATAAGTTGCAATCCATTTTCACTAGAACAGAATTACAGTATGAGTCACTAAAAGAGAAGCTGCTGCCTACATTCAGCTTTGATACCATTGGCCACTTTAATAAATTAATCACTAGTCACTTTAATAATGTTTACATATCTTGCATTACTCATCTCATATGTATATACTATATTTTATATTGTCTATTGCATCTTGCCTATGTCGCTCTGTCCATTGCTCATCCATATATTTATATGTATATATTCTTATTCCATTCCTTTACTTAGATTTGTGTGTATTAGGTCGTTGTTGTGGAATTGTTAGATTACTTGTTAGATACTGCTGCACTGTCGGAGCTAGAAGCACAAGCGTTTCGCTACTCTCACAATAACATCTGCTAACCATGTGCATGTGGCCAATAAAATGTGATTTGATTTGATACAGAAAGTAAACAATCATTAGAGTGTGTTGGGTAAATTACTGTTCTTTAAACAACAGTCGTTAGTTTCATTCCCATTGTTCTACGGGCTCCTCCTGCAACCTAATTATCTTTTGTTGAATTCAGCTAACTTAGCATGAGTGTCCTTGATACCAACGACATGATATAATCACGGCCTCTTCGCTGCCGTTCTCATTTTGAAACGTCAACCTACATGACGAAAACAATATTGGTGTTGGCTTTAAGCAGCCCACCTGCTATGTAATTTGCATTGACAATATGACACTGCTAGTCTTTGGTGTGTAGCATGACAAGTTATTGTACCTAATCAAATAATCAAACATCACCTGATTTGCTACTATCATTGTCTATAATTTTGTTTCAACACTATTTCTAGTGGGTACACTATGATTCATAGTGTAGATATTCTGCAGGCTCCTATCTTCTGAAACGATGGCCCTTGTGAGCTGCTGTTAAAATCTGCAGACAGTGACCGCAGGCTTAGCTCTTTAACCTTGATGGAGTGTTCCGGATCAACGGGATCAATGTGAATGCCTGCCAGGAATGGCTTCACATAAGACCGTCCTGACTTGTAGGTCAGGATACCTTTCCTTTAATCAGTATGTCCTTTATGTGGTACCACCCATTAGAAGAGAAGAAAAGGGGATACCCTGAAGGGTTCAACCCTACTCCTTTCAACAACTATATTCCCCAGCTGTAACAGGTACTGCTTCTCTCCATCTTACTGTGAGGTATGTTTCCTCCGACAGAGTAGCAAATGCACACATTTCTCACAAGTCAATGGTAGATTCAAGTCTATTTAATGTAGGATGTGAAAAAGTCTGCGGAGACCTGAACAACCAGAAACCATCAGACCAAAATAAACCCGTGTTGAATCTCGGAGGGAGATGAGCTGGGAAGGAAAGTAGGGTATGTTGCCCTTCCATTCACTCTGTCGGCTACAGGAGAGGAGGAGCAGACATCATCTGTTCACAGACCAAATAAAGCTGTTGGATATCAGTGGACAGACACATCAGGCCTGGGAGGAAGGGAACACAGACCCCGCGGTGACATCAGGAGAGGGACGGGAGACACCTGTCAGTGGTGCTATAGACTAATAATAGGAAACAGTGCTGTTAGAGAGTATTGTGACATGTCAATAGAGCGGGGATAGAGAAGGTCTGGAAAATAATCATGATTATTGCCATTGTGATGGGTGGAGTGATGGAGTCCAGAGCTCACGCATTACACTGGTCCAAATGATATGTTTCTCATGTGTAGCAAACAGACGGTACTCTCTCTTGCCGTCAATGTTTCGTTTTGAAGCTGTCCATTTGTGCGTTTCACAGATGAATGTGTGCAAGTGTCTGTATAGGAAATGTTTTGCTTTCTCGCTTTTCACTTTATTTCTCTATTGCAATGTTTGTCCTCATGTCACCTCATTTTAGTAGCTAGTTTCAGTTCACTTTGCCCTCTGATATTGAAACGGGCTGTGTTTACACAGGTAGCCCAATTCTGATATTTTTGCTACTAATTGGTCTTTTAACCAATCACATCAGATATTTTCACACCAGAGCTTTCTCGAAGCTGATCAAAAGACCAATTAGTGAAAAGCCTAAGAGGCCATTAAATCAGGGCTGGTTTGTTAGTCATCGGCTGCATTTTAGACAGGCAGCCCAATTCAGTTTTCTTTCTTCACTAATTGGTATTAGATCAGCTCTGAAAAAGATCAATTGTGAAAAGATTTGATGTGATTGGTGAAAAGACCAATTAGACTGTGTAAACGCAGTCATTGTGAATTACAGTGTCTGCCCAAGGTAGATCTGAATATAGAACTGCAGTTGTAGAAGAATGTTCAGGATGGCAGCCTAGTTCCCTTCAATGATATTTATTGCTGATGCGTTTCAGAGCAAAGCTCTTTGGTCAAAGCATTGTAATTATTCATGTGAAAAGGGGATTTCTTCCACACGATTTTTACAGAGCAGTCTGCTCATTGCTGAAGAAAAAAGAAATTCATGAAGCATCTCCTGTCCAGACTGAAGGAGACAGAAATTAGGTTAAGGTGAATCAGAGCCAATGTACTGTATGTCAGCTAGAGGAAGTTGAAGAGGATAGGAGAGCTCAGACTCAACTGAATATGGGGGGGGGGGGGGGGGGGGGGTTGTGTCTGTGAAGTCTGTGAAGTCTGTATTGGAAACTTTCAGGGCTTTGATGGTTGCCACGTCAACCAGCCAAGGGAAATCCATACATGATCTTTCTAAAGGTTAGCAAGAAGAGCATTTGAAAAGCAACTAAAATGAGTCCACCAACTTCAGCTGTATGTTTTCTGTTGTGCATTCATTTCATTTGTTGATAAGGGATATTTGTTTAACATAACAGTAACGTTATGAAGCCTGCCTCTGAGAGTGCATTTGCAGTTAATTAGGGGGGAATTGACATGTCATCTTACAGTTGTTGACACTGCCTAAATAGATTAGCTATGTGTTTACGCTGTGCAGATGTTGGTGTGCCAGTGGCATCAATAATGCAGGTTGACATTTATTGTCATGAATCTTGCCCTGGAGGCAGAACTGAGCGATTTCCACTAGATGGGTGAGCTGCTAAGTGAAACTTGGCTATATCGTAAAAATTCATTAAAAAAACATTGTTGTTTGGTCTTAATTTAAGGTTAGGCATTAGGGTTTTTGTATTTGTATTTATTATGGATCCCCATTCTACTCTTCCTGGGGTCCAGCACAATTAAATCAGTTTATACAATTTTAAAAACATTATAACACATTCACAGATTTCACAACACACTGTGTGGCCTCATTACTGCTTGCGTCAGTTACTTGATGTGAAATAGAGTTCCATGTAGTCATGACTTTATGTAGTACTGTGCACCTCCCATAGTCTGTTCTGGACTTGGGGACTGTGAAGAGACCTCTTGTGGCATGTCTTGTGGGGTATGCATGGGTGTTCAACATGTCAATACCTCTCATAAATACAAGTAGTGATGAAGTCAATCTCTACTCCACTTTCAGCCAGGAGAGATTGACATGCATAGTATTAATATTAGCTCTCTGTGTACATCCAAGGGCCAGCCGTGCTGCTCTGTTCTGAGCCAATTGTAATTTTCCTAAGTCCCTCTTTGTGGCACCTGACCACATGACTGAACAGTAGTCCAGGTGTGACAAAACTAGGGCCTGTAGGACCTGCCTTGTTGAAAGTGCTGTTAAGAAGGTAGAGCAGTGCTTTATTATAGACAGACTTATGGACAACTTGCTCAATTTCCACATGATTTATTACAATATGTAGTTGAGGTTTAGGGTTTAGTGAATGATTTGTCCCAAATAAAATGCTTTTAGTTTTAGAAATATTTAGGACTAACTTATTCCTTGCCACCCACTCTGACACTAACTTCAGCTCTTTGTTAAGTGTTGTAGTCATTTCAGTTGCTGTAGTAGCTGACACACTGGCTTTACTCAAAGCCAGCTACCCTGGGGAATTCCTGATTCTACCTGGATTATGTTGGAGAGGCTTCCATTAAAGAACCCCCTCTGTGTTCTGTTAGACAGGTAACTCTTTATCCACAAAATAACAGGGGGTGTAAAGCCATAACACATATGTTTTTCCAGCAGCTGAAGTCTAACAAAACAACCCCCACAATCTTTTTATCATCAGTTTCTCGCAGCCAATCATCAGTCATTTGTGTGCTGTGCTTCTTTAATGTCCTTCCCTATAAGCATGCTGAAAGTTTGATGTCAATTTGTTTTCCTTATAGCATTGTATCTGGTCAAACACCATTTTTTCCAAAAGTTTACTAAGGGGCTGATTGGTCAGTTATTTGAGGCAGTAAAGGGGGCTTTACTATTCTTGGGTAGCGGTATGACTTTTGCTTCCCTCAAGCCTGGGGCACACACTTACTAGTAAGCTTAAATTGAAAATATGGCAAATAGGAGTGGCAATATCGTCCACTAGTATTCTCAGTAGTTTTCCATCCAAGTTGTCAGACCCCGGTGGCTTGTCATTGTTGATAGACAACAATCATTGTTTCACCTCTTCCACACTCACTTTACGGAATTCAAAATTACAATGCTTGCCTTTCATAATTTGGTCAGATATACTTGGATGTGTAGTGTCAGCGTTTGTTGCTGGAATATCATGCCTAAGTATGCTAATCTTGCCAATAAAAAAAATCATTAAAGACTTTGCAATAGCAGTTGGTTTTGTGATGAATGAGCCATCTGATTCAATAAATGATGGAGCTGAGTTTGCCTTTTTCCCCAAAATGTCATTTAAGGTGTTGGGAAGCTTTTTACTATCATTCTTTATGTAATTTATCTTTGTTTCATAGTGTAGTTTCTTTTTCTTTTTATTTAGTTTAGTCTCATGATTTCTTAATTTGCAGTACGTTTGCCAATCAGTTGGGCTGCCAGACTTAATTGCCATACATTTTGCCTCATCCCTCTCAACCATACCATTTTTTAATTCCTCATAAATCCACTGGGATTTAACCGTTTTTACAGTCATTTTCTTAATGGGTGCCTGCTTACTAGTAACTGGAATAAGCTATTTTATAAATGTGTCAAGTGCAGCGTCTGGTTGCTCCTCATTACACACCACAGACCAACACATATTCTTTACATCGTCAACATAGGAATCACTACAACACGTATTGTATGGCATCTTATGTACAATATTAGGCCGAGCCTTTGGAACTTTGGTTTTCCTAGATATGGCTACTATATTGTGATCACAACATCCGATGGATTTGTATACTGCTTTCAAGGTAATTTCTGCAGCATTAGTAAAGATGTGATCAATACATGTTGATGATTTCATTCCTGTGATGTTTGTAACTACCCTGGTAGGCTGACTGACAACCTGAACCAGGTTGCAGGCACTGCTTATAGTTTGAAGCTTTTTCTTGAGTGCGCAGCATGATGAAAGCCAGTCAATATTTAAATCATCCAGAAAATGTATCTCTCTGTTGATGTCACATACTGTACATTATCAAGCATTTCACACATGTTATCCTGATACTGACTGTTAGCACTTGGTGGTCTATAGCAGCTTCCCACCAGAATGGGCTTTAGGTGAGGCAGATGAACCTGTAGCCATAATACTTCAACAGTATTTAACATGAGATCCTCTCTAATCTTTACAGGAATGTGGTTCTGAATATAAACAGAAAACCTCCACCACTGGCATTCTCTATGTTTTCTGTAAATGTTATGACCTGGTATTGCTACCGCTGTATCATCAAAGGTATTATCTAAGTGAGTTTCAGAGATAGTCAGAATATGAATGTCATTTGTTGCTAGAAAATTATTGAATTCATGAACCTTGTTTCTTAAGCTACATATGTTAACATGGGCTATTTAAAGCACTTTTCTTCTGGGATGTTTGCTTGTTTTCATTGCTTTACTGGGAGGCTTAGCAGAAGTAGATATGCTCATGTTATTTATGTTAGTTCAGGTTGAGCTGCACACAGTGGACTTCCTCCTAGGGCACACCGGCTCAGTGCTAACAGTATAAATCTGGTTCATAGGACATGATTACTGCAGACAATAGCTGTAGGATCAGCAGAGGCATTAAGGGCAGTTAGAAGGACATAAATTAGGTTACTTACATTGTCTGCCGAGGCCCCTGATGTAATGTACATTTGCTGAAGCATCATGACAACTCTGCGTTGGAATGGTAGGAATTAGCTGAGCTGGGCTTGAGTCATTGATAAGTTATTGTCTCAACGCAGCCGTTTAATGCTGTGAAATGATCCAGGATCCCATCCTCCTTACAAAACGTGTTTTGTTTCCAAAAGGTATCAAAATTGTCAACAAAAGTTACACCCATTGAGCTGCAATAATCACATAGCCAGTTGTGAAGGGAAAGAATCCTGCTAAAGCATTCAGTGCCATCATTCAGAGAGGGCACAGGGCCAGATATGAGGAGTCTTTTGTTAGTGTCTAGCAGAGAGTCAATCAGCTCTTAAAAATTCACTTTCAACTGTTCAGAGCTGCCCTTTATAATGTCATTAAAACCCACATGGACTAGGATAGAATCGATTTCCACGTCATGACGTAGTACATTCGGGAGCAGCTTAGTAGTGTTATTTACTCGAGCTCCGGGACATTGTTTTTGCACTAGGAACGGTCACATTTCTTACCGTGGAGCTGCTTAAAATCACCGCTGGCGAGAAGGACGAGGAAATCTGCCCACTCACATGCTTCAAAGGATTCGGAGAACCCTTTATGGACAGGCGAGAGGCTGGATAACTTGAGCTCGTTGCTCCCGGCACCTGGTGCCATTAGGG
The DNA here is from genome assembly GCF_965601325.2 of Salmo salar. NCBI lineage: Eukaryota > Metazoa > Chordata > Actinopteri > Salmoniformes > Salmonidae > Salmo > Salmo salar. Next base: position 86,218,491 of record NC_138294.1, on the reverse strand, counting down.
TTAGCAGTGTGGTTAGGGTTAGTCATTAGGGTTAGCAGTGTGGTTAGGGTTAGTCATTAGGGTTAGCAGTGTGGTTAGGGTTAGTCATTAGGGTTAGCAGTGTGGTTAGGGTTAGTCATTAGGGTTAGCAGTGTGGTTAGGGTTAGTCATTAGGGTTAGCAGTGTGGTTAGGGTTAGTCATTAGGGTTAGCAGTGTGGTTAGGGTTAGTCATTAGGGTTAGCAGTGTGGTTAGGGTTAGTCATTAGGGTTAGCAGTGTGGTTAGGGTTAGTCATTAGGGTTAGCAGTGTGGTTAGGGTTAGTCATTAGAGTTAGCAGTGTGGTTAGGGTTAGTCATTAGGGTTAACAGTGTGGTTAGGGTTAGTCATTAGGGTTAGCAGTGGGGTTAGGGTTAGTCATTAGGGTTAGCAGTGTGGTTAGAGTTAGTCATTAGGGTTAGCAGTGTGGTTAGGGTTAGTCATTAGGGTTAGCAGTGTGGTTAGGGTTAGTCATTAGGGTTAGCAGTGTGGTTAGAGTTAGTCATTAGGGTTAGCAGTGTGGTTAGGGTTAGTCATTAGGGTTAGCAGTGTGGTTAGGGTTAGTCATTAGGGTTAGCAGTGTGGTTAGGGTTAGTCATTAGGGTTAGCAGTGTGGTTAGGGTTAGTCATTAGGGTTAACAGTGTGGTTAGGGTTAGTCATTAGGGTTAGCAGTGTGGTTAGGGTTAGTCATTAGGGTTAGCAGTGTGGTTAAGGTTAGTCATTAGGGTTAGCAGTGTGGTTAGGGTTAGTCATTAGGGTTAGCAGTGTGGTTAGGGTTAGATTTAAAATCAGATTTTATTACTTTGTGGCTGTGCCAGCTAGTGACCACCCTGCAGAGCTGCCTCCAGAACAACATTCATGACAGTAAATGCCAACCTGCATCAATAATGTGCAAGCCATAAGTCATAAGCCATGCTATGCCTGAAGTCAGAGGTCTCATTCATGTATAGTACTTACTGAAGCCGTGAGTGAGAAAAGTCTAGGGGAGATGATGTTATATTTCTCAAGTGTTGATGAGATTAGATACGTACGAAAATAAATGACAACTTTGGCCGTGTGCCATGGAAGTGCTGTGAGGGAGTCTGAGGTCAGTCAGAGGGATAACACCACAAACCTGTTTCGGAGACATACTCTCCTAATTAAAAAAGTTTGTTATCTCCACAGGGATGCTAGGAGAAGGACGTTATGAGGACGACCAGGCAGGAAAACACTGATAATACGCGTGTCACTGAGTGTTAGCAGGTTGTAAACAGAGTGGACTAGAGCCAAATGCAATCAAAGTAAATCTGTTTATGAAAAGTACCAGATAAAAAGGTTATTCAGACTAAAGACAGATCCCATTGGATCTTTTATTGCCATTATTGTGTGATACACCCACTTCAAAATAAATCCACTTTTAAAAAAAAACGATTGAGGAAATAGAAACGTCAGACAACTTATTTCTTTACACACAGTTCTGTGTGTTACCACCACGATCCCCTTTCTTTGATACTCAACATCACACAAAGAGATCCCCTGGATATTGAAATTACACATCACTGGATATGATACTTAACCTGAGAGGTTTGATGCATACACAGCTGTTAACCAATCTGTTCATCAATGGATAATGTAATCCAAATGTAATGCCATGTTTTCCACTGCTTCATAGTTGCAGACTGGATCCAATTGAATGGGGTTGTTGAGTATATCGCGTAACATCAATTTACCACCATTCAGCTCAAGTGCAAACCTGATAATTGCACTGGTGTTTCAGGCCTCGGCTTTTAGCAGAATGTTTTAATAAGCACAATTTTGAATCACACTGGTTTAGATTTAATTAGCGCGGTCCTGTGCCCCACCCGCCACTTCCTGTATCTCAATTTAGCTCAGTGCTCCTGACAAATCTACACAAAACTGACATCGCTTGAACTTTAATATTTAGAAAATGTCGCTAATGCCAGCCAAGCAGGTAAAATATACAGGATAATAATGTGAATCTTGTGAATCTGTGTTTAATGAAGCATTCCCAATAACCAGTGGAAATACATATTTGATTAACCAACAAATAATCAGGAAATGATACTGACTGTTATTGACTGACTGGTTCTGACTGTTATTCTGTTGGTCTACTTATAGGGGCAACACCATGACAACACCACGACAACACTATTTAGAGTGTGCGTGTGAAAGCATGTGTGCGTATTAACATGGATTAATATAAAAAGTAGTCAGCTGGAAAGTGAATTATCATAAACCTTTCAAATAGAATCTTTAGCCTAAAGAATGATTTCCATGGTATTAAAAGGGGTGACATCACTTAATAAAAGCAGAAGGGAAACTCAACAGACAGTAAGAAGCCCCTTGACTCCCTCTTCTTTTTCCAATCTTACAACTCTTCTCCTCTAGTAATAATCTCCCTCGTTCTTTTAACTGCTCAGTCCACTGAGTAGGATCCTGTGGAGACGGACTGAAGTCCATCATGCAATTCACAACCCCATGTTACACCCCCCCCCCCCCCCCCCCGCCAGGGGACCAGTAGAGTGAGTCATCTCCATCTCTATTTTTAATTCCTCATTGACTCACCTTCTCAAATCACCGGAGAAACAACACAAAAACTAGGGATTTTTGAAGACCCATTATCTTTACAACATAGTACACTGCAGTTACTGATCAACTGCCTAGTAGTCACCTTCCTTCCCTCAGTCCCACTCATGCAGCTGCGCACAAACCTGTATTCGTTGCAACTGTATATCAGTTGATACAATTGGATTATAAAGCAGTGGGAATAGACAAGAACATTACATTGTTTAGAGGTGAAGAATGAAATAAGTGATTTTGATTGATGACCGCTCTTACCTACATATGACATATCTTCAGTTTGATTAATCACACCCAAGAGTTTTTCTGCTCTTCCAGAATATTGGAACCTCAAATTGTTTCACAGATTACAGGAGCGTGGAGTGGCTTAGTCCTTGTATTAATATTTATGTTCACATAAATCTCTGAGAGCTGTTGTTTGACCTCATCTCAATGAATCATACATAATGGATGCTGGATTGCTAGATGCCATTATATGAAGGGACATTTAGTTCTGCTGCTGTTTCCTTTGAGGAGGACTCTGGCTGTGTGACTGGGTGTAATATAATGTTTATCAAAGCAGCACGATTAAAGGCACGTGACCACTGTTTGTCGTCTTTCATATTCCTCTGCACACTGTCTGAAACAGAATACACCTGGGGACACAGATCCCCTGTAATACACTAAATCCCTTGTAATACACTAAATCCAGTATAATACACTAAATTCCTTGTAATAGACTAAATCCATTGTAATACACTAAATCCCTTGTAATACACTAAATTCCTTGTAATAGACTAAATCCATTGTAATACACTAAATCCATTGTAATACACTAAATCCATTGTAATACACTAAATCCCTTGTAATACACTAAATCCATTGTAATACACTAAATTCCTTGTAATAGACTAAATCCATTGTAATACACTAAATCCATTGTAATACACTAAATTCCTTGTAATAGACTAAATCCATTGTAATACACTAAATCCATTGTAACACACTAAATCCATTGTAATACACTAAATCCCCTCTAATAGATTAAATCCCTTGTAATACACTAAATCCCCTCTAATAGATTAAATCCCTTGTAATAGACTAAATCCCTAGTAATACACTAAATCCCCTCTAATAGACTAAATCCCTTGTAATACACTAAATCCCTTGTAATAGATGAAGTCCCCTCTAATAGACTAAATCCCTTGTAATAGACTAAATCCCTTGTAATAGATGAAGTCCCCTCTAATAGACTAAATCCCTTGTAATAGACTAAATCCCTTGTAATAGATGAAGTCCCCTCTAATAGACTAAATCCCTTGTAATACACTAAATCCCTTGTAATAGATGAAGTCCCCTCTAATAGACTAAATCCCTTGTAATAGACAAGTGAACAAATCCAGTTCCACCTGTGGGAAGGAGGCATGGAGAGCTGGTGAGTGTAGAGAGATGTTGAATGCTGATGAGGCCCACCCTGTGGAAGTAGAGCCATTTGAATGTGTTTTCAATACACTCCTGTTTATCTACAGTAGTAAGTGTAACATCCAGTGGTATTTTTGCAATAGCCCTGTGTGATTTGCAATTACCGGATAGGAAAGATTGTGTCACAAATGCTCATAGACAGTGTCTTGAATTACTACTAGTCCTCACTGGACAAATATTTTGAAAGGTTTAGCTTATTAAGATAATTTAATTGTTCGGCACTTGAGTTTTTAAAAGAAATGCACACGTTAGTTGTTTACTAAGAAAACATAACTTCTAAGAACTGCTATTTCAACAGCTAAACCGCAAGTTATAACACTATAATAAGATTAGTGATACATCAATCAGGACAGTTATATAATAAAGAGGACAGTTGTCATGTACATTCGCTTGGCATTTGAATAAGGGGGTAAGTGTATACAATGCCTGTAGTGCTCAGACCTGTGAAGTGCATTACTGTAGGCTGAGGAGCAGAATAACACCAGCCAGGTCTCCTTAAGAAAACCTCTCCTTGCCTTCCTCAAGAGAGTAGCTCCAGCTAGCCCTGCTCTGAAAGCCTCCTCTGATGATTCCGGAATCTGCCCTTGAGTTCACGAGCAGCATCACTAAAAAGCTATTGCTTCACCTCCTGCTCTCCATTTTTCATTCTCTCTCTATTTTTTATTTTTCATTCTCTCTCTCTCTATTTTTCATTCTCTCTCTCTGTCTATCTCTCTCTCTATTTGTAATTATCTCTCTCTGTCTCTGTCTCTCTGTTTCTCTCCTCTCTCTCTCTCTCTCTCTCTCTCTCTGTTTCTCTCTCTCTCTCGATGTGCTCTTCTTGAGGAGCAAAAATAGGAAAGAAAGAAGCCCTGCACTGACTGAGAGGGTGGTTCTAAACTATAAGATGTTACAGTTGTAGAATTCATATATAACAGTGTAATGCTACATGTAATAGTATTATAAATAGATCATGTGCGCACATACACATGCGTTCATGGTCCATTTTTGTGTTCAAACATTTCTATTGGAATGGTCATGTCTGAACATTGCGCAAGCACTTTTCTTTTCTCAAAGGCATTGTCTGTCCCATGTAATAGTTCCAGAGAATTAAAGCCAGATGCAAAGAAGGAGATTCAATAACAAGGTGCTGTCTGAACCCTCTATTGAACTAAAAGGTTTGTGTTGTGCAGACTGCAGAGTCATTGCTCACGTTACTGAGTACAGAACAGTGGAGGCTCCTCAGAGGAAGGGGAGGACCATTTAAAAAGTTATCCTTTTTAGAAAAAACTATACTAAATATATTCACATATCACCAAATAATTGATTAAAACACACTTTTTTGCAATGAAGGTCTACAGTAGCCTCAACAGCACTCTGTAGAGTAGCACCATGGTGTAGCCAGAGGACAGCTAGCTTCTGTCCTCCTCTGGGTACATTGACTTCAATACAAAACCTAGGAGGCTCATGGTTCTCACCCCCTTCCATAGACTTACACAGTAATTATGAAAACTTCCAGAGGATGTCCTCCAACCTATCAGAGCTCTTGCAGCATGAACTGACATGTTGTCCACCCAATCAAAGGATCAGGGAATTAATCTATACTGAAAGCATAAGCTACAGCTAGCTAGCACTGCAGTGCATACAATGTGGTGAGTAGTTGACTCAGAGAGCAAAAGACAATAGTTTATCCGTTTTGAACAAATTCCTTTCTTCCAAATTGAAGGAGAAGCAAGAGAGAGCTAAAGAGAGAGAGAGAGAGAGATTGTCATTTGTTTTCACTTACTTAGCTAGCAAATGCAGCTAGCTACTTTAGCTATGTTAGCTAGCTGGCTATGACTATCCAACACAATACTGGAACTCTTCCAAGTCAAGGTAAGCTTTTGGTTTTACAAATGTATTTGCACCGGGGCTAAACTGCTTGCTGACTGTACACTGTAACGATTCTGCATGATTGTAGTGGGTTCTAGTGGGTACTAACACGTTAGTTATATTAGCTATGACATTACTTTAGCTAACATGGTATAAACGATGTAGGCTGTGTAAAGCAGTTATAATATTGTTTTGCTTGGAAAGGTTTTATCGCCTGATCACATACAGCTGATGTGTTGTGAATTGAAGCGATACTGTTGAAAAGCATTTCTTAAAATGGATGCAAACAGAACGAAACAGGGATTAACATACTTGAATTTGTCCAATAGAAACTTTCATTTTTAACAGTTGGATTAATGATTAAATCCTAGATCAGCTAGATGCAGGCAAGAGTGTGCAACCTGGTATTGAATGTGTCACTCTGTCCATGTGTCACTTTCTGTCACCTCAAATCTTTCTCTCAACCTGTGTGCACCTACATTGTAAACTTTCATTCATAGGCTAGGTTGTAGCAACCTCATGATGGGTTTAGGGAACATTAGAGTATCATGTAGTAGCCTAAACCTGTCGCTGTTACATTGAGCTGGGTGAATGGAATATGAATGAAAGTCATCCAATATGCTGTAATAGAAAAAAGGCCATGCTCATAAAAAAATAGAATCTTCCTCCCTCATCTTAAACGGCACCATCCGCCACTGGTACAGAAGTAGGATGCTGTGATGAATCATATCTGAGGATGCAGTCTGTTTGATCCATAATAACACAAATAAGAATATGAACACTAAAACTGAAGCAATGGAAACATTTGCTTTTAAAAGGTGCTATTGTATCCACAAAGCTGTCAATTCGAGGTAATAAATAAGTATACATTTAATCTGCCCCACTTTCGCAGGTATACAAGGTAAAGAGAGGTATTTGTTGACAACAAGAGCCACACAAATCAATATTACCTACTGTAAACAACACAACCAATTGGGAAATATAGAGCATGCTGCTTTATCATAGCGTGTGATTGTGTGATTGTGAAAAGTGTGTGATTGTGTGCGTGCACGTGCTTTTGTTTGTGCGTGCGTGGTCGGTGGTTGTGGAAAAACAACTGGCTCCCAAAATGTGGAAAAGCAACTGGCTCCTAAATGTAAAAGATAGAATAAAACATGAATTCTGCACAAAGATGATTACAATCAATAAAACTATGTATGCAGTACAGTAGCTATTTATTCAACTTTATACTGAAGCCCAAACGACAAGACTTGGTGATGTGATGCAGCAGCCCACCATGATAGCCTGTATCATCAATAGTCACCTGAGTCATCAATAGTCATCTGAGTCATCAATACAGTCATCTGAGTCATCAATACAATCATCTGAGTCATCAATACAATCATCTGGGTCATCAATACAATCATCTGAGTCATCAATACTGTCATCTGAGTCATCAATACAATCATCTGAGTCATCAATACAATCATATGAGTCATCAATACAATCATCTGAGGTATCAATAGTCATCTGAGTCATCAATACAATCACCTGAGTCATCAATACAATCATCTGAGGTATCAATAGTCATCTGAGTCATCAATACAATCACCTGAGTCATCAATACAATCATCTGAGTCATCAATAGTCATCTGAGTCATCAATACAGTCATCTGAGTCATCAATACAGTCATCTGAGTCATCAATAGTCACCTGAGTCATCAATAGTCATCTGAGTCATCAATACAATCATCTAAGTCATCAATACAATCATCTGAGTCATCAATACAGTCATCTGAGTCATCAATACAATCGTCTGAGTTATCAATACAATCATATGAGTCATCAATACAATCATCTGAGGTATCAATAGTCATCTGAGTCATCAATACAATCACCTGAGTCATCAATACAATCATCTGAGTCATCAATACAATCATCTGAGTTATTAATACAGACATCTGAGTTATCAATACAGACATCTGAGTTATCAATACAGACATCTGAGTTATCAATACAGTCATCTGAGTTATCAATACAGTCATCTGAGTTATCAATACAGTCATCTGAGTTATCAATACAGTCATCTGAGTTATCAATACAGTCATCGGAGGTATCAATACAGTCATCAGCGTTATCAATAGTCATCTGAGTCATCAATACAGTCATCTGAGGTATCAATAGTCATCTGAGTCATCAATACAATCATCTGAGGTATCAATAGTCGTCTGAGTCATCAATACAATCATCTGAGTTATCAATGCAGACATCTGAGTTATCAATACAGTCATCGGAGGTATCAATACAGACACCTGAGTTATCAATACAGACATCTGAGGTATCAATACAGACATCTGAGATCTTTTTGGCCTTCCTGTGACATCGGGTGCTGTAGGTGTCCTGGAGGGCAGGTAGTTTGCCCCCAATGATGCATTGGGCAGACCGCACCACCCTCTGGAGAGCCCTGCGGTTGCGGGCGGTGGCAGTTGCCGTACCAGGCGGTGATACAGCCCGACAAACATGTGCTTAATAAAGGGTGACATGTTGTGCTGAAGGATGACATATGCTCTAAAGTGATGTCATGTTACTCACATTTCACCCAATCAAGTTCCCAGACTCTTACGCCCAAATGCACGGAAGGTCTGGTGGACCAACACATTACACTTGGCCTTCATTCGTTAGGGTTAGGTTTAAAATCACATTTAAAGAAGATCTATTGTGGAAATGGGCAGGGTTTAGCAATAATTCAGACTTTTTGACTGTGTTAAATAGTGACAATGACAAATACTTTACTCAGGTCACTCCTACAGAATGTAATGGTCAATCCCACTAAGGCCAACTTTGAATGGTTGATATCCCAGTATTATATGTGCTGTGTGACCAATAGCCTGGGGACGACGTTACACCAAGAAACACTTACCTGGATGAAAGCCCCCAACACAAGGACATTTTCTTCTGGAATCAAGATACATGTTTCTCAGTACACAAACACACACACAACAAAAGTGAGCCATACCGCATGGTGCTGGGCCCAGTCAGTTCTTTGACACATTCACCCACTCCCCCCGCTGAAAGATCAGCCACAACATGTTGCCACCATTGTAACAGGTAGTAATCAAGCCCTGGTCTCCAGAATGGGAACAGAAGAGGAATACCTGGTGTGGTATTCTCAGGTACTGTAGGACTACTCCAAATCATCTTGGCTCTGACACACACACACACACAAACAGAGAGACACACACACACACACACACACACACACACACACACACACACACACACACACACACACACACACACACACACACACACACACACACACACACACACACACATACACACAAATACACACACACACACACAAATACACACAAATACACACACACAGATACACACACACACACACACAAAAACACAAGCTTTGCAGGTCCATCAATCCATCTAAACATTTCTCACACCCAAGCAACCTGTGGATCATGAGAGAACCTTCATAAATCAGCAGAATGTTATTAATAACCTATTTATTGAAACTTTATGTAGTGTCCTGTAATACTTAGTTTGAAGTGAGACACCTTCGGTCATTCATAACACATCCATAAAGACTCTATATCACATGAGGCTGTTCTTTATTTAAAGTTAGACCCCTTTGGTCATTCATAATACATACATAAATGCCTTATATCTGGCGCTGTACTTACTATAAGGTTAGACCCCTTTGGTCATTCATAACGTATACATAAAGGCTCCTCTACCAAGATGCATGACAGGGTTATAAATGCTTTGTGAAGCTTCAATTTAATATGATTTATAAGGCCTTTATTAAGCTGTGCTTATGCCACCCTTTATAAAGCACAATGTTTGTCATATTTGACATAGTGAGTTATGTCACGTTTGACACATTTGCCACATTTATGAACCACTTATAAAGCATGACAAACGGTTATAGATGATTTGTAACACATTTGTGTAGTGTTTATGAAGGCTTTATGAAGCCTTTATAAGCTGCATGTCATTTAAAGTAGGACCGAGTTATCAACACAGACATCAGAGTTATTAATACAGACATCAGAGTTATCAATACAGACATCAGAGTTATCAACATAGACATCAGAGTTATCAATACAGACAGAGTTATCAACATAGACATCAGAGTTATCAATACAGACATCAGAGTTATCAATACAGACATCAGAGTTATCAACACAGACATCAGAGTTATCAACACAGACATCAGAGTTATCAATACAGACATCAGAGTTATCAATACAGACATCAGAGTTATCAATACAGACATCAGAGTTATCAACACAGACATCAGAGTTACCAACACAGACAGAGTTATCAACACAGACATCATAGTTAGGAAGACATCTGACATCACAGTTCGAAAACATACGGACAATGATTCACTGTAGATCAGGGGTTTAGTTACAGTATATCACTCAAGTCCACACGTGTGTGTGTGCGTGTGAGTGCATGTGCTTGTGTGAATACGCGTACACTGGGTGATGAATTGCGACTCATAGTGTTGCTGCCATATGTGTCGCTTGTTAATGATGCCCTCCAGCGTTACAGACTTCTGTACAGTTTCTTTTTTAACAAAGAACAAATTCCATTGATGGCCTTACTTTAACTATATATCTGACAAGCTGTGAGTAATTAGCACTAGTGTTTAGTTTACTGAAAGTTAAATACAGTACTTATAAATCCATTTAAAACAATCTCCTGATAATCTAGAGGTTATTCAGGCAATATGTATGACTACCTCAGGTTTGTGCCATTAGCAACAGCTAATGGAGACTCATCATGGTGCTGCAAAGCGTTTAAGCAGATGGCCTATCAGCCTTCAAACTCTGACACATGAACAACACCCATGATAACACGGCAGTCACGCCACAGGGCTCGCAGCGAGACGGGAGAAGCAACCCCAACTGTTCTCACTCTGTATGACAAACACTATAGCTGAATGTGTTAAAGGGATGGATCAGCCAAATTCAAAATTATAATGTGACACATTTCTGTGGACAAGGTATGACCACAATCCATGCTTTGGTTTAGTTTCTCTGTTTCCACATGGTCATGGGATCGATGTTGGCATTTTTGGCGCATCGTGTCAAAATCATTTGAAAGTCTCTCTAATTGATTGAGAATCTCAAGGAAGTCACTTATAGATGATTTTAACATAATGTGCGAGAAATGCTAATATCGATCCCATGACTTGAATAGGATTTGTGCCACAAAAACAGTCCCAGGGAAACTAAACCAATGCATGGGTTGTCCCTAGACTTCTTCTTACAGGGTGAAGAATCCAATATGTAATTTTGTAATTTGAGTGACCTATCCTTTTAATTGAGAGTTCATGACCTGTATGAGGTCTTTAGGGGTGGCAGGTAGCCTAGTGGTTAGAGCGTTGGGCCAGTAACCAGCAGGTAGCCTAGTGGTTAGAGCGTTGGGCCAGTAACCAGCAGGTAGCCTAGTGGTTAGAGCGTTGGGCCAGTAACCAGCAGGTAGCCTAGTGGTTAGAGCGTTGGGCCAGTAACCAGCAGGTAGCCTAGTGGTTAGAGCGTTGGGCCAGTAACCAGCAGGTAGCCTAGTGGTTAGAGCATTGGGCCAGTAACCAGCAGGTAGCCTAGTGGTTAGAGCGTTGGGCCAGTAACCAGCAGGTAGCCTAGTGGTTAAAGCGTTGGGCCAGTAACCAGCAGGTAGCCTAGTGGTTAAAGCGTTGGGCCAGTAACCAGCAGGTAGCCTAGTGGTTAGAGCGTTGGGCCAGTAACCAGCAGGTAGCCTAGTGGTTAGAGCGTTGGGCCAGTAACCAGCAGGTAGCCTAGTGGTTAGAGCGTTGGGCCAGTAACCAGCAGGTAGCCTAGTGGTTAAAGCGTTGGGCCAGTAACCAGCAGGTAGCCTAGTGGTTAGAGCGTTGGGCCAGTAACCAGCAGGTAGCCTAGTGGTTAGAGCGTTGGGCCAGTAACCAGCAGGTAGCCTAGTGGTTAGAGCGTTGGGCCAGTAACCAGCAGGTAGCCTAGTGGTTAAAGCGTTGGGCCAGTAACCGAAAGGTTGCTGGATTGAATCCCCGAGCTGATAAGGTAAAAATCTGTCGTTCTGCCCATGAACAAGGCAGTTAACCCACTGTTCCTCGGTAGGCTGTCATTGTAAATAAGAATTTGTTCTTAACTGACTTGCCTAGTTAAATAAAGGTTACATTTTTAAAAACGAGAGACTGTCATATAACGACAGAAATGCTTGAACAGATGGGTGAGCAGAATAAGTTATTTTGGTGCAAAGATGATGACATTATGTCTTCAGAGAAAGAAGGTGAGTCAGTTTATTTCATAGATATTAGATCATTATCTGCATGCATAGCAGAGCTGAATGGTACATTTGTACTGCCTGCTTTAAAACGAGTGCCCATTTCCAATCAATTCCCTGTTTAATTACTATATTGATCCAAGAACAATCAACTACAAGGAATCAATTTCCCTTGACTGCAACTACCTGAACAATAAATCAGAAAAAGTCTTCATCCATTCATAGTTTTCCATCAAATGGAAGGTAGCCTAGCGATTAAGGGCATTGACCCAGTAACCAAATCAAATCAAGCTTTAGTTATATAGCAGCACATTTCAGACATGAATGCAACTCAATGCACTTCACAGGGGAAAAAAACTAAAAAACAATATAAATAAAAACTGAAATATTTACTACACATAAAAAACATGAGATGATAAAAAAACAAAATAATAAAAATAAAACTAAAAGAATCAACAAAAGCACACTAAAGAAAAGCAAAGCTAAAAAGGTTTTAAGATCTATTTGAAATATGTCCACAGTTTCGGCCCCCCTCAGGTTCTCTGGCAGGCTCTTCCTGAGGCTGGGGGCATAGTAACTAAAGGCTGGGGGCATAGTAACTAAAGGCTGGGGGCATAGTAACTAAAGGCTGGGGGCATAGTAACTAAAGGCTGGGGGCATAGTAACTAAAGGCTGTCTCTCCATGCCTCTTGGTCCCCCTCAGGTTCTCTGGCAGGCTATTCCAGGGGCTGGGGGCATAGTAACTAAAGGCTGGGGGCATAGTAACTAAAGGCTGGGGGCATAGTAACTAAAGGCTGTCTCTCCATGCCTCTTGGTCCCCCTCAGGTTCTCTGGCAGGCTATTCCAGAGGCTGGGGGCATAGTAACTAAAGGCTGCTTCTCCATGCCTCTTGGTCCCCCTCAGGTTCTCTGGCAGGCTATTCCAGAGGCTGGGGGCATAGTAACTAAAGGCTGCTTCTCCATGCCTCTTGGTCCCCCCTCAGGTTCTCTGGCAGGCTATTCCAGAGGCTGGGGGCATAGTAACTAAAGGCTGTCTCTCCATGCCTCTTGGTCCCCCTCAGGTTCTCTGGTAGGCTATTCCAGAGGCTGGGGTCATAGTAACTAAAGGCTGCCTCTCCATGCCTCTCGGTCCTAGGCTTTGGGATAGTTAAAAGGCCAGTGCCAGAGGACCTGAGGAACCTACTGGGTACATAACTTAAAAGCATGTCTGCCATGTTTAGGGTTGCATAATTGTGGATTGATATAAAAACCAATAGAAGAATCTTAAAATGATTTCTAAAACTCACAGGCAGCCAGTGCAGAGACCTTAAAAGCGGTGTAATGTGTGCTCTCTGTCTGGTCTTGGTCAGTACCCGTGCTGCAGCATTCTGGATGTTTTGTAGTTGGCTTTCTTGGGTAGACCAGACAGGAGAGTATTACAGTAGTCAAGCCTGCTTGTAACAATAGCATGGATGGGAGAGAGAGAGAAATGGCCACACCTTGGAAATGTTCCTCCAGTGGTAAAAATATATTTTGGTCACATTCCTAATGTGTGATTCGAAATTGAGTTCAGAATATAAAATTACACCTAGGTTTTGTACCTGGGTTAGGGTACAAAAAACAGAAGTACCTTATTTACATAAGTATTCAGACCCTTTGCTATGAGATTGAGCTCAGGTGCATCCTGTTTCCATTGATTATTCTTGAGATGTTTTTACAAATTGATTGGAGTCCACCTGTGGTAAATTCAATTGATTGGACATGATTTGGAAAGGCACACACCTGTCTATATAAGGTCCCACAGTTGACAGTGCATGTCAGAGCAAAAACCAAGCCATGAGGTCTAAGGAATTGTCCGTAGAATTCTGAGACAGGATTGTGTCAAGGCACAGATCTGGGGAAGGGTACCAAAACATTTCTGCAGCATTGAAGGTCCCCAAGAACACAATGGCCTCCATCATTCTTAACTGGAAAAAGTTTGGAACCACCAAAACTCTTCCCAGAGCTGGCCACCCGGCCAAACTGAGCAATCAGGGGAAAAGGGCCATGGTCAAGGTGACCGAGAACCCTATGGTCACTCTGACAGAGCTCTAGAGTTCCTCTGTGGAGATGGGAGAAACTTCAGGAAGGACAACCAGCTCTGTAGCACTCCACCCATCAGGCGTTTATGGTAGATTGGCCATACGGAAGCCACTCCTCAGTAAAAGGCACATGCCAGCCTGCTTGGAGTTTGCCAAAAGGCACCTAAAGGACTCTCAGACCATGAGAAACAAGATTCTCTGTTCTGATGAAACCAAGATTGAAATCTTTGGCCTGAATGCCAAGCGTCACATCTGGAGGAAACCTGGCACCATCCCTACAGTGAAGCATGGTGGTGGCAGCATCATGTTGTGGGGTCGTTTTTCAGTGGCAGGGACTGGGAGACTAGTCAGGATTGAGGGAAAGATGAACGGAGAAAAGTACAGTAAGTGTCATATTTCCATTTTTTTATTTGGAATACATTTTGGAAAAAAATTATGTAAAAATGTTTTTGCTTTGTCATCATGTGTTATTGTGTGTAGATTGACGAGAGAGAAAAAAATATTTAATCAATTTTGGAATAAGGCTGTTACTTAACAAAATGTGGACAAAGTCAAGGGGTCTGAATACTTTCCAGAGGCACTGTATAGTAATATTGCTGCTGCTGCTGCTGCTGCTTCTGCTGTTGCTGTTGTGATTGAATGCTCTGGGCAGAATGTTCCATGCTGGGACAAGGTCTATTGACATGTTCCTTTGAGCACTGCACAGTACGAAACTTTTCCTTTCCATAGGAATTCAATACCGTCCACCCATTCTGAGACACCGTCTGGATGGAGAGAGGAGGAATTAGCAAGGATTTGAAAACTTTAAG
Organism: Salmo salar; assembly: GCF_965601325.2. Lineage (NCBI taxonomy): Eukaryota > Metazoa > Chordata > Actinopteri > Salmoniformes > Salmonidae > Salmo > Salmo salar. The sequence continues at coordinate 86,203,429 of NC_138294.1, read as the reverse complement.
GGATGAAGAAAAAAGTTGCTATGAGGTCTCAGAATTCTAATCACATCTTCAAATCTTTGTTTGATAATTTTGGAATACCTCAAATCAGCCCATTGCAGCTGTGAGGAACAAGAAGCCACAGGCAGGGTAATTGTAATTGCACGTAGATGGATAGGCAGCTGTTCTCCTTTTGCAATACCATCAACGATGTCACACCTGAGATATAGAAGGGTTGTTAATCCAACAGACCAGCCTTGTTTTTAAAACTCCAATGTGAAAAGGATAACAACTCCAAATCATGCTCAAATTGTCTGTCTCTCTACTTGTAGAAATGTGGCCGAAATCTGACCTCTTCAGAATGTACTATAGTAAACCGTTCAGGACACGCGCCATGCGCCTACAGTTGTCCCAAGATTAACAACCTCACAGACCCATAAACCAACGTCTCTTTTTTGGCAGATCAACTGACTTTCAACACAATCTTTCATGGTCTTTTTTAGCTTCTTGTCACGTCCTGACCAGTAAAAGGGGTTATTTGTTATTGTAGTTTGGTCAGGACGTGGCAGGGGTGTGTTTGTTTAGTGTGTTTCGGGGTTTTTGGTTTATGTTCTATGTTTTCTATTTCTATGTTAGTTTTGGGAATGACCTCCAATTAGAAGCAGCTGGTTGTCGTTGCTTCTAATGGGAGGCCATATTTAAGTGGGTTTATTTTCTCTTGTGTTTGTGGTTGGTTGTTCCATGTATAGTCAGAGTACCTTACAGGACTGTTTTTTGTCGTTCAGTGTTCATTTCTTTAATAAATCAAGAAGATGTTTCACATACCCGCTGCAGTTTGGTCCGATCATTACGATGCTTATGACACTTCTCTGTCGCTGCTCTTTCTGTTCGAGGCACGCTTTTTATCATTTTTAATATATCACATTTTTCTTTATACAAATTGATATGGAAGCACTTTGATTTCCTGGTCATATAAATGGGTGTCAGTCAGTAGGAGAGGAAGACACTCTCTTTACTACAGACGTCAGCATTAACTGTATTCATTAGACACGTGATAACTGACAGAGAATATCATAGACGTCTCTTATATTTGACACATCTCACATGGTGACTGGACACTTCTCACATGGTGACTGGACACTTCTCACATGGTGACTGGACACTTCTCACATGGATGACTGGACACATCTCACATGGTGACTGGACACTTCTCACATGGTGACTGGACACATCTCACATGGTGACTGGACACTTCTCACATGGTGACAGGACACATCTCACATGGATGACTGGACACATCTCACATGGATGACTGGACACTTCTCACATGGGTGACTGGGCACATCTCACATGGTGACAGGACACATCTCACATGGATGACTGGACACATCTCACATGGATGACTGGACACTTCTCACATGGGTGACAGGACACTTCTCACATGGTGACTGGACACATCTCACATGGATGACTGGACACTTCTCACATGGGTGACAGGACACATCTCACATGGATGACTGGACACATCTCACATGGATGACTGGATACTTCTCACATGGTGACTGGACACTTCTCACATGGTGACTGGACACTTCTCACATGGTGACTGGACACTTCTCACATGGTGACTGGACACTTCTCACATGGTGACTGGACACTTCTCACATGGTGACTGGACACTTCTCACATGGATGACTGGACACTTCTCACATGGTGACTGGACACTTCTCACATGGTGACTGGACACTTCTCACATGGTGACTGGACACATCTCACATGGTGACTGGACACATCTCACATGGATGACTGGACACTTCTCACATGGATGACTGAGTTTACTCGCTCATGGGTGGAGTTGTCTGTGGTGCTGAGTTTACTCACTCATGGGTGGAGCTGTCCGTGGTGCTGAAACCTGGCTTTGAGATACGATCAGGCAGTTTTTAGAGAACTATTTAAAGCCATAAACCAGCTACACATAAATCAGGTGTATAAAAAATGATGCACATGACATTTTAATTAGCTCAGATTTTGATTTGACTCTCTCTCTCTCTCTCTCTCTCTCTCTCTCTCTCTCTCTCTCTCTCTCTCTCTCTCTCTCTCTCATGCTGTCATCCTCAAAAGGCTCATACTGGTTATATGAATCACACTGAAACTAGCATATTAGGTTACTACAAAAAAAATGCTTCAACAGTTTGAAATAAACATTTTTTTTTTTTCTGTCTGGTTTTTGTTTGTGTCTGGGGAAACATGTATTTTTGTTGTGTCTGGCATATGCGGACGTAGAAGATTGCTGGTGTTCATCAGTCATTGCTATGCTCTACTCTCCCGTATTTACTTTCATGTGAGAAAGACACGTCAAAACTCAACCCACGAGATTCAAAAGAAGCTTTGAACAAATGCTTGGCCACCGACGGAATGCTTCATCTTCAAATAAAAACAAATTAAAGAAATACCATCTTTAAATCAACAGCAGGAAATCCAACACAGTAAGTTAAACTGAACACTTCTTGTGTGAGGACCTCGTCTACCCTCCTCCCTCTCCTCTGGAATGATCTGCCTTTCTCATAGAAAGGCTAGTGCTATGAGTCCCTGAATTCAGAGAGATACATAGGGCTGCATCTCAGCTGCAGCTGCATCAGACAACAACAGCCCAACTGTGAAATCAGAGATGAGGTTTATGTGTGTGGTGTGCGTGCGTACATTTGTGCATGCGTGTGAAAGTGCGCGTACGTGCGTGTGTGTGTACTTGCATGTGTCCGGGTAAGTGTGTACATGTCTGCGTACATGTGTGATGTACAGTATACCTGTACATGTTTAATGAAGTTTGGAATGTCACGTATGTGTTCATGCGTGTGCATGTGAATGTGTACCTCCTACGTACCTGAGTACACAGCGTATATATGTTTAATGAGGGATTTAGGAGGGAGTTCGGTCTTTGCAATTCCGTGTATGTGCTCTGTACATTTCAAGACCAAATGTTGCCTTTAAATTACATCCACACATCTCAGACTCTATTTCTAGTCTTAGAAATGGGTCAGACTAGAGACCATAGAGAAATGGTGGGTGTTTGTGGGCCAAATGTCTGCTCTATGATCATCAATCTTCCTTTAGTCATAAAAGGATGGGAACTGCAGGCCTCCACATCTTTTACATTGACGCTCTTTTTTTTTGCTTCTCAATACCGGCATTATGAGAGGGTGTCCAGGTCAAAGAAATACGGATTGTTTACAAGTTCCAGGTCTGTATGTTGGTCTGTTTGTGTGCCTGTCTGATCTTTGTCTGTGTCTGTCTGGGTCTGTCTGTCTGGGTCTGTCTGTCTGGGTCTGTCTGGCTGGGTCTGTCTGTCTGGGTCTGTCTGTCTGGGTCTGTCTGGCTGTGTCTGTATGTGTTCCTGTCTGATCTTTGTCTGTGTCTGTCTGGGTCTGTCTGTCTGTCTGTCTGTCTGTCTGTCTGTCTGTCTGTCTGTCTGTCTGTCTGTCTGTCTGTCTGTCTGTCTGTCTGTCTGTCTGTCTGTCTGTCTGTCTGTCTGTCTGGTTCTGTAGTCAGTGTGTGTGCCAGTCTGTCTGTGTGTTTGCGGGGGTGAATACAGTGTGTGCATCTATGTAGGATCATTGGTGTTGATTGTTATGATGCGGTATATGTGTGTAGAACTGAATTTTCGTAGCGGTTCAGTTCACGGCCCCTCTCTCCACTGACCATACCATCTGTCTGTGTGATTTACCGAACGCAGAGAAGCCTAGCGGCTCATGTCTGCAGTGCGTGGATTAAATCTGTATCTGGAGACTAATATATCTCCTGCAGCACCAGCTTTGGGAGCAACTAACCTTTCCCCTGCAGCTAACATGCACTCTGGCTGCCAAGTTCCTTGGCGTCCACATCACTAAGGACTTTAACATGATCCAGAAAAACTTGCACAGTCGAGATCAAATCAAATCAAAGTTTATTTGTCACGTGCGCCGAATACAACAGGTGTAGACCTTACAGTGAAATGCTTACTTACAAGCCCTTCATTTAGGCTGTCTCGTCATTGTCGGTGATCAGGCCTACCACTGTTGTGTCGTCTGCAAACTTAATGATGGTGTTGGAGTCGTGCCTGGCCACGCAGTCGTGGGTGAACAGGGAGTACAAGAGGGGAATGAGCAGGCACCCCTGAGGGGCTCCAGTGTTGAGGATCAGCGTGGCAGATGTGTTGCTACCTACCCTCACCACCTGGGGGCAGCCTGTCATGTAGTCCAGGATCCAGTTGCAGAGGGAGGTGTTTAGTCCCAGGGTCCTTAGCTTAGTGATGAGCTTTGAGGGTACTATGGTGTTGAATGCTGAGCTATAGTCAATGAATAACATTCTCACGTAGGGGATCCTTTTGTCCAGGTGGGAAAGGGCAGTGTGGAGTGCAATAGAGATTGCATCATCTGTGGATCTGTTTGGATGTATGCAAATTGGAGTGGGTCTAGGGTTTCTAGGATAATGGTGTTGATGTGAGCCATTACCAGCCTTTCAAAGCACTTCATGGCTACGGACCTGAGTGCTAAGGGTCTGTAGTCAATTAGGCAGGTTGCCTTCGTGTTCTTGGGCAATGGGACTATGGTGGTCTGCTTGAAACATGTTGGTATTACAGACTCAATCAGGGACATGTTGAAAATGTCAGTGAAGACACCTGCCAGTTGGTCAGCACATGCCCGGAGCACGTAATCCGTCTGACGCTTTGCCTGTTGACGCTTTGCCTGTTTGATGGTTCGTGGAGGGCATAGCAGGATTTCTTATAAGCTTCCGGGTTAGAGTCCCGCACCTTGAAAGCGGTAGCTCTACCCTTTAGCACAGTGAGAATGTTGCCTGTAATCCATGGCTTCTGGTTGGGGTATGTACGTACAGTCACTGTGGGGACGACGTCATCGATGTACTTATTGATAAAGCCAGTGACTGATGTGGTGTACTCTTCAATGCCATCGGAAAAATCCCGGAACACGTTCCAGTCTGTGATAGCAAAACAGTCCTGTAGTTTAGCATCTGCTTCATCTGACCACTTTTTATTAGACCGAATCACTGGTGCTTCCTGCTTTAATTTTTGCTTGAAAGCAGGAATCAGGAGGATATAATTGTGGTCATATTTACCAAATGGAGGGCGAGGGAGAGCTTTGTACGCGTCTCTGTGTGTGGAGTACAGGTGATCTAGATTTTTTTCCCTCTGGTTGCACATTTAACATGTTGATAGAAATTAGGTAGATCTGATTTACGTTTCCCTGCATTAAAGTCTCCGGCCACTAGGAGCACCGCCTCTGGGTGAGCGGTTTCCTGTTTGCTTATTTTATTATACAGCTGACTGAGTGCGGTCTCAGTGCCAGCATTCGTCTGTGGTGGTAAATAAACAGCCACGAAAAGTTTAGCTGAAAACTCTCTAGGCAAATAGTGTGGTCTGCATTTTATCACAAGATACTCTCCTTCAGGTGAGCAAAATCTAGAGACTTCCTTAGATTTCGTGGACCAGCTGTTTACAAATATGCTGCTGCCATTTCTTCCGGCGCCATTTTGATGAGGGCACAACAGCGCCTCTTCCCCCTCAGAAAGCTGAAAAGATTTGGCATGGGCACTCAGATCCTCAAAAGTTTATACAGCTGCACCATCGAGAGCATCTTGACTGGCTGCATCACTGCTTGGTATGGCAAATGCACCACCATCGGCTGTAAAGTACTACAGAGGGTGTTCCCTGCCATCCAGGACCTCGATATCAAGCGGTGCCAGAGGAAGGCCCAAAAAATTGCCAAAGTCTCAAGCCACCCAAGCCATAGACTGTTCACTCTGCAACCGTCTAGCAAATGGTACTGGAGCATTGGCTCTCGGACAAACAAGTTCCGAGACAGAATCTAACCCAAAGACATACGGCTGTTAAATAGTTCATTAATGGTTACCCAGACTATCTGCTCTGACTCTAACTTGCACTGACACTACGCACAATCACAAGAATTGTCTTGTATATACACACTATATACACACTCACACTACACTGACACACTCACACAAAACCCAAACAGATGCATTACATATGCACACACACACATAACATACTGTCAACAAAAACACACATACATACACACATATCATATGTTGCTGCTAATCAGTTTTTTATTTTATTATTATTATTATCTATCAAATCAAATGCTATTTGTCACATGTGCCAAATACAACAGGTGTAGTGTGTACCTTACAGGTGTAGTGTGTACCTTACAATGAAATGCTTACTTACAAGCCCTTCATTTTATTTAACCAGGCAAGTCATTTAAGAACAAATTCTTATTTACAATGATGGCCTACCCCGGCCAAACTCTAACGACGCTGGGCCAAATGTGCACCGCCCTATGGGACTCAATCACGGCTGGTTGTGATACAGCCTGGAATTGAAGCAAGGTCTGTAGTGATGCCTCTAGCACTGAAATGCAGTGCCTTAGACCGCTGCGCCACTCGGGAGCCCTTTAACCAACAATGCAGTTCAAGAAAAAGAGTTCAGAAAATATTTACTAAATAAACTAAAGTAAAAAAATATATATATATTTTTTAAGGTAACACAAGAAATGTACATAACAATAACAAGGCTAAATACAGTGGGTACCGGTACCGAGTCAAGGTGCGGGGGTGCAGGTTAGTCGAGGTGATTTGTAAAGTGACTATGCATAGATAATAAACAGAGAGTAGAAGGAGGGGGAGAGGGGGTCAAGTCCAGGTGGCCATTTGATTAATCGGCTTTGTGAATGTTGACCTGTTTAAAGGACTTGCTCACATCAGCTACGGAGAGCGTGATCACACAGTCGTCCAGAACAGCTGGTGCTCTCTTGCATGGTTCAGTATTGCTTGTCTCCAAGCGAGCATAAAAGGCATTTAGCTCGTCTGGTAGGCTCGCATCACTAGACAGCTCGCGACTGGGTTTCCCTTTGTAGTCTGTAATAGTTTGCAAGCTCTCCCACATCTGACGAGCGTCAGAACCGGTGTAGTAGGATTCAATCTTAGTCTTGTGTTGACACTTTGCCTGTTTGATGGTTCATCTGAGGGCATAGCGGGATTTCTTAGAAGCATCCGGATTAATGTCCCGCGCCTTGAAAGCGGCAGCTCTAAATCAAATTTCAAATCAAATTTATTTTTATATAGCCCTTCGTACATCAGCTGATATTCTCAAAGTGCTGTACAGAAACCCAGCCTAAAACCCCGAACAGCAAGCAAAGCATGTGAAAGAAGCACGGTGGCTAGGAAAAACTCCCTAGGAAAAACTCCCTAGAAAGGCAAAAAACCTAGGAAGAAACCTAGAGAGGAACCAGGCTATGAGGGGTGGCCAGTCCTCTTCTGGCTGTGCAGGGTGGATATTATAACAGAACATGGTCAAGATGTTAAAATGTTAAAATGTTCATAAATGACCAGCATGGTCAAATAATAATAATCATAGTAGTTGTCGAGGGTGCAACAAGCACGTCCGGTGAACAGGTCAGGGTTCCATAGCCGCAGGCAGAACAGTTGAAACTGGAGCAGCAGCACGGCCAGGTGGACTGGGGACAGCAAGGAGTCATCATACCAGGTAGTCCTGAGGCATGGTCCTAGGGCTCAGGTCCTCCGAGAGAAAGACAGAAAGAGAGAAAGAGAGAATTAGAGAGAGCATATTTAAATACACACAGGACACCGGATAAGACAAGAGAAATACTCCAGATGTAACAGACTGACCCTAGCCCCCCGACACATAAACTACTGCAGCATAAATACTGGAGGCTGAGACAGGAGGGATCAGAAGACACTGTGGCCCCATCCGATGATACCCCCGGACAGGGCCAAACAGGCAGGATATAACCCCACCCACTTTGCCAAAGCACAGCCCCCACACCACTAGAGGGATGTCTCCAACCACCAACTTACCGTCCTAAGACAAGGCCGAGTATAGCCCACAACGATCTCCGCCATGGCACAACCCAAGGGGGGGGGGGCGCCAACCCAGACAGGAAGACCACGTCAGTGACTCAACCCACTCAAGTGACGCACCCCTCCCATGGACGGCATGGAAGAACACCAGTAGGCCAGTGACTCAGCCCCTGTAAAAGGGTTAGAGGCAGAGAATCCCAGTGGAAAGAGGGGAACCGGCAAGGCAGAGACAGCAAGGGCGGTTCATTGCTCCAGCCTTTCCGTTCACCTTCACACTCCTGGGCCAGACTATACTTAATCATAGGACCTACTGAAGAGATAAGTCTTCAGTAAAGACTTAAAGGTTGAGACTGAGTCTGCGTCTCTCACATTGGTAGGCAGACCATTCCATAAAAATGGAGCTCTATAGGAGAAAGCCCTACCTCCAGCCGTTTGCTTAGAAATTCTAGCCTTTAGCTCAGTGCGGATGTTGCGTGTAATCCATGGCTTCTGGTTGGGAAATGTACATATGGACACTGTGGGGAGGACGTCGTCGATGCACTTATTGATGAAGCCGGTGACTGAGGTGGTATACTCCTCAATGCCATTGGATGAAGCCCGGAACATATTCCAGTCTGTGCTAGCAAAACAGTCCTGTAGCGTAGCATCCGCGTCATCTAACCACTTCCGTATTGAGCGAGTCACTGGTACTTCCTGCTTTAGTTTTTGCTTGTAATCAGGAATCAGGAGGATAGAATTATGGTCAGATTTGCCAAATGGAGGACGAGGGAGAGCTTTGTATGCGTCTCTGTGTGTGGAGTAAAGGTGGTCTAGAGTTTGTTTTAATCTGGTTGCACATGTGACAAACTGGTAGAAATTTGGTCAAACAGATTTAAGTTTTCCTGCATTAAAGTCCCCGGCCACTAGGAGTGCCGCCTCTGGATGAGCATTTTCTTGTTTGCTTATGGTTTTATACAGCTCATTGAGTGCAGTCTTAGTGCCAGCATCGGTTTGTGGTGGTAAATAGACGGCTACGAATAATATAGATGAGAACTCTCTTGGTAGATAGTGTGTTCTATAGCTTATCATGACGTATTCTACCTCGGGTGAGCAATACCTCGAGACTTCTTTAATATTAGACATTGAGCACCAGCAGTTATTGATAAATAGACACACACCCCCGCCCCTCATCTTACCAGACGTAGCTGCTCTGTCCTGCCGATACACGGAGAAGCCAGCCAGCTCTATATTATCCCTGTTGTCGTTCAGCCAAGTCTCGGTGAAACATAAGATACTGTATATCCGGTGGTTCCAAACTTCTTCCATTTAAGAATGATGTGTTCTTGGGGACCTTCAATGCTGCAGAAATGTTTTGGTACCCTTCCCCAGATATGTGCCTCGACACAATCCTGTCTCGGAGCTCTATGGACAATTCCTTCGACCTCGTGGCTTGTTTTTTTCTCTGACATGCACTGTCAACTATGGAAACAGGATTCACCTGATGCACCTGAGCTCAATTTAGAGTCTCATAGTAAAGGGTCTGAATACTTATGTTAATAAGATATTTCTGTTTTCGCTTTGTCATTATGGGGTATTGTGTGTAGATTGATGAGGAAAAACAATAATTTAATCAATTTTAGAATAAGGCTGCATTTTAACAAAATGTGGAAAAAGTCAAGGGGTCTGAATACTTTCCGAATGCACTGTATATACAGGGAGTGTCGCAGATCAATGTGTACAGATACGAGGTATTTGAGGTAGATATGTACATGAAGGCAGTGTAACGTGCCTAGGCTATAGCTCAAGGGTATAATGCAGCTGACCGAGGTTTGATATGTAATTGATCCCACAGGCATTTTTATAAGGTACCTAACTAACTCTGTCTGCAGGTGTACTGTATAACTGCTATTTGAGAACATAGGGAGAAACAGGCGCCAGTATTGTTCAGTAAAACTCTTTCATTTCACTTCAGGGTGGCAGGCCCATACCCTACCTCAAACCAAAGCCCTCAAAAAAGGAGCTTTAGCGTCTGACTCATGATCAGTACAGTTGATACTCTACCCATCTATTCTGTAGTTTCCATAGGCTCAGTGAGAAGCATATTAGGCTGATGATTGGCCAAACGGGTGAGTCGGGGGACCTTCTCCTCTCGTGTCTTGACATCTGGGCTAAACTAAGCTCTGATCCAGGGAAAATCAGCCACAGACCAACTCTGTCCTGCTGTAAAACGCCAGCTCCCTGACCCAGAAGAGGTCGATTGAGGGGAGGATAATGTTAGAGATGCCAATACTTTAATACAGTATCTAGCCACCAGCAGTAATTCAAACCGTCAAAGACATGATAAATCCATGGGGAGATAGATATATTTGAACCTTCTGTCTTGATTTAGCTCTAAAGTTTGATGATGAGGAAACCAAATCAATACATTGCATTCAGCGTTTTGGCCCTGACTTTTAAAGTACAACCCTCTATTGATGCCTTAAGTATCTGATCTCAAATATGATCTTCTGAACATCTCTCAATTGTTTACCCATTACCCCAATCTAAGACCACTAAAGGGCGCTACTGCTAGCCAACTGAAGGAAGCTACTGCTAGCCAACTGAAGGGGGCTACTGCTAACCAACTGAAGGGCACTACTGCTAACCAACTGAAGGGCACTACTGCTAACCAACTGAAGGGAGCTACTGCTAACCAACTGAAGGGAGCTACTGCTAGCCACCTGAAGGGAGCTACTGCTAACCAACTGAAGGGTGCTACTGCTAACCAACTGAAGGGAGCTACTGCTAACCAACTGAAGGGTGCTACTGCTAGCCACCTGAAGGGGGCTACTGCTAGCCAACTGAAGGGCGCTACTGCTAACCAACTGAAGGGTGCTACTGCTAGCCACCTGAAGGGGGCTACTGCTAGCCAACTGAAGGGGGCTACTGCTAGCCAACTGAAGGGCGCTACTGCTAACCAACTGAAGGGTGCTACTGCTAGCCACCTGAAGGGGGCTACTGCTAGCCACCTGAAGGGGGCTACTGCTAGCCAACTAAAGGGGGCTACTGCTAGCCAAATGAAGGGAGCTGCTGATAGCCAACTGAAGGGAGTGTGTACAGTATTCTAACAAGTATTGTAAGTTATAATGCTATACATTTATTCGCTTTGCGTGCCAGTATAGGAAAGCAGGCAGACTCCTGGGATTTAAATGCTGTCTCTCTGGTCAAGCACATTGCGCTACCCATCACAGGCATCCTATCAGTGGGGAGGGATTTAGCCAGCAGTGCATCGCTCCATCCCTGGAGGCCATATGTTTTGTTCTTGCTTCTACACTTAAATGATTTAAGTTAAACAGGATCAATTCTCCAGTTTTCCCAGGCCTTAATCGGGTGATGATCGAAAGCTAACAATGAGAAGCAGTAGACGCATCGACCCCTGAGGACTGGAGGTGTGCAGCATGGGTTATTATGGAGGAGGCTGTCTAGTTACTTAGAGCTCAGGCTGTCAGTGAAGCATGGGTTATTATGGAGGAGGCTGTCTAGTTACTGAGAGCCCAGGCTGTCAGTGAAGCATGGGTTATTATGGAGGAGGCTGTCTAGTTACTTAGAGCCCAGGCTGTCAGTGAAGGATGGGTTATTATGGAGGAGGCTGTCTAGTTACTTAGAGCTCAGGCTGTCAGTGAAGCATGGGTTATTATGGAGGAGGCTGTCTAGTTACTGAGAGCCCAGGCTGTCAGTGAAGCATGGGTTATTATGGAGGAGGCTGTCTAGTTACTTAGAGCCCAGGCTGTCAGTGAAGCATGGGTTATTATGGAGGAGGCTGTCTAGTTACTTAGAGCCCAGGCTGTCAGTGAAGCATGGGTTATTATGGAGGAGGCTGTCTAGTTACTTAGAGCCCAGGCTGTCAGTGAAGGATGGGTTATTATGGAGGAGGCTGTCTAGTTACTTAGAGCCCAGGCTGTCAGTGAAGGATGGGTTATTATGGAGGAGGCTGTCTAGTTACTTAGAGCCCAGGCTGTCAGTGAAGGATGGGTTATTATGGAGGAGGCTGTCTAGTTACTTAGAGCCCAGGCTGTCAGTGAAGGATGGGTTATTATGGAGGAGGCTGTCTAGTTACTTAGAGCCCAGGCTGTCAGTGAAGGATGGGTTATTATGGAGGAGGCTGTCTAGTTACTTAGAGCCCAGGCTGTCAGTGAAGGATGGGTTATTATGGAGGAGGCTGTCTAGTTACTTAGAGCCCAGGCTGTCAGTGAAGGATGGGTTATTATGGAGGAGGCTGTCTAGTTACTTAGAGCCCAGGCTGTCAGTGACGCATGAATGGATCTGCAGGAGCCCGACCTTTCCACTGGCGTGTGATTCTTCACCGGGCTTATAACCAAAAAGAGCGTGAGATGAGCAAACACGGCTTCAAGACCAGGCCAGGAGACAGGGTGTGGCGGCTGGGGTTTTCACTGATCCACACAATGGGATCATACCTAAACTACACGTGAAGGGTTGGAAAGTCAAAATATCTGAGAGATTAGAAAGAAATACATTACATTTAAGTAATAGGAAATTAAGAGTACCAAGGTCTTGACAATCACATTTACAAACAACCATTCAATCATCTTTCTAAGATTATACATCAATAAATGTAATGTCTGCATCTCAGGTGACTGTTGGTAGAGATTTCTATAGACCTACTGTACGTCTAGATCTGGACAACCTTGAACATATATAAGTGGCAGGAATGAAAGGAATTTGAATTTCCATTCCATGTTATGGGAGAATGAGATGTGGAGGTGTTGATGTTGAACTACTGTACAACTAAGGATTGCGGTGATATTCTCCCAGAGAACAAAAACACCATCGCTCAGTCAGATTGAATGGCTTGCAAAGTCAAAAATACTTTGTTCAAGTTTTCCAACGCAGTATCTGCTCTCATGAAAACACATTTTTCTACAGAAATATGATTTTAAATAATGCTTTATTGATTATATATTGATTATATATTTTGGGGGGTTGTTTGTTTAACCTTTATTTAACCTTTATTTATGTAGGCAAGTCAGTTAAGAACAAATTCTTATTTACAATGACGGCCTACCAAAAGGCAAAAGGCCTCCTGTGTGGACGGGGGCTGGGATTAAAAATACAAATAAAGTAAATAAAAATATAGGACAAAACACACAAGAGAGACAACACAACACTACATAAAGAGAGACCTAAGTCAACAACATAGCATAGGATATGCCCTGCATGTCCAAATGTAACTCAGTGGCATGTATTGACATCTTTGGATATAGTCCAACTCCCGCCTTTTGAGGAACAAGAAATTACTTATTTTCTCAATTTGTTCAACTATGTTTTTAAAATTAAGTTTTCATAACAACAATGACTGCTTATCAGCTACTAAAATATAAATAATAATGCTTCATTTGGTTGGTTTGATCTTAAATTAGAATTTTGGTTCAAAGCTATGCCTTTTAGTGACGAGACTGGCAAAGAAATCAACATCAAACTGAAGTGAACAAATTAATACCATGCCTGAGTTTCGATAACTCTCTGAATGCATCGCTCGTTATACATAAATCGGTGTGATCTGTCAATTACTTTGATTGTGTCTCCTGGAACACAAAAACAGTTTGTAGAGAACAGGTAAACACATGAGATCAATACCTCATATATAACATGTTGTCAATCGATTATAGTAATTGACTCATCTGCTACAGATACAAGCAGCTCTTTGGATTTCAAATATGATTCAATGTCCCCCCTCTTGACGGCAGAGAGAAAATAATAAAAAATACAATTAAAGTAAATTTCCTGCAATTCTACATATCGTGCCAAAAACAACGAAAACTTTACAGTTTTAAAGCAAGTTTTCTGCAGTTGTACACATTTTATCATTGGGCAAAGAGAACATTTTACTGTTTTAAAGCAACTTTTCTGCAGTTTTCCACAATTTGCCATGGGGCAAATATTTTTTTTTCAATTTTATAACAAATTCAATGCAATTCTACTCATTTTGACATGGGGCAGAGGGACAACATTTTTGTTTTACAGCTAATTCCCTGCAATTCTACACACTTTAGCATGACTTATGCCCAGTGTTGGAAAAAGTACCCAATTGTCATTCTTGAGTAAAAGTAAAGATATCTTAAAAGAAAATGACACAAGTAAAAGTGAAAGTCACCCAGTTAAATACTACTTGAGTAAAAGTCTAAAAGTATTTGGTTTTAAATGTACATATGTATCACAAGTAAAAGTTTAAATCTTTTCAAATTCCTCATATTAAGCAAACCAGACGCTACGATTTTCTTGATTTCTAAATTTATGGATAGCCAGTGGCACACTTCAACACTCAGACATCATTTACAAACGAAGCATTTGTGTTTAGTGAGTCTGCCAGATCAGAGGCAGTAGGGAAGTCCAGGGATGTTCTCTTGATAAGTGTGTGAGTTAAACAATTTTCCTGTCCTGCTAAGCATTCAAATGTAACTAGTAATTTTGGGTGTCAGAGACAATGTAAGTAGTAAAAAGTACATTATTTTGTTTAGGAATGTAGTGGAGTAAAAGTAAAAGTTTTCAAAAATATAAATAGTAAAGTACAGATACACCAAAAAACGACTTATGAAGTACTTTAAAGTATTTTTACTTAAGTACTTTACACCACTGCTTATGCCATGTTAATGATATCTGAGTGAGAGTGGCTAACAAAATCAATGGGGCCTCCCTGGAGGTCAGTGCCCCTGGGCTGACATGGCTAATTGAGTGACTGTCAGAGAGTGACATAACAAGATGTCAGTCACTGATGCACAACACAAATGTCGAACTTGCACCTTGTGTATTTTACTATTCTAATTCAACAGGAAGTTGAGACCCCGACTGAGTTCCTATTTTTTCTTTGTTGCCTGGATTTAAATATGGCTGGATTTAAATATGCCTGGATTTAAATATCACTGTGTCTTAAAAATTACAATGCATTTGGAAAGCATTCAGACCCCTTGAATTCTTCCACATTTTGTTACGTTACAGTCTTATTCAAAATTATTATTATTTTTTTAAATACAGTGAGGGAAAAAAGTATTTGATCCACTGCTGATTTTATACGTTTGCCCACTGACAAAGAAATGATCAGTCTATAATTTTAATGGTAGGTTTATTTGAACAGTGAGAGACAGAATAACAACAAAGAATCCAGAAAAACGCATGCCAAAAATGTTATAAAAGGATTTGCATTTTAATGAGGGAAATAAGTATTTGACCCCTCTGCAAAACATGACTTAGTACTTGGTGGCTAAACCCTTGTTGGCAATCACAGAGGTCAGCTTCTTGTAGTTGGCCACCAGGTTTGCACACATCTTAGGAGGGATTTTGTCCCACTCCTCTTTGCAGATCTTCTCCAAGTCATTAAGGTTTTGAGGCTGACGTTTGGCAACTCGAACCTTCAGCTCCTCCACAGATTTTCTATGGGATTAAGCTCTGGAGACTGGCTAGGCCACTCCAGGACCTTAATGTGTTTGTTGCCTTGGCTGTGTGTTTTGGGTCATTGTCATGCTGGAATACCCATCCACGACCCATTTTCAATGCCCTGGCTGAGGGAAGGAGGTTCTCACCCAAGATTTGACGGTACATGGCCCCGTCCATCGTCCCTTTGATGCGGTGAAGTTGTCCTGTCCCCTTAGCAGAAACACTCCCAAAGCATAATGTTTCCACCTCCATGTTTGACGGTGGGGATGGTGTTCTTGGGGTCATAGGCAGCATTCCTCCTCCTCCAAACACGGCGAGTTGAGTTGATGCCAAAGAGCTCCATTTTGGTCTCATCTGACCACAACACTTTCACCCAGTTGTCCTCTGAATCATTCAGATGTTCATTGGCAAACTTCAGACGGGCATGTATATGTGCTTTCTTGAGCAGGGGGACCTTGCGGGCGCTGCAGGATTTCAGTCCTTCACGGCGTAGTGTGTTTCCATTTGTTTTCTTGGTGACTATGGTCCCAGCTGCCTTGAGATCATTGACAAGATCCTCCCGTGTAGTTCTGGGCTGATTCCTCACCGTTCTCATGATCATTGCAACTCCACAAGGTGAGATCTTGCATGGAGCCCCAGGCCGAGGGAGATTGACAGTTCTTTTGTGTTTCTTCCAACTGTTGTCACCTTCTCACCAAGCTGCTTGGCGATGGTCTTGTAGCCCATTCCAGCCTTGTGTAGGTCTACAATCTAGTCCCTGACATCCTTGGAGAGCTCTTTGGTCTTGGCCATGGTGGAGAGTTTGGAATCTGATTGATTGCTTCTGTGGACAGGTGTATTTTATACAGGTAACAAGCTGAGATTAGGAGCACTCCCTTTAAAAGTGTGCTCCTAATCTCAGCTCGTTGCCTGTATAAAAGACACCTGGGAGCCAGACATTTTTCTGATTGAGAGGGGGTCAAATGCTTATTTCCCTCATTAAAATGCAAATCAATTTATAAAATTTTTGACATGCGTTTCTCTGGATTTTTTGGTTGTTATTCTGTCTCTCACTGTTCAAATAAACCTACCATTAAAATTATAGACTGATCATTTCTTTGTCAGTGGGCAAATGTACAAAATCAGCAGGGGAACAAATACTTTTTTCCCTCACTGTAATTATCATCAATCTACATACAATACCCCATGATGACAAAGCAAAAGCAGGTTTCTAGAATTGTTTGCAATTGTATTAAAAATAAACAACTGAAATATCACATTTACATAAGCATTCAGACACTTTACCCAGTACTTTGTTGAAGCACCTTTGGCAGCGATTACAGCCTCGAGTCTTCTTGGGTGTGATGCTAGAAGCTTGGCACACCTTGGATGGGGAGTGTTGCCGCACAGCTATTTTCAGGTCTCTCCAGAGATGTTTGATCAGGTTCAAGTCCAGGCTCTGGCTGGGCCACTCAGAGACTTGTTGCAACGCCACCCCTGTGTTGTCTTGGCTGTGTGCTTAGGCTCGCTTAGGGTCGTATTCCTGTTGGAAGGTGAACCTTCAACCCAGTCTACGGTCCTGAGCATCTTGAGCAGGTTTTCATCAAGGATCTTTCTGTACTTTGCTCCGTTCATCTTTCCCTTGATCCTGACTAGTCTCCCAGTCCATGCCGCTGAAAAACAGCTCAACAGCATGATGCTGCCACCACCATGCTTCACCGTAGGGATGGTGCGAGGTTTCCTCCGAACGTGACGCTTGGCATTCAGGCCAAAGAGTTCCGTCTTGGTTTCATCAGACCAGAGAATCTTGTTTCTTATGGCCTGAGTGTCTTTAGGTGCCAAACTCCAACCGGGTTGTCATGTGCCTTTTACTGAGGGTTGGCTTCTGTATGGCCCCTCTACCATAAAGGCCTGATTGGTGGAGTCCTGCAGAGATGGTTGTCCTTCTGGAAGGTTCTCCCATCTCCAAAGAGGAACTCTGGAGCTCTGTCAGAGTAACCATCAGGTTCTTGGTCACCTCCCTGACCAAGGCCCTTCTCCCTGATTGCTCAGTTTGGCCGGGCGACCAGCTCTAGGAAGAGTCATGGTGGTTCCACATTTCTTCCATTTAAGAATATTGGATGCCACTGTGTTCTTGGGGACCTTCTATGCTGCAGAAATGTTTTGGTACCCTTCCCCAGATCTGTGCCTCGACACAATCCTGTCTTGGAGCTCTATTTTCAATTCCAATTCCTCAGTTCGTTTTTGCTCTGATATGCACTGTCAACTGTGGGACCTTATATAGACAGTTCTGTGTCTTTCCAAATCATGTCCAATCAATTGAATTTACCAGAGGGGGACTCCAATCGTGCAAGAAACATTTCAAGCATCATCAATGGACAACAGGATGCACCTGAGCTCAAACCTGTTTTCGCTTTGTCATTATGGGGTATTGTGTGTAGATTGATGAGGAAAAACAATAATTGAATTGATTTTAAAATAAGGCTGTAACGTAACAATATGTGGAAAAAGTCAAGGGGTCTGAATACTTTCCAAATGCACTGTATGTCCAGCTGACCTACAATAAACCAGTTTGACCTGAGAGTGGGAGATAAAGGTGAGAAGAACATCAAAACAAGTCTTTGAAGTGACTTCCACCTTGGGGGAAAATTAGCTCCCCCTACCCGGAGCCTGTAACCCTCACACCTCTCTGTCTCTCCTGTTAATCTGTCCTGCCTCTTATCTGCGTTACTGCGCCTCAGGTCATCGGACAGCATTGAGATGATCTATCCTCATGATGACGATTGTCCATGGAGACATTTGCAGCTTAAACCACAACTGCTAATCTCTGACAGTGCGACAGCAATTTTAATAACGTCCTGGACAGACACTGATTTGCTTCTAACACGCTTGTTAAAAACGCCACATGGCGGCCATCATCCCTCTTGGCCCTTTGTGATCTGAGCTTAATTGAAAAGAAAAGCAAAATACAGACTTGATCTTTTCGTTGTCACCATTTTAATTAGAGGGTGGAATGACTGTGCATTCGTCTGTGTGGCCAATTGGCCGTAAGGCATGGATTGCTAATAAGATAGCAGTAATTTGTTGTCTGCACCACAAACAATCAGTCAAACAATACAACATAAAAGGCAAACTAAGAGCTTCCAATGCAACCCTGATTACTGACGTGACCAGTAAAAAAGCAATTATTTTTGGTTTAAATTTTGGGGCCTATTAAAATCTCATTAATGAAATGATTTTTTTGTTACTCCAATGAGAATTTAAATATATCTATGCCTATCCATTAATCCCATAGTTTATCCACTCTTCAAGGACATCTATCACTGGCATATAAGTTAGTATTTGTTTTCATCTTTCAGTAATTATAAGTGATACAAGTTTATCTATGTCATCTAATATCCCTCTGTAAACACTAATGCAATCCCGGATAGAAAATAGAAAAGCAGGGGGTAGTTCAATTGCAATACTTCATGGACACACTGACAGGAATCCTTATGGTGGACATATTAATTGTGCATTTTGGTCCAAAATTGAGGAGAATATTGATCAGTGGGAGTTGAGACTGTCCGTTATTTATGATCCTGCAGTAAAGCCAAAGGACCTCCCTCCCCTCTCTTTATGAATCATTTAAATCAATATCTCTGTAATGCCTTTGTTCAATTTAATGCATTTATTAAACCTGTGATATATTCGTTTTCACATGTATCTCCACTGTGTGCCAAATGAACACAATCGGTCACTATCAAGGTCGAGACAGGAAGTTTTAGCAGTAAAGTCTTCCAGAAGAATTGAGGCTGTTGTCTTCCAGTTGTTGTTTTTTTACATTGGCGCTAATTTGACAGATGAAGGTAATGTTTCTGCTCTGTTCTAAACACTGCCCTAAACACATCGCACTTCTGCTCCAAACCTGATTGTGTTGATTATGTTTTTCATGTATACAAAAAAAACTGACATTTGCGAGTAAAGCGATTTACAGTAGATAGTGGATACATTTTTGTATTGGTCCCACATGGGAATCGAACCCTCAACCCTGGCGTTGCAAGCGCCATGCGCTACCAATTGAGCCTGTGGTATCTGGTTTCTTAGCGGAAGCCCTGTCCGTTCGACTTGTTTTATCAAGTCCAGTGCGGTAGTGCTAGCTAGCACATCTGCTCCTACTGAGCGTGGGTTTAGTGATTAGTTGACTAGTTGAATCAGGCTTGTTATTATTGGAAGAAATCAAATAAGGGGAACGGATGGGGGTAACAGGAGATGTTTGGAAAATTCCGATCTAGATAATAATGTCTTGAATTATATGAAGTATATAGAACAAATGCTTATGTTGCCAATAGTCAGGACTCAGGACTACAAAAGTATATTTTACTTTGATCGAAAACCAATTATAGACCTATGCTTCTTCAGTAAGTAAGAGAGACATTGCAATGATTAGATAGATGTCATGCGTCTCTGGGCTATATAGCCTATACAGTAGATCGACCCTCTCCGCTGAGGATGGTAGATTCCAGCCTGCTTTTAGCTCTATGCGGCTCATACGGGCTCGCGTGCGTTTGTTTACTAGGGAAGCCCGAATACTGACTGTTCTTCAACCTTATCCGCCCATGTCTAGAAGCCCATTCATCGGAGTGAGTCATTAATACTTTAAAGATTATTATATGCTTCTCTATCCTTTACTCTCATAAAAAAAAGCTGCATTTTACTGAAAGCAACGAAGCGAAATAAACACTCACGACAGGACCGCGTGTTTCCGGGGGAGACTAAAGTTCTTCATACTGATGCTGTGACAGAACGACGCAGTGAAACCAAGCACATATTTGTAAAAAAAAAGGTAAGAAAGACTCTTGCTTATACTTTTTAAATACAACTTGCTGGGACCAAGATGATTGGTAATGTTATGATATTATTTTTTTAATCGTGACTGACAGCGTTCTTAGTGTCTCAAATGTATAGGAATGCGCTTATCAGCCATGCAGACTTGGACAGTGTGGTGCTGATGGGGCAGGTTATTGTGATGCGGAGAAACCCAATAGCAGTTCAATGTCGCACTCCCTGTCAACTTTGTGTACACGTGCCCAAGAAAACCCGAATAAGTGGATAAAGCCTTTCATTCGTATATCTTTCACCATACTGTATTGGTTTAACGGGACTAAATCGTGAGTAGCCCCACAGGGCCATTGACCAAGCGAACGACTCCCTGTCATGTATCTGAGCGTTTGTGATTCATGCTGCGTTCTTGCACCACAATCATGAAGACCCAGGTCTATTTACCAAGGTCGCTGTTTTTTACTCCCTCTCAACTTTCAATGGAATCTATTCTCACTTTATCATTATTTTCTCCGATATTGATTGCAAACAACCTACAGTCATTTTACGAGTTCAATCGCCATCTATATCCAGAAACATAATCCCCTCTCTCCACAGCCATTCATGTGTTACTGCCCAGAGCAGATGGTTCCGTTCCATTGAACGTCAATAGCCCCATCACGTGACGTCTGAATAACTTTAGTTCTGTGTGAAGGTGCTCTGTCAAGATCATTTGTGTCCAGTCCACTCGTTCTTTTTTTCAGGTACATGATATTGTATTTACACAAACTGTCCCCGTGAATCAAGGACACACAAGTCAGCAGAACCTTTCCACTATAAAGGAGTTCAGTATTTACTAATACATTGGACATTTAATGCATTCGGTTTAGATCCAGTCTCCTAAGTTTCAGAGATCAATGAAGAGTAGTTCAGTTAACCTTTCCAGTGTTTGTTTACTACACACTTTCTATGGCAGTCTGAAATGCCTCTATTACTGTTGATCAGCCTAGTGTCAGCTTTGTGCCAGTGTCATCATGCAATAGGTTTTTTGAGGTTGAATGGTACTGGCCAGTTATCACCAGCATAGGGAACATTAATCATAACAGCTGTCCAACTTTCAGTGCAGTGCTGAAGTCCAGTCAGAGCTCTTAAAGGGGTAATCCAAGCCCAACAACATCTCTATGCTAGTGTAGTGCTTTATCGCCAAGAAAACAAGAGGATTACATAAAGGGAGCTTCCACATTAATCCTCCCCCCCCCACCCCACCTCTTCTTGGCACTTGCTCAGATGAGATTTCACATCCCCCCCTATGGTGATTGAGAGCTGGTGGTCTGTGCTCCTGGGCTGAGCTCCATCATACAGTGTCAGCCCTCTGCCATGGTTCACTGGGCATCCCACCTTGGAAAAGAGCAGCAGCACTCCACACACTCCACTCTAGCCAGAGAAGTTTATGCACTTCAAAGAGGCTGTTGATAACTCAGATTAATGTCACCCTTTAAGCTGTTAGAACACACGATCATAATACGCTGGTCCTGGTCACAGAAACTAAGCTTGCATAGGAGTGACAACTCCTTTTAATGTAAACAAGATGATTACCACAAATGGTGTTATCTTTCTCTTGACCAAGCGACAAGTCTTTACATCCATAAATTCAAATGAGTTCTGCATATTTTAATTTTGTAAGCTACATAGACCTCTGGAATGAAGTAGTGTAGTGACTTTTAGTCCACACTCATATGATACACACAGCAGTGCATTGGTTGATTAGTCACTCGTATGATACACACAGCAGTGCATTGGTTGATTAGTCACTCATATGATACACACAGCAGTGCATTGGTTGATTAGTCACTCGTATGATACACACTGCAGTGCATTGGTTGATTAGTCACTCGTATGATACACACTGCAGTGCATTGGTTGATTAGTTATCCTGCTCTGTCTTCTGCTCACACTGATAAAGATGGATACAGTATGTCAGATACTATCGTCCATGCTACACACTGATAAAGATGGATACAGTATGTCAGATACTATCGTCCATGCTACACACTGATAAAGATGGATACAGTATGTCAGATACTATCGTCCATGCTACACACTGATAAAAATGGATACAGTATGTCAGATACTATCGTCCATGCTACACACTGATAAAGATGGATACAGTATGTGAGATACTATCGTCCATGCTACACACTGATAAAGATGGATACAGTATGTGAGATACTATCGTCCATGCTACACACTGATAAAGATGGATACAGTATGTGAGATACTATCGTCCATGCTACACACTGATAAAGATGGATACAGTATGTCAGATACTATCGTCCATGCTACACCTGTGCCTGCTCCCTCAACCAGCATTTTCCATTGCAGTCACATCAGCATGACAGCTTTCCATAAATCATAGCTGATGGTATTGGCATTGTGTGCATGTGGAGATCTCTGTGTGTTGGTGGTGGTATGTTGTACATGTGATGTACATATGTTATCAGTGTGGCCTTTGAATCCCCAGCCTGACAAATGCAGGCATCAAATTCCCTGGTTTGTGCAGATTAGAGGTTTAAGAGATATAGGGTTTGTTCAATATCCTTAATGCATTCGTACAGACGGTAGTGCCAGAATGAGTTCACAGTGCCGTAGTGTTCCGCTCGCTCCCATTTGTTGATAGACATGGGTGACCTGGTGTTTTGCTGTGTGTGAGATCTAAAGGCCCACTTTGTCTCCGTCTGACCTCTCCATTTACATGTCTACACGGCTGACCCATTTATCTACTGTACATACAGTGCATTACTGAATCTTTCTCCCTTATGCTGCTGTTTAATTCATGTGTTAATTTGTTTGGATCGAGTCGACCAGCTCTGCCCTTGGCTTCAGTAGAATATATAGCCTTATTTGTACTTGGGAGGAGGTTGATCAGCATCTCCTGCTCTTATGAATACTTAGATCTTTTGAGTAGCGTTCAATGCCCGTGTTCCCTGCAACGCCCTATCTGTGTTGGTTTGGTAAAGCACGAAGGAGAGGTCTTGACGCAACAGAACAGATATCAAATACAGCCTGATTCGATTTGACTGCTGATAAGTCCTTGCAAATAAATAAATAAAATCTTCAATGCTCAACAAGCTCATTTTTTTTCTCCAGACAGTATCTCATTAAATAATTGCAGTATTCATGCTATTAAAATATGTTTTTAGCACACACCTTGTTAGACTGTACATTTTAGGCCTGTCAATTTAGAATGTTTTGGCAATGGAATATTGTCTCAGACATTTTGAACTCAGACATTATCTAAAGCGGCTTTTTAGCTAAGTTATTATATAAACCAGGGGTCTCCAACATGTAGATCGCAAGTTACTAGTAGCTCGCAGCCCACTTATGAGTATCTTGCCAATCAATTCTGAAAGGCTACATAACATTGTTCATGTGTTCCATTGAAAACTGTCAAACATAAATCTCCCGGCTGCTATCCAATCAAAACACATTCACGTTATCCCACTGCTGGTTAGCCACTATTGGCTTAAAAAGCCAAACGTAACACAATGTGTGCCAGTTAATTTCCAGCAATATTGCCCCTGTCTATCACCCTGTATGTAGTCAGTTAGTGAGTACGGTTACATGCAAACAATAATGCGATTAAAGTGTACAGTATAGTCGGATTCATATAAATGACTTTCTTCCACAACCTTATCAATGAAATATTAACTGCAAAGTAGTCTTTCTCTGACAAAACTATACCATGATTATTTATATCAATTCTTATTATTATCAAAACTATACCATGATTATTTATATCAATTCTTATTATTATCAAAACTATACCATGATTATTTATATCAATTCTTATTATTATCAAAACTATACCATGATTATTTGTAACAATCAATTGGGTGGCGATTGTTTTGCAAGCTCTGCCATGACATGTGCTGCAGCAGTAGGCCTAACAGCAGAAACACCGCCAGACCAGCACATTGCGCAATTAAAGGGGAATTACACTCAAAAATCGAAATGAGTCATCTTCTGATGTGATTTAAGCATGGACATGGACTCAGAACATCCATGCTGGTTGTTTACTCTATGTATAATTGTAATATTGAGAGTAGAAAACAGAAGGGAGGAAAAAAAATTAGAATGAACACAGATTTCAGGTAAATACCTATAGTTGTTTATTAACCATAATTTTACCAGGTAAAAGAAAACAGAAAACACGTATGTTGTACACCAAGGACCCAGTGAAGAGTTGCAGGGGAGAAGAGAAGAATGTACCCATAAAAAATAAGTAGCTCTCATGCTAGAAAAGGTTGGAGACGCCTGATATAAACTGTTGTATTTCTGCACAGTCAAGTGTTTCCTTGACGGGAATTGAAACATACTGTCGTCTAAATTAATACGAGTGCAATCAATTATCCAGTTCTAGAATACTCCAAGTTCTAAATAACTCCTCAACGAACATTGATTTCTGGTTCTGCCGGTCTCGCTCCCTAGCTGCTGCCGCTCCACTGGAATTATTGAACTTTTCGGGCTGAATCTTTTTTATGATATTTCCTTTTCATAGACAAGTCCAGTGACAGAGGATATGCTTTTTAAACCAGCTAAATATTTAACTATATGCTTTTAGGCTGACGGATCGTATTTTAAGAGACATATTTTAGGACTTAAAATTCCTCAAGATGGATAAAGTTGGTCGCTTTTTGGACGGATGGTGAATCAATTTGACGTGTTGCAAATTAACATGCTCTCTATTCAGAATGGCCTTGTCCCGATTGTATTACACTGTACAGCTCACTGGAGGCTGGTGGGAGGAGCTATAGGAGGACAGGCTTATTGTAATGGCTGGAATGGAATTAATTTAACGGTATCAAACACGTCAAACGTATGGGAACCACATGTTTGACCCTGTTCCATTTATTCCATTCCAGCTATTACAATGTTCCGTCCTCCTATAGCTCCTCCCACCAGCCTCCACTGGTACAGCTGGTGTTAATGAACATACTGTACTGAGCTTATTTAGTCTAGTCAGAATTGAACCTGTTCAATTCACTGGACAGCCTTTGTGCCCCTGAAGCCAATGGAAATCCACATGTATTCAGAATGAGAGAATCAAGTAGCTTTATTTTAGTCCACTCTCCATCTTAACCCCTCTAATGTACTGTACATGCCTTATCAGTCAAGGAAATTACCCACAAATTGTAATTATAGTCTGAAGAAACGTTGTATTAATGAATTTGAACATTATGTTTTTACTCTAACGAGACAATCAAAGAGGTTTGTGTTAATGTGTGGCGTTGGAAATTATGCACTGTCATGCTGGGTGTTTTTTCTCCTAGTTCTTCCCTACCCAGAGGGAGCAGTGAGCACTCAGCACTGATCAGAATTCATACAAAAAAATAACTATTTTACTGTCACATACACCGGAAAGGTGCAGTGATATGTGTTGTTTTTACAGGGTCAGCCTTAGAAGTGCGGCGCCCCTGGAGCAAATTAAGTGCCTTGCTCAAGAGTGAATCGACAGAGTACTCAAACCAGCGACCATTCATTTACTGGCCCAATGCTACAGTATACAGACAGGATCTAGCCTCCAACTACCCGCTTCCCACTACACACTGAGTGACTGCACAGCGCTGTACAGAATTAGATATGGTAGAAATAATTGCTTTCATATTAATCAAAAAGGGAAAATGTCAAGTTTAAAGGGATAGTTCATGAAAAATCTATATTTGGGTCAAATTACCCTTAGCTTCAGTTGTCTGAAGGCCCATGGTGACCGGTATCCACAGTAATCCATTATTTACTTCTGGCAACAGCCTGGAGTTAGCGTATTAGCATTGTCAGATTTCAAGAATGGAAACAGCCGAACCGATGTTAACAAAGCTGCACTGCAAACCGACACTTTCTCCAATTATTATGATTTGTTTTTTTACATGCATAATGCTGAAATAAATGCTGCAATTTGGAAATGTAACAATTTCCCTGCGTAACCACAGCATCTGTAGATAAAATATACCTTTTAATAGAAAATTACTCAAGTAAAAGTCAAAGTCACCCAGTAAAATACTACTTGAGTAAAAGTAAAAAAGTATTTGGGGTTTAAATATACTTTTATGTATCAAAAGTAAAAGTATAAATCATTTCAAA
Source organism: Salmo salar (assembly GCF_965601325.2). Lineage (NCBI taxonomy): Eukaryota > Metazoa > Chordata > Actinopteri > Salmoniformes > Salmonidae > Salmo > Salmo salar. The sequence goes on along the minus strand of NC_138294.1, from coordinate 86,177,239 downwards.
TTCCTTTAAGCAAATGTATGGATAGCCAGGGGCACACTCCAACACTCAGACATCATTTACAAAAGATGAATTTGTGTTTAGTGAGTCTGACAGATCAGAGACAATAGGGATGACCAGAGATGTTCTCTTGATAAGTGTGTGAATTGGACCATTTTCCTGTCATTCAAAATGTAATGAGTACTTTTGGGTGTCAGGGAAAATGTATGGAGTAAAAAGTACATATTTTTTTAATGAATGTTGTGGAGCAAAAGTAAAAGTTGTAAAAAATATAGATAGTAAAGGCCAGATAGCCAAAAATAACTACTTAAGTAGTACTTTAAAATATTTTTACACAAGTACTTTACGACACAGCTGTGAGGAAACCATGAACATATTCATCGAGTATCAACACTATCAAACCTAGTTTGAAGTGTTTTTGACAAAGTTTCGGGCTTGCAGTGCAGCTTTACTAACATCGGTTTCACTGTTTCCATTCATTAAATCTAACAATGCTAATATGCTAATCCGTGGGCCTTCAGACAACTGAAGGTAAGGGTAATTTCACCCAAATATAGATTTTGCATGAACTATCCCTTTAAGCTTGACATTTTCCTCTGGTTAATATGAATGTAATTATTTCTACCATATCTAATTCTGTACAGCGCTGTGCAGTCACACAGTGTGTAGTGGGAGGAGGGTAGTTGGAGGCAAGGCCCCTGTCTGTATACTTTAGTTAGTAAGTACACGATCTAAATGAATTCAGATCAGTGCTGAGTGCTCACTGCTCACTTGGCCTCTGGGCAGAAGAGAAGCAGGAGTAAAAACACGTAGCATGACGGTGCATCATTTCCATTTCCACATTAACACTAGAGTGGTTGTTAAGGTGTTTCAATGGAAGGATCATGTTTACTTCTATGGAAAATATGGAATGTCACGGGTTACCACATTGACTTATCTTTTCTCATTTAGTGTTTTCAGTAGGCGTAGGTTGTTGTGCAGCGGTCAGATAAATGAAGGCGCAGAGGGGTCAGAGAATCATGTTGTCTGATGTTTGTCCATTTCTTCGAAGGTACGTATTTTTTTTGTCTGAAGGTTGGGGGGGGGGCAAGGGAGTTATTAGGTAGGCGGCACTATGTACAGATTTGAGGAGAGATTGTAGTGTGTGTGCGATTTTTGTCTGTGTGTGTGGGAGAGGTTAATGGGGACAGTGGACTTTGTTCTTGTTGAAAATACAGTGTCTGTGAAGCAGGCAGGTGCTGAGAGGTAGCATGATATGGATATATGTGCATGTTTAGCAGTGAGACAGAAAACAAAGGTAGAACAGGAGTAAATAAATAGTTCTGATGCTGTTGTTTTATATCTTAAGCTACTCAATGCCATATCTAAAGCCTTAATAATAATAATACCCTAGAGGTTAAGAGAGTTGTGCCAGTAACCAAAAGGTCACTGGTTCAAATCTGTGAGCCGACTAGTTGAAACATCTGTCGACGTGCCCTTGAGCAAGGCACTTAACCCGAATCGCACTGGATAAGAGCGTCTGCGAAATGTTTAAAGTGTTATTCAAGGAGCTCCGGTTAAAAGTACTTATTTCTTTCCATGTTAAAGCATACCATTCAGCCACAAGAGCATTAGTGAGGTCGTGCACTGATGTTGGGCGATTAGGCCTGGCTCGCAGTCGGCGTTCCAATTAATCCCAAAGGTGTTTGATGGGGTTGAGGTCAAGGTTCTGTAAAGGCCAGTCAAGTTCTTCCACACCGATCTCAATAAACTATTTCTGTACAGACCTCGCATTGTCCTGCTGAAACAGGAAAGGGCCTTCCCCAAACTGTTGCCACAAAGTTGGAAGCACAGAATCATCTAGAATATCATTGTATGCTGTAGTGTTAAGATTTCCCTTCACTGGAACTTAGGGGCCTGAACCATGAAAAACAGGCCCAGACCATTATTCTTCCTCCACCAAACTGTACAGTTGGCACTATGCATTGGGGCAGGTAGCGTTCTCCTGGCATCTGCCAAACCCAGATTTGTCCGTCGGACTGCCAGATGGTGAAGCGTGATTTATCACTCTAGAGAACGTGTTTCCACTGCTCCAGAGTCCAATGGCGACAAGCTTTACACCACTCCCACGACACTTGGCATTGTGCACGGTGATCTTAGGCTTGTGTGCGGCTGTTCGGCCATGGAAACCCATTTCATGAAGCTCCCGACGAACAATTATTGTGCTGACGTTGCTTCCATAGGTAGTTTGGAACTCTCTAGTGAGTGTTGCAACCCGAGGACAAATTATTTTTACACGCTTCAGCACTCAGCGGTCCCATTCTATGAGCTTGTGTGGCCTACCACTTCGAGGCTGAGCCATTGTTGCTCGGAGACGTTTCCACTTCACAATAAAAGCAGTTACAGTTGACCGGGGCAGCTCTAGCAGGGCAGAAATTTCACGAAATCAACCTGTTGGAAAGGTACCACGTTAAAAGTCACTGAGCTCCTCTGCAAGGCTATTCTATTGCCAATGTTTGTCTATGGAGATTGCATGGCGGTGTGCTCGATTTTCTACACCTGTCAGTAACGTATGTGGCTGAAATAGCCGAATCCACTGATTTAAGGGATGTCCACATACTTTTGTGTATATATAGTGTATTTTCAATTTTCTCTCCCTCATTAGGGAGGATAATGAAAGTTCACAGAAGTAACAAGCAAAGATAAACATATCAATTTGTTATAGTGTTTTTACTGACCATCAATTTTGTTTTGAATTATTAAGTGATTAAAACTCAAAATTCCATTACCAAATCTGTAACGGAAATTTCCTAAAAATCTGTAACGGAAATTTCTGCATTTGAATTGGCTAGTAGTCACTAACCACAGTTGGGTTCACAAGTTTGGAAAGTACAGCACTGTAGAGTACATTAATGTAGAGAATAGTACAGCACTGTGGAGTACATTAATGTAGAGAATAGTACAGCACTGTAGAGTACAGTAATGTAGAGAATAGTACAGCACTGTAGAGTACAGCACTGTACAGTAGAATTCAGTGCAGTACACAGTAGAGCACACAAGTTGAGTACTCTAATTAACTGTACTGAACTGTTCTGTACTCTACTTTACTGTACTGTATTCTACTGAGCTGTACGGTACTCTACTGAGCTCTACTGTACTGTATTCTACTGAGCTCTACTATGCTGTACTGTACTCTACTGAGCTCTACTGTACTATATTCTACTGAGCTCTACTCTACTGTACTCTACTGAGCTCTACTGTATTCTACTGAGCTCTACTGTACTCTACTGAGCTCTACTCTACTGAGCTCTACTCTACTGTACTCTACTGAGCTCTACTGTACTGTATTCTACTGAGCTGTACTGTATTCTACTGAGCTCTACTCTACTGTATTCTACTGAGCTCTACTCTACTGTACTCTACTGAGCTCTATTGTACTGTGCTTTACTATGCTGTACTGTACTCTACTGAGCTCTACTGTACTGTGTTCTACTGAGCTCTACTCTACTGAGCTCTACTGTACTGTACTCTACTGAGCTGTACTCTACTGAGCTCTACTGAGCTCTACTGTACTGTACTCTACTGAGCTCTAGTATGCTATACTGTATTCTACTGAGCTCTACTCTACTGTATTCTACTGAGCTCTACTCTACTGTATTCTACTGAGCTCTACTCTACTGTATTCTACTGAGCTCTACTGTACTCTACTGAGCTCTACTGTACTGTATTCTACTGTACTGTACTCTACTGTACTGTATTCTACTGAGCTCTACTCTATTGTACTGTATTCCACTGAGCTGTACTGTGATGTACAAACTTGTGAAACATAAACGTCTACGATTGGTTCAGATTTAGTCCGAACCAACCAAATTTGGTCTTGTTTGGGGGCAGAGCTCATTAATATAATAGCTAGTGTGTAGAATAAACCCACATATGCAAATTATAATATTGCATATATCTACTTTTTTGTGTACATATTTAAGATTGACATTCATATCCATAATGATGCATTTCTGTGTGGTACAGATCAGGGACCCATGATAAAATCCATTACCACAATTCCATTACCAGGTGTCAATCCACTTCACTTACTGTAGTTCAACAACCAAAATACATTTTTTCAATGTCTCATGTCATAGCTGACACCCCGTTCTTTCTGCAGACATCGTTGAATCATAATTCAAAGCAGATTTGTACATTTTTGGAAAACATTGACACATTGAAAAAAAACTGAGGGAGATTTTGCTAAAATTCTATAAGCAAACTTTGCATCTGCACACAGTTCTCCCGCTAAATGTGTTTTTACAAAATGTTCAGTGTAAATTGTTAAAAGTAGTCAGAGTTTGTATGGTCTGATAAACTTAGAAAATCAATGCTTTTTCTTTGGCATAGATTTTAATTGAAAAAAATCTGAGTCTCAGAGCAATTCATGGGGCTCCCGTGTGGCGCAGCGGTCTAAGGCACTGCATCTCAGTGCTAGAGGCGTCACTTACAGACCCTGGTTCAGTGGTCTAAGGCACTGCATCTCAGTGCTAGAGGTGTCACTACAGACCCTGGTTCAGCGGTCTAAGGCACTGCATCTCAGTGCTAGAGGTGTCACTAGAGAAACCCTGGTTCAGCGGTCTAAGGCACTGCATCTCAGTGCTAGAGGTGTCACTAGAGAAACCCTGGTTCAGCGGTCTAAGGCACTGCATCTCAGTGCTAGAGGTGTCACTAGAGAAACCCTGGTTCAGCGGTCTAAGGCACTGCATCTCAGTGCTAGAGGTGTCACTAGAGAAACCCTGGTTCAGTGGTCTAAGGCACTGCATCTCAGTGCTAGAGGCGTCACTACAGACCCTGGTTCAGCGGTCTAAGGCACTGCATCTCAGTGCTAGAGGTGTCACTAGAGAAACCCTGGTTCAGTGGTCTAAGGCACTGCATCTCAGTGCTAGAGGCGTCACTACAGACCCTGGTTCAGCGGTCTAAGGCACTGCATCTCAGTGCTAGAGGTGTCACTACAGACCCTGGTTCAGTGGTCTAAGGCACTGCATCTCAGTGCTAGAGGCGTCACTACAGAAACCCTGGTTCAGTGGTCTAAGGCACTGCATCTCAGTGCTAGAGGTGTCACTACAGAAACCCTGGTTCAGCGGTCTAAGGCACTGCATCTCAGTGCTAGAGGCATCACTACAGACCCTGGTTCAGCGGTCTAAGGCACTGCATCTCAGTGCTAGAGGCGTCACTTACAGACCCTGGTTCCATTTCGGGCTGTATCACAACCAGCCGTGATTGGGAGTCATGTAGGGCGGCGCACAATTGGCCCGGTGTAGGGTTTGGCCGGGGTTGACCGTCATTGTAAATAAGAATTTGTTCTTAACTGACTTGCCTAGTTAAATAAAGGTTTTAACATCTATTTAACATCTATTAGCACAATATCTGTCTGTCTGTCTGTCTATTTCTATTAGCACTTTATCATATTAAGCTTTTGTGAAGAACATGTACATTTGACTTTGAAGCAATTTCACAGTGGCAGAGGGGGTCAAACATGTATCAAGTGTAGGATAGATATATATATATCTCTATCTATCTATCCTACACATGATACATGTTTGACCCCCTCTGCCACTGTGAAATTGCTTCAAAGTCAAATGTACATGTTCTTCACAAAAGCTTAATATGATAAAGTGCTAATACAAGATGTAAAAAGTACTTGTAGTTAAACTGAAGTGTTTGTCAGTGGTTTTGATTTAGAAAGACTAATTGGAGAAATGCCAATAAGTCATTGGAGCTGTGACAGGGCCTGGCATTAACAGTACTCACCCTAGAGGACCTGACATTCCCTGCCTGCTGGGGGAGAGACTGGGTCTGGAGACACTGGGTCTGGAGACACTGGGTGGGGAGAGACTGGGTCTGGAGACACTGGGTCTGGAGACACTGGGTCTGGAGACACTGGGTGGGGAGAGACTGGGTCTGGAGACACTGGGTCTGGAGACACTGGGTCTGGAGACACTGGGTGGGGAGAGACTGGGTCTGGAGACACTGGGTCTGGAGACACTGGGTGGGGAGACACTGGGTCTGGAGACACTGGGTCTGGAGACACTGGGTCTGGAGACACTGGGTGGGGAGAGACTGGGTCTGGAGACACTGGGTCTGGAGACACTGGGTCTGGAGACACTGGGTGGGGAGAGACTGGGTCTGGAGACACTGGGTCTGGAGACACTGGGTGGGGAGACACTGGGTCTGGAGACACTGGGTCTGGAGACACTGGGTGGGGAGAGACTGGGTGGGGAGAGACTGGGTGGGGAGAGACTGGGTCTGGAGACACTGGGTGGGGAGACACTGGGTGGGGAGTCACTGGGTCTGGAGACACTGGGTGGGGAGACACTGGGTCTGGAGACACTGGGTCTGGAGACACTGGGTGGGGAGACACTGGGTCTGGAGACACTGGGTCTGGAGACACTGGGTCGGGAGACACTGGGTCTGGAGACACTGGGTCTGGAGACACTGGGTCTGGAGACACTGGGTGGGGAGACACTGGGTCTGGAGACACTGGGTCTGGAGACACTGGGTGGGGAGACACTGGGTGGGGAGACACTGGGTCTGGGGAGACACTGGGTCTGGAGAGACTGGGTGGGGAGACACTGGGTCTGGAGAGACTGGGTGGGGAGACACTGGGTCTGGAGAGACTGGGTGGGGAGACACTGGGTCTGGAGAGACTGGGTGGGGAGACACTGGGTCTGGAGAGACTGGGTGGGGAGACACTGGGTCTGGAGAGACTGGGTGGGGAGACACTGGGTCTGGAGAGACTGGGTGGGGAGACACTGGGTCTGGAGAGACTGGGTGGGGAGACACTGGGTCTGGAGAGACTGGGTGGGGAGACACTGGGTCTGGAGAGACTGGGTGGGGAGACACTGGGTCTGGAGAGACTGGGTGGGGAGACACTGGGTCTGGAGACACTGGGTGGGGAGACACTGGGTGGGGAGACACTGGGTGGGGAGACACTGGGTCTGGAGACACTTCTGCTGGCATTACAGTTAAGTCATTAGGATAGGCTCCCTGACCTGCGAACCGGTTTAGGGCCACACAATGTGACTGTGCCCCAATTGATTGTGTCCTCCGTGTATAAAAAAAAAAAGCACAGCACAGGAATAGATGCTTGATACACATACCTCTGGGTTGGTCCAACTCAGTCATGTGACCTCATATAACACTGCTCTTTTGACTCTCACTGTCTACTTTGCTGCATCATCATGTACATTCATCCCCTTTGGTCCAACGCACAATGTAGTTCTACTCCAATCGTATTGTCTCCTGCCGCCGTGACTGTGTATTTCTCAGTCTCTTTGAAAGGGCCACTAATCCTAGATGTTTTTTTGTGATGTTCCATAGACTGCTTTGCACAAAGCCATGTTGCGCTGGCCTCTCGTAACAAAAACAATGACAAATCAAGGAAAAGTAGTTGTAGTTGTAGTCCAAAGAGAGCATCATACACTGAGTGGACAAAACATTATGAACACCTGGTCTTTCCATGACATAGACTGACCAGGTGAATCCAGGTGAAAGATATGATCCTTATTGATTCACTTGTTAAATCCACTTCAATCAGTGTAGATGAAGGGGAGGAGACAGGTTAAAGAAGGATTTTTAAAGCCTTGAGACAATTGAGACATGATTGTGTGTGTGTGTGTGTGTGCCATTCAGAGGGTGAATGGGCAAGACAAAATATTTAAGTGCCTTTGAACAGGGTATGGTAGTAGGTGCCAGGTGTACCGGTTTGTGTCCAAAACTGCAACGCTGCTGGGTTTTTCACACTCAACAGTTCCCCATGTGTATCAAGAATGGTCCACCATCCAAAGGACATCCAGCCAACTTCACACAACTGTGGGAAGCATTGGAGTCAACATGGACCAGCATCCCTGTGGAACACTTTCGACACCTTGTAGAGTCCATGTCCCGATGAACTGAGGCTGTTCTGAGGGCAAAAGAGGGATGCAACTCAATATTAGGAAGGTGTTCTTAATGTTTTGTACACTCAGTGTGTATCATTACATAACACTTTTTAAGTTGATCAATATTCAGTCATATGTTTAATGAGTTTTATGATCCATGCCAAATGAGTTAAATGCAGGTTTCAAGTTCTTTGGAAGATTCATTCCTGTTATACACTCATAACATCTCACCTCTTTCTCTGTCTCTTCTCTCTTTCACTACACACACATCCTTTCCTCTCTGTCTGTCTTTTCTCTCTCTCTCTCTCTCTCTCTCTCTCTCGTCTTTGCAGTCTGACAGGCTTTTAGGGGAGAGGATTTGTCAGATTAACCAGGGCCACCCCATCATCGGCGCCATCCCCAGTAAGGCGTCTGCCTGCCTGCCTGCCGTTTGCCATTGCTGTGCTGGCTGGCACTCCCCTGCTGTGCTGCTCCTCAGTGTCACACATTCACCGGGCCGTTGGAGGCATTGGTATAGAGTCTTATCTCCCGCAGTAATAACAGCGCCCACTCAGGCGACTCCATCTCCAAGGCAATTTCCCAACTCACTACCCTGGTTTAGGTGGTCCGAGGAAAGGGTACTCGTGTATGTGTATTTAAATGTTTACTTGTTTATGTATTTATTCACTGTGTTCTTTGGCAAGTTTGTTCGTGCGGGAGCTCCGGCGTGTTAGAGGCAAGTGCTCTGTCAGCCGAGAAACTATCAAAGGTGGATGACATTGAAAAACCTTACGATACACACACACACACACACACACACACACACACACTCATGTACACACAGGGGTGGGTAGGATACTTTCTAAATGTAATCCATTACAACTACTAGTTACTTGTCTAAAATTGTAATCAGTAATGTAACTTTTAGATTACCCAAACTCAGTAATGTAATCTGATTAGTTTCAGTACCTTTCAGATTACTTTCCCATTAGAAGAAGACACACATTTATATTACCAATTGAACGACATCTATTGCACGATAAATCAATGTTAAAGTTTACAAGGCTGGCAATAAATGGATGTTGCATTTTACTTTATGGGTTGGTTACGTAGGCTTCTTCTAACCCATTGCTTTCTCCTACAGATAATATGATTAGGCTATAACTTTACGTTAAAAAAAAAACAGTCTGTCAGATTTTCAGTCATTCCAATTAATTTAATAGCCCTTGATCTTCAAGAATAGGACTTGTAAATATGAAAATAAACATTTGCCAAATTGATTTACCTGAGCATAACCCAAAAACAAGGGATTTATTGGCCCTACTTTTGTCACGTTGGCATAAATGATTCGGGAGAAAGGCGTAGGAATGCGTAATAGGGTTTTTTATTAAGCCCAAATTACGGTGCCATGTAAAGGCACGGGGACGTAACAAAACACAGGGTAGAAACCCAAACAAAAGAGTGAGGAGTACCTCGAATAAATAACACAAGCGCACAATGATTAACCCACGGGACAAGACCCGTAATCATCTGCACAATCCACAATGGCATGAAAGCCAAAACGCAGCACAGGTACTCACACGCACCAACGGACATTGTAACAATAATCGACAGGACAATGGTGAACAAAGGGCACACTTATACAAGTACTAATCAATGGGAATAGGGGACAGGTGTGCGTAATGAATGTTCCGGCGGGAACGTGACAACTCTGTAATTTAGGATTTTGTTGTCATGGAGAACTGATTGGGTTCACTGCTTAAAGTTGAAAAATAAATTCCACTCTCATGGTAGTGCAAATAGCACCACTGAAAAGTCTTATTTTCGTGAGATAAACTTATGCTATATTTGCTACAGGCCTATTGTTTACGTTTTTGTTGGTGACCTTTTGATATCTTGATAATTTGCGGCCTTTTAAGTCTATAAAGTTTTGAGGCATGTGTCCTTTAGGCCTATGAAAATAATAATACTAATCAGCAACAAATTAGATTGAGCAATAAAAGCCACACTCGTTGTCTTCTTAAATTAATCTTGTTTTTGACAGTATGTGGAGCACAATACCACGGAGGAGTTTAGAAGGGAGGAAGTCCTCAACCTTTTATTCTATAGGCTGGGATCCACACTATGCAGCTGTTGCAAGAGCGCATTTTCCACTGTCTTGTCCACTGTCTTGTCCACTGTCTTGTCCACTGTCTTGTCCACTGTCTTGTCCACTGTCTTGTCCACTGTCTTGTCCCCTGGTCACTAAAACAATGAATGAAAGGCAGCTTAAACTTATTCAATTCAACCATTATTGGGTTAAAATATACATATACAGGCACAAATAGCTAAATGAGAGAGCAGCAGTGTGATTCACATCGATGCGCTATGTAGATATCAATAATAAGTGATATCCGTATCGCCGTAGACTACACCACTGCTGTCATCCTTACCTCCAAGCGTTTATTCAAGTTGGATAATGTTTGGATGCTGACAGCAGTCACACCATTGGAAGACATAGCTTGGACTGTAACCTACCAAAACATATTCCTGCTCTTTTCCCGCGATCCATCAAACGCATCATAGTGTGTCATCATAGTGGTCTCTGACTTGTGGTCAGACTCACTCAGACAGAACAAACTTAAACTTGCGCCTTTTTTTCTATGCTGATTTGAATGTCAGTGAGAAAACCGAAATGTGTCAAATAATTTTTGTGCAAACATCCTTTCTGAATTTAAAAGTAATCCTAGAAGTTATCATCTAGTTTTTCAAAAGTATCTCTAATCTGATTACAATATTTATGCTGGTAACGTAAAATATTCGTTTTTTGTTTTTTTTTGCAATACGTTATACATGTAATCCTTTACAGACAGACAGACAGACAGACAGACAGACAGACAGACACTAGAAGGACACAGCAGGAACTCTGTGGAGCTGGTTAACATTATTACATTGTTTCTGTTCTTCCTCTCTGAATGGTAAGCCTGGGCCTTGACTTGTTTCCCCAAACAGCAGTAACCAAATAAGATTGGACGCAGTGCTTTCAGATGCTCTGTGTTAAGGAGAGATTGTTGTGATGAGTCATTATGGGTGCGGTGTGCTTTTGCTGGCTGTTGTACTTAGGGCAGTAATTCAGTTGTACTCGTGTGATTAGAAAGTAAAGGATCAGACACTAAGCTCTTGGGTTTAGATTTGGTATGGCAACTCACCGTGGGCTGCTCTAGAGCATAAGACCTAAATCAGGAAAGTGAGAGTTAGTTTGTGAAAGCTTTTTTTATCAACACCACTCAAATGTATGAGTAGAGATGGATGCGATAGTATCTAACAGCCTACAGGCAGAGAGGAGAGTCTTTGATCACAGGTGGAGATATTTAGTGGTTATATGGCTCTTGTTTACTTTGCATATGGGCCTTTGGATATTACTCTATTCTTCAGCATAACAGCTCAGTCAAAAGCTTAATGTTTGGAACGGGAGGATTTTACTGTGATTGCTCCATTTGGTTTGTAAACTGACTGTCAACATGAAACTAGTTAATCTGTAACAGAGAATTTATGAAAATTGTTTGAATTTCAATGGGGTGTATCGTTACTGTCTCTCTCTGTGTGTGTGTGTGTGTGTGTGTGTGTGTGTGTGTGTGTGTGTGTGTGTGTGTGTGTGTGTGTGTGTGTGTGTGTGTGTGTGTGTGTGTGTGTGTGTGTGTGTGTGTGTGTGTGTGTGTGTGTGTGTGTGTGTGTGTGTGTGTGTGTGTGTGTGTGTGTGTGTGTGTGTGTGAGAGCCTCCCTGTGTCAGTCCATGTAGGAATTGTGATAATCTGGCTCTACTATCTACAGAACACAATCTACTATCTATCTATAGAATACATCCTAAATGACTGCTAGATGAAGGACACTTCAATATTTGGTCGCCACATCCGACATTTAATTTCAATCCGCTGTATTGGACTACAGAACAAGGTTGACAAGGTAAACAAAAACTGAATTAGTAAACTGAAATAAAAATGTAAATGAAAACATTTGAAAAATGTAAACTATACAGAAACTATCTTTGACTGCAAAATTAACTAAAATAAAATGAAAATCATCAAATTATGTTTAGTTTTTTTTTATATACTTTTGGCAAAAATCTAATGGGGTTTTCGAGCTTCTGAATTTTGCAGGTAAGTGCTGCCAGGAGATGGCGATGCTTCAAAATAAGCCTAGCTTGTGCATCACTATCACTAGCTATCGTTAGCTAACAGGGAAAAATTTTGAGGACGAGCACAGAGCGTGACTGGGCCAAGCTAAAGCAGCGTGGAGCCGTTCGCAATCCACACTGACTAACTTCCAGTCGCTGTCTGATGTGGTGCCGTGCCTTCTCAACCTTGAGGCAGTCAACTACTGTTGCAAGCCAGTTGTCACAGGTCCTCCTGAAGTCACTGCGTGAGCACTTCGCATGCATACCGAGTCCTCTGGCAGCCAACTTCCATCCAACCTCTGCAGCAGCTTGCCTGATGGCCCAAGTGTGTCTCTGGCACTTCGCTCAACAGAGATGGAGCCACTGATGAGGGAAGCAGAGTCTTTTGTACTTCAGCAAATCCGAGAGTACAGTCCCGCAAGATGCCAGCACGTTGAATCCAGCAAGCATCTTCAGAAATATAGCTTCCTCACATCGAAGATTGTGTCTGAGGTCACTGTCTAGCTGGAGGGTCAACCTGACAGGGCATTAAGTGGCCCATGTGAGCTGCAGAAATACCTGGAAGAGGTAAATGTTTAGAGTCCCCTCTCAAGCTTTGGCAGACAAGGATGGCAGATTATCCAAAGCTATGGTACTTGATCTGGTTTCTGCCCCTGCATCCAAAGCGTCCGTGGAGAGAATATTCACTCTGTCATCATGCTTCAGAAACCGAACGACGACCTCTCTGGCACGCAGTCTTCTTGACGATGAACCAGAATCTCTTGTTTGGTTGAACACGCGCACGCTGGCTGTGAACTGATAGATTTGTGAAGAAGTCTTGTATTGGTTATGTTTTTGCTGTTGCAGCTGTTTTTATTAATTTGAAGGGGTTAGATACATGTTTAATATTACATAAACATAACACGTCAAATGTGCTATGACTTCATTTGTTGTTTTTTTCCTTTTTCTGTCAGATAACGGTAAAGGAACTTGATTCTTCTTACATCTACTAGTAAAGTTAAAGCATTCGATTGGTATAAACATGTGCAAGAGTTTGCTTACACCATATTTCCTGCATAAAGACTGTGTTAGCATGGGCAGCGCCATTAAGGACTTTCACCATTTTAATTTAGTCAACTGTGCGGGACTTCCAACTTCATTGGCTGATCCCTCTTGATGACCAGTTGGCATGACCTGATGACTCGGTTGGAGTCGTGACATCAGGAGGGATCAGCCAATGAATTTTACTTGTGATGACGAAAATGTACTATTTCAATATGGAGATGACGTCAATGGCGCCGCCCATGCTCTTACAGACGCCATCATAACACAGTTACAGAGATGTTATGTCTATCCATGTCTATAGTCCTGGCCGATCGCCTTACGTATTACTGCCCCCCCAGTGGCAAGAAGTGACGTCTCAAAAAACAAACTATAGGCCAACAACACATACATGACTCCTAGCCTCCCACCCATAGGCTACTTTCTGTCCTTTAAACTTAAACTAAAACTGAAACTAAATAATATAAACTTTTTTTTCAAATAAACAAAATAAAAAATTGTAAATCATGTCTGAAAACTAACGGAAACTAAACTAAAGATTAAAAAAAATATAAATAATATAAATAAAAACTAAAATTAAATCACAACTATAATAACCTTGCTGCAGAGATTAATCTTCTGACAGTAAAAGCAATTTGTCTCTCTCAATTTGTTCAGTTTCCAAAAACTACTATAGTATTGTAATACTCTGCTTCTGTGTACGAATCTAATATCTGATTCCCATTTTTTTTTTTTTTTTTTTTTTTTTTTTTTACTTGTGAAACACAGTTCCCGAGAAGCACCATGAACAGGATATAAAGTCTAAAGTATTTGTTAGGGATAGTGCCATGGCAGATGGGTTGTGGTGAGGGGAGTATTGGGACTCATTTATACAACAGTCAAGTGCTGCATTTAATTGGCTATTTTCCCTCAGTAATGTCAAAAGCCCTAAAATGTCTTGACTGCTCCATAACTTAAGTGGAATCTGATCACACCAGAAGGACATCTTGTTAGGTCTGCAGGGCAATCTTCTGCACAATGGAACGCAGGCCCAGCAATGATGAAATTCTTATCAGTCTACTTGACTACGGCTTACATTATGCCTCCTCCTTCATTTCATATTTGTCATATAGGAGTAATAAATTGATTTAATATTATTATAGTAATTCCTGCATGGTGACAGAATGAGATGATGGCACATTCTCTATTAGCAATGTTAGGCTGTCCCCCATTCGGTGTGTGAATACATGTGATTACGTTGAACATGAACTAGTACTGTATACAAGCAACCTGTAGGGGAAAGATACATGTGATTACGTTGTTTTAATTGTATTTTTATCCCAATTTTAACTGTAGTTTGAAAGGCTGTAGAAAATCTGCTGATCTTTCTCCTACCGGTTGCTTATATACAGTACTAGTTCATGTTCAACTCAAATAGTTTTTACTTGTCCTCTGGTACATCATCTTACACATAGTAATTTCTTCATGTTTGATTTCTGTACAAGTCTAGCCTATATGTTTCACATAGGGCACCAGAGCTAGAGGTTACCACATCTATGACATTTTTCCCTGCTGTCAGACTCTTGGCTTGACCCTGCAGGGTTAAATATCCAATTACCAGACTGGCAGATTTCCTAAAGTGCTTTAGATGGAGTCACATTCTCCCAGGTTGGACACAGAGCTCCTCATTGCAACCCATTTGCATGCTGGGAGAGTTTCAGGGCTGATAAAAATGGCGATTTACAGGATGGCTCTGACGTTAATCCCTGATTGCTCGGTAAATTGAGTCTTATAAATGAGTTATTTCCTGGCCATACATTGACTAGTTATTAAACAGTCCTTCACTAAATCCCTGTTTAATGTTTCTCTCTCTACTCGCACATGTTCTCCTCACATTTGCCTGTGTTAAAATATTAAGGAGTGTACTAGGAAATGATATGTCTACTGGGAAATGAGGTGACAACTTTGGCAAAGGAAGTTGAGGAAAAAATGTCAATTTTGGAGCCAGACTATAACTCTGTGTCAGTGCTTTATTGGCAAGCAGAGAAGTTGGTATCAACCTTTTTTCATCTCCTGAAGTTGACCTATCACCTCTCTCTCTCTCTCTCTCTGTCTCTCTGTCTCTCTGTCTCGTCTCTCTGTCTCTCTGTCTCTGTCTCTCAAAATCTGGCAGAATATTTCAGTTCAGTCATCTAGGTTTTGTTCCTGTTTTCAAGTCCAACCTAGATGATTTTGAAGTGTTCGGTAGCTCTGCAATCTGTTTCTGTCTCTCTCATCCCTTCTTTTCATCACTGACGTAGAGTTTGAAGCATTTGCCGACAGCTTAAAATAAGTGGATTACTCAGGGGCACGTTTTAATGAGCAAGGGAGAGAAGCACAAATGCATGGTGAGAGGAAGGCAATCATGTTGTACGCTGCACATTGAGCAAATTAATCAATAAACTCATTAGGCTAACGAACGAAACACCTGTTGTAAACACGGCACAGATAAACAGCTGTTGTCTTTATCACAGACCACGAGAATAGGTTTAGTGTTGCATCTGTCCTCTTATACTTCAATTACATCAATGTACTTCCATGTATAAAACACTCTGCTCCTTAGAAAAGCACACATGCTGTTTTTTTTAAACTTCTTTGATGATTTACAATTAGGGGACTATTGTTTGACTTTTCTTAACAATTAGTACACTGCAGAAATATACCCTATTTATACAAAAGTTTGTGGACACCCTTTCAAATTAGTGGATTCGGCTATTTCAGCCACACCCTTTGCTGACAGGTGTGTAAACTTTTAGCACACAGCCATGCAATCTCCATAGACAAACATTGGCAGTAGAATGGACTTTTTGAAGAGCTCAGTTAACGTTGAACGTGGCACTGTCATAGGATTCCACCATTCCAACATGTTAGTTAGTCAAATTTCTGCCCTGCTAGAGCTGCCCCGGTCAACTGTAAGTGCTGTTATTGTGGAGTGGAAACTTCTAGAAGCAAAAACAGCTAAGCCGCGAAGTGGTAGGCCACACAAGCTCACAGAATGGGACTGTCGAGTGCTGAAGCTCGTAGTGTGTAAAAAAATCGCCTGTTGTCTGTCCTCGGTTGTAACACGCTACTGAGCTCCAAACTACGCCTGGAAGCAACGTCATCACAAGAACTGTTTGTCGGCAGCGTCATGAAATGGGTTCCCATGGCCGAGCAGCCGCACACAAGCCTAAGTTCACCATGCGCAATGCCAAGCGCCGGCTAGAGTGGTGTAAAGCTTGCCGCAATTGGACTTGTTTTCTGGAGTGATGAATCACGCTTCACCATCTGGCAGTCTGACGGACAAATCTGGATTTGGCAGATGCCAGGAGAACGCTACCTGCCCCAATGCATAGTGCCAACTGTAAAGCTTGGTAGAGGAGGAATCATGGTCTGGGGCTGTTTTTCATGGTTCGGGCTAGGTTCCTTAGTTCCATTGAAAGGAAATGTTAATGCTACAGCAAACAATGACATTCTAGACAATTCTTTGCTTCCAACTTTGGCAACAGTTTGAGGAAGGCCCTTTCCTGTTTCAGCATGACAATGCCCCCGTGCACAAAATGAGGTTCACACAGAAATGGTTTGTCGAGATCGGTGTGAAAGAACTTGACTGGCCTGCACAGAGCCCTGACTACCTTTGGGATGAATTGGAACACTGACTGCGAGCCAGGCCTAATCACCCAACCTCACTAATGCTCTTGTGTGGGAATGGAAGCAAGTCCCCGCAGCAATGTTCCAACATTTCCATATCAATGCCTATGATTTTGTAATGAGATGTTTGACGAGCAGGTGTCCACATACTTTTGATCATGTATGGGCGGCAGGTAGCCTAGTGGTTAGAGCATTGGGCCAGTAACCGAAAGGTTGCTAGATTGAATCCCCGAGCTGACAAGGTAAAAATCTGTCATTCTGACCCTGAACAAGACAGGTAACCCACTGTTCCTAGGCCGTCAGTATAAATAAAAAGGTGTTCTTAACTGACTTGCATAGTTAAATAAAGGTTAAATATATATATATATATATTCTTTTTTTAAATTGTAGTGTACCTGAATACATACCTGACTGTTATGGAATAAGGCACCTCTCATAGCCCGCTTACAAATCATTAACATGAACATTTTCACCCAAGGTAGAAGTGAGAAGACACATGGTTTGCTGTATCTGGGCGTTGCGATATGATCGGAGGCTGGAAGCCTTCCAGTCAATCATCAGAAGCCAAGCCTGGGGCTGGAGACCATCCAACTGCTTTTCCTCTCATTACTGTGGGGCTCCACCAATATCACGTTGGCAGAGACGGTGGTTTTCTCTAGCTTTAATTCACTTTCTGTTCCTCTCCTGTCTGTTCATTCACAGACACAGTACTTCGGGCCAGGTCTGAAAATGAGCCTTGCTGCATCTGTTCATGGGACTCACGCCGGAGGTATAGGCGGAGAGGATTGGCCTGTCAATATTTTACGCTAGGAGTTCAGTAAAGTGTAAGCTATGTAGTGTTGATTGCTCTGCCTTTCCATCTACTGTGTGTGGATATCCCAGGCATACCTCAGCAGTCTGTCTGTACCTGTATGTGGGACTGGTTTTGGTTGAAGCCCTGAGAGTGTTTGTCAGCTGCTTTTCTGCTCAGGTGGCACTTGTGTGGAATCGACAGGCTCCTAAGGGGCGTATTCAGTCAAAGCTTGGAGTTGATGCAATTCCCTGTGGAAACCTGTCAGTCACCAGTGGAAAGATGTGCAGGAGGGAGGGAGGAAGAGGGAAGTGTATAGAGAAGTACATAGAGAAGTACTGTAACTATGCTCAGGACATAAGAGACTACCAGGTAGAACCAAAGGAGATGGACCTCCTTAAAGACATTTCTCATTAACCACCGACAGTACCAATGGATGCTCATCAGAAGAGGAAGTAGTGAAACATTTAAGTTATCCTTTTTACATAAAACTATACTAAATCTATTCACATATCACCAAATAATTGATTAAAACACACTGTTTTGCAATGAGGTCTACAGTAGCCTCAACAGCATTCTGTAGGGTATCACCATGGTTTAGCCGGAGGACAGCAAGTTTCTGCCGTCTTCTGGGTACATTAACTTCAATACAAAACCTAGGAGGTTGATGGTTCTCACCCCCTTCCATAGACCTACACAGTAATTATGAAAACTTCCAGAGGAAGTCCTCCAACCTATCAGAGCTCTTGCAGCATGAATTTACGTGTTGTCCACCCAAATCAAAGGATCAGAGAATGAATCTAGTACTGAAAGCACAAGCTACAGCTAGCTAGCACTGCAGTGCCTACGGTGAGTCGTTGCCTGAAAAAGAAATACAATAGTAGAACAGTTTTGAACAAATTTAATTTCTAGAGTTTTTTTTTCCCCCACTTAGCTAGCGAATGCAGCTAGCTAGTTTAGCCTACTCAAACAGAGGGATGCTATGTTAGCTAGCTGGCTATGGCTATCCAGTACTGGAACTCTACCAAGTCAAGGTAAGCTTTTGGTTGTATTAATTTATTGCTACCAGGGCCCGCCGGTGTAACTTCTAAACTGCTCGCTGACTGTACTGCATGATTTCAGCGGGTTTACTAATGAGTTCGTTTTAGTAGCTATTAGGGCTGGGCGGTATACTGTATTTTACTATATACCGTATTGATGCAAGAATCGGTTTGGGTCTTAACTTTCACCTATAATAGTATTGAAATGTTTTTTTTTTTTTTTTTTTAAATGTGGTGCGCCTTGCGTAGCGTCCATTTTTATTGTTTACTCTGCTACTAGTCATCTCCCTCTCTCTCTCTCTCTCTCTCTCTCTCTCTCCACACAGCCCAGCGTCACTCAAGGAGCGCATTTGTTGTTCCTCAACCACGAGACACTTGCATTCAGTCTGCATGATCAATGCAGCACATACAACAATGTTGATGACTACCATGTTGTTTCCACTTTGCTTCTTAATATAAATCCACAAGCGTTCTATAACTACACTATTAGTTTGTGTTTCTTACGTCTGTAAACAGCTAGTTTGTCTTCTTAGCAAGTTGTGGCCAAGTCATGTTAGCTGGCTAGCTAGCTAATAAATGTACTGAGTCAGAGCAAATGTAGCCAGCTATACACCCTGATACCAGTGATCACTTGACTTTTTCCACATTTTGTTACGTTACAGCCTTATTCTAAAATGGATTAAATTGTTTTTCCGCTCATCAATCTACACACAATACCCCATAATGACAAAGCTAAAACAGTTTTTTTAGAAATGTTTGCTCATTTAGACCATGAGTCTTCTTGGGTATGAAGCTACAAGCTTGGCACACCTGTATTTTGGCAGTTTTCCCATTCTTCTCTGCAGATCATCTCAAACTCTGTCAGGTTGGAAGGGGAACGTCATTGCACAGCTATTTTCAGGTCTCTCCAGAGATGTTCGATCGGGTTCAAGGACATTCAGAGACTTGTCCCGAAGCCACTCCTGTGTTGTCTTGGCTGTGTGCTTGTTGTCCTGTTAGACTGGGTGTGAAGGATCACATTCCGAGGTCCTGAGCACTCTGGAGCAGGTTTTCATCAAGGATCTCTCTGTACTTTGCTCCGCTCATCTTTCCCTCGATCCTGACTAGTCTCCCAGTCCCTGCCGCTGAAAAACATCCCCACAGCATGATGCTGCCACAACCATGCTTCACCATAGGGATGGTGCCAGGTTTACTCCAGATGTGACGCTTGGCATTCAGGCCATTGGTGGAGTATTGCAGAGATGGTTGTCCTTCTGGAAGGTTCTCCTTCTGGAAGTTTCTCCCATCTCCACAGAGGAACTCTGGAGCTCTGTCAGAGTGACCATCGGGTTCTTGGTCACCTCCCTCTCCCCTGATTGCTCAGTTGGGCCAAGCGGCCAGCTCTAGGAAGAGTCTTGGTGGTTCCAATCTTCTTCCATTTAAAATGATGGAGGCCTCTGTGTTCTTGGGGACCTTCAATGCTGCAGAATTTTTTTGGTACCCTTCCCCAGATATGTGCATTGACACAATCCTGTCTTGGAGCTCTACGGACAGTTCCTTTGACTTCATGGCTTGGTTTTTGCTCTGACATGCACGTCAACTGTGGGACCTTATCTGGACAGGTGTTTGCCTTTCCAAATCATGTCCAATCAAATTCATTTACTACAAGTGGACTCCAATCAAGTTGTAGAAACATCTCAAGGATGTTCAGTGGAGACGGGATGCACCCGAGCTCAATTTCGTGTCTCATAGCAAAGGGTCTGAATACTTATGTAAATAAGGTACTTCTGTGTTTTATTTTTAATACATTTGCCCAAATTTCTAAAAACCTGTTTTTACTGTTTCATTATGAGGTATTGTGTGTAGATTGATGAGGATTTTATTTCTTTATCCATTTTAGAATAAGGCTGTAACATAACAAAATGTGGAAAAGGGGAAGGGGTCTGAACACTTTCCGAATGCACAATTCAAATCGCAATTGCAACATTTGGTTATAAATAAGGCCTCCATTTTTTTGCCCATATCGTGCAGCCCTATGTGGCAGTCTGGAAATTCTCAAATGAGTAAAGGAAATGCCAAAATTGAAAAGTTCTGAATTTATTTTTGGTTGAAGTTGAATTGAACAGTATAAAACAATCAGAATGGAGAAAGACCCATTTAAATCACTTAGAATGTGTGTTTTGCCACCCTATGGCAGTATTGTGGGTAATGCATTAGAGTACTCAAACATTTTAGAGTATGATAGCTAAGGAGATGGAGAACACACCTGTCTCTGGATTACATCTTCAAACTAAGGGCAATCATTTTTACATTTTACATTTACGTCATTTAGCAGACGCTCTTATCCAGAGCGACTTACAAATTTGGCATCCGTGGCAGAGAGGGAGAAGCGGCCATCCATGAATACGGGTAAGATAGTCTAGCTAACTACATTTTCAGATATTACACGTTTCAAATTTTCTCAAAGTCATTTTCATTTCAAGTTAGTGTACTGTTAGCTAGCTAGCGAAGATTCGTTGGCTGGCTTGCTAGCTAACGTTATGTGTATGATCTGGGTAGTAATATTATTCGTATCTCAGAGTAATTTTCTTTGCTTGTTATAGCCTAATTTTAGCTAGCAAACATTGAACCTGGTTGGTTAGCTACCTGCAGCTTCATACAAGGTAGTAACATCATGAGTTAGGATTATGGTTCATTGTTTACCTAGCTAGCTACATGTCTTAACAAAAGACTCCACTATGCAAGTAACCATTTCAATAGAATGTTCATGATGTCAACGCGACAACTGTTGATAGACGTAGCTGATAAATTCGCTCTGGCTATCGACTTCAATTTCAGAGCAATCTTGTCTTTGTGTGCCAGAGCGCAGAATAACTGACATTTACAAACGCTCAACACCCATTGAATATGGCCGGTGTCAGTAATAAGTGTATAACATAAAAACAGCTGAACCAGCTCTACTAGGATGAGTAAAATGGTCAGTGTAAGCTGTTCTCTCATTTGTGTCTGGAAGTAGCTAGCAACCTAGCCAATGTTAGCCAGTTAGCTTGGGTGCTTGACTGCTGAACGCTCGGATCAACCTTACTCCTCGGCCAGAGCGCACAAACACTCCGAGAGTAACACTCTGAATTTACAAACGGACAATCTGACAACGCTCTGAGTTTACGGGCGGGGCTATAGTTTAAGAGATTGGGAACGATGCAGAATGGGAGTAGACAAAGAAGAGCTCTCCAGCGGGTGTACCAAAACATTCAAAGGCCATTTTCTCAAAAGTGAGGTTACAAGTTTATCAACTTTCAAAGCAGAATTACTTTCCCATTGTTCCTCAACTGTAGTGTATGATATACCATTTTCTAGCTCTGTCTGTTTTGGCTAAACCTGTCACCTCAAGAGAACTAAATAAACATGTATGCGTCTGATGATTTGTAATTCATTCCTTTTTGATGCCATTTTATTTCAATACATTTATGTTTAGGATTTGTTTATTTGCATTCGTGGTCAGCAGTTTCATGTGCAGGTTATTTAAATGCTCATGTCGATATTTGTAATCGGGCTTGTTGTGACTTAATAACCTGTATTTAGTGGCTTTGATATGTATATTTAGTTTCATAAAGCTTCCTAAATGTTGGTTTTGATTTATGGACAAAGT
The DNA here is from genome assembly GCF_965601325.2 of Salmo salar. NCBI lineage: Eukaryota > Metazoa > Chordata > Actinopteri > Salmoniformes > Salmonidae > Salmo > Salmo salar. Next base: position 86,155,059 of record NC_138294.1, on the reverse strand, counting down.
TTCTTTTGATGCGTTGGATTTATCAAGATAGAATTTAGTTGAGATACATCACTTTTCTTTGGATACATCAGACATTTCGATAGTTTAATATGGAATTTCCTTAGAACACTTGGACATAAGCTATTATTTATACATCTTTCTTTACAATCATAATCTGTATTAATTTGTCCATGCATTTTTTTGTGGGGGGAACAGTTCAATTATAATGCAATAAAAAAAATTGTATTGTTTATTGCAAAATACACGGTTCAATTTACAAAAAAACACTGAAACAACTATTAGGGAATCTGCCAGATATCTCGGGCTTGAGCTCTCCCATTATGTCAGATGACATCAGTGCTGCTGACAGTTGGGCACATTGACAAGATCTTTAGGTGCTTTGCAGAACGTTCCAATTTAAAAATCCCGCGAGTACTAAGTGTGTGCCCTCTACTGGACATAACAATAACAATGTATTTTCAGAGGGGTGTCTGTAATGTAACGACCAGCCTTACTAGCTACGGTGATGACTGTGACGTTAGCTAATATGGTGACAACGATGTAGGTTGTGTGGAGCGGTTAGCGGTTATGCTATGAAGGTTTGACTTGGAAAGTTTTTTTTTTCTCGCCTGGTCACAGACATGAGAGCGCGTAGATGCGAGAAGGAATTATACAACAAGCAAAATAATCATGCTGTTTGTATGAAAAATGCTTCTTAAACGGGATCAAACGAAACGGGGATAAACATACCTAAATTTGTTCAATATAAAATCTAGTTTGCAACTTTTAATGACTAATGATTACACCCTAGATCAGCTAGATGCAGGCAAGAGTATTCAAGGCGATATTGAATGTGTCACTGTCTGTCACCTTGATTACTCAAATGTTTCTCTCGGCCTTTTCACCTACGTTGTAAACTTTCATTCATAGGCTAGGTTGTAGCAACGTCATGATGGGTTTAGGGAACATTAGAGTATTATGTAGTAGCCTAAACCTGTCGCTGTTACATTGAACTGGGTGAATGGAATATGAATGACATCCAATATGCTGTAATAGAAATAAGGCCATGCTCATAAAAAAAACAAAAAACATTCTCCCTCATCTTAAGTCACCAACCGCCACTGTACAGTACCTACTTACCTACCTACCTACAGTAACTACAGTACCTACCTACAGTACCTACCTACCTATAGTACCTACCTCAAATGAAATGTATTTATATAGCCCTTCTTACATCAGCTGATATCTCAAAGTGCTGTACAGAAACCCAGCCTAAAACCCCAAACAGCAAACAATGCAGGTGTAGAAGCACAGTGGCTAGGAAAAACTCCCTAGAAAGGCCAAAACCTAGGAAGAAACCTAGAGAGGAACCAGGCTATGAGGGGTGGCCAGTCCTCTTCTGGCTGTGCCGGGTGGAGATTATAACAGAACATGGCCAAGATGTTCAAATGTTCATAAATGACCAGCATGGTCAAATAATAATAATAATAATAATAATCACAGTAGTTGTCGAGGGTGCAACAAGTCAGCACCTCAAGAGTAAATGTCAGTTGGCTTTTCCTAGCCAATCATTGAGAGTATCTCTACTGCTCCTGCTGTCTCTAGAGTTGAAAACAGCAGGTCTGGGACAGGTAGCACGTCCGGTGAACAGGTCAGGGTTCCATAGCCACAGGCAGAACAGTTGAAACTGGAGCAGCAGCACGGCCAGGTGGACTGGGGACAGCAAGGAGTCATCATGCCAGGTAGTCCTGAGGCATGGTCCTAGGGCTCAGGTCCTCAGAGAGAGAGAAAGAAAGAGAGAATTAGAGAGAGCATACTTAAATTCACACAGGACACCGGATAAGACAGGAGAAATACTCCAGATATAACAGACTGACCCTAGCCCCCCGACACAAACTACTGCAGCATAAATACTGGAGGCTGAGACAGGAGGGGTCAGGAGACACTGTGGCCCCATCCGATGATACCCCCAGACAGGGCCAAACAGGAAGGACATAACCCCACCCACTTTGCCAAAGAACAGCCCCCACACCACTAGAGGGATATCTTCAACCACCAACTTACCATCCCGAGACAAGGCCGAGTATAGTCCACAAAGATCTCCGCCACGTGCCAACCCAGACAGGAAGACCACGTCAGCGACTCGACCCACTCAAGTGACGCACCCCTCCTAGGGACGGCATGGAAGAACACCAATAAGCCAGTGACTCAGCCCCTGTAATAGGGTTAGAGGCAGAGAATCCCAGTGGAGAGAGGGGAACCGGCCAGGCAGAGACAGCAAGGGCGGTTCGTTGCTCCAGAGCATTTCCGTTCACCTTCACACTCCTGGGCCAGACTACACTCAATCATAGGACCTACTGAAGAGATGAGTCTTCAGTAAAGACTTAAAGGTTGAGACCGAGTCTGCATATCTCACATGGGTAGGCAGACCATTCCATAAAAATGGAGCTCTATAGGAGAAAGACCTGCCTCCAGCTGTTTGCTTAGAAATTCTAGGGACAATTAGGAGGCCTGCGTCTTGTGACCGTAGCGTACATGTAGGTATGTACGGCAGGACCAAATCGGAAAGATAGGTAGGAGCAAACCCATGTAATGCTTTGTAGGTTAGCAGTAAAACCTTGAAATCAGCCCTTGCCTTAACAGGAAGCCAGTGTAGGGAGGCTAGCACTGGAGTAATATGATCAAATTTTGGGGTTCTAGTCAGGATTCTAGCAGCCGTATTTAGCACTAACTGAAGTTTATTTAGTGCTTTAGCCGGGTAGCTGGAAAGTAGAGCATTGCAGTAGTCCAACCTAGAAGTAACAAAAGCGTGGATTAATTTTTCTGCATCATTTTTGGACAAAGTTTCTGATTTTTTGCAATGTTACATAGATGGAAAAAAGCTGTCCTTGAAACAGTCTTGATATGTTCTTCAAAAGAGAGATCAAGGTCCAGAGTAACGCCGAGGTCCTTCACAGTTTTATTTGAGACGACTGTACAACCATCAAGATTAATTGTCAGATTCAACAGAAGATCTCTTTGTTTCTTGGGACCTAGAACAAGCATTCTGTTTTGTCCGAGTTTAAAGGTAGAAAGTTTGCAGCCATCCACTTCCTTATGTCTGAAACACCAGGCTTCTAGCGAGGGCAATTTTGGGGCTTCACCATGTTTCATTGAAATGTACAGCTGTGTGTCATCCGCATAGCAGTGAAATTTAACATTATGTTTTCGAATGGCATCCCCAAGAGGTAAAATATATAGTGAAAACAATAGTGGTCCTAAAACGGAACCTTGAGGAACACCGAAATTTACAGTTGATTTGTCAGAGGACAAACCATTCACAGAGACAAACTGATATCTTTCCGACAGATAAGATCTAAACCAGGCCAGAACTTGTCTGTGTAGACCAATTTGGGTTTCCAATCTCTCCAAAAGAATGTGGTGATCGATGGTATCAAAAGCAGCACTAAGATCTAGGAGCACGAGGACAGATGCAGAGCCTAGGTCTGACACCATTAAAAGGTAATTTACCACCTTCACAAGTGCAGTCTCAGTGCTATGATGGGGTCTAAAACCAGACTGAAGCGTTTCGTATACATTTTTTGTCTTCAGGAAGGCAGTGAGTCGCTGCGCAACAGCTTTTTCAAAATTATTTGAGAGGAATTGAAGATTCGATATAGGCCGATAGTTTTCTATATTTTCTGGGTCAAGATTTGGCTTTTTCAAGAGAGGCTTTATTACTGCCACGTTTAGTGAGTTTGGTACACATCCGGTGGATAGAGAGACCGTTTATTATGTTCAACATAGGAGGGCCAAGCACAGGAAGCAGCTCTTTCAGTAGTTTAGTTGGAATAGGGTCCAGTATGCAGCTTGACGGTTTAGAGGCCATGATTATTTTCATCATTGTGTCAAGAGATATAGTACTAAAACACTTTAGTGTCTCCCTTGATCCTAGGTCCTGGCAGAGTTGTGCACACTCAGGACAACAGAGCTTTGGAAGAATACGCAGATTTAAAGAGGAGTCCGTAATTTGCTTTCTAATGATCATGATCTTTTCCTCAAAGAAGTTCATGAATTTCTTACTGCTGAAGTGAAAGCCATCCTCTCTTGGGAAATGCTGCTTTTTAGTTAGCTTTGCGACAGTATCAAAAATACATTTCGGATTGTTCTTATTTTCCACAATTAAGTTGAAAAATAGGATGATCGAGCAGCAGTGAGGGCTCTTCGGTACTGTCTTTCCAAGCTAGTCGGAAGACTTCCAGTTTAGTGTGACGCCATTTCCGTTCCAATTTTCTGGAAGCTTGCTTCAGAGCTCGTGTATTTTCTGTATACCAGGGAGCTAGTTTCTTATGACAAATGTTTTTAGGGGTGCAACTGTATCTAGGGTATTGCGCAAAGTTAAATTGAGTTCCTCAGTTAGGTGGTTAACTGATTTTTGTCCTCTGATGTCCTTGGGTAGGCAGAGGGAGTCTGGAAGGGCATCAAGGAATCTTTGGGTTGTCTGAGAATTTATAGCACGACTTTTGATGCTCCTTGTTTGGGGTCTGAGCAGATTATTTGTTGCGATTGCAAACGTAATAAAATGGCGATCCGATAGTCCAGGATTATGAGAAAAAACATTAAGATCCACGGGACAAAACTAGGTCCAGAGTATGACTGTGGCAGTGAGTAGGTCCAGAGACATGTTGGACAAAACCCACTGAGTCGATGATGGCTCCGAAAGCCTTTTGGAGTGGGTCTGTGGACTTTTCCATGTGAATATTAAAGTCACCAAAAATTAGAATATTATCTGCTGTGACTACAATGTCCGATAGGAACTCAGTGAGGAACGCTGTATATGGCCCAGGAGGCCTGTAAACAGTAGCTATAAAAAGTGATTGAGTAGGCTGCATAGATTTCTTCACTAGAAGCTCAAAAGACAAAAAACGTCGTTTTTTTTTGTAAATTGAAATTTGCTATCGTAAATGTTAGCAATACCTCCGCCTTTGCGGGATGCACGGGGGATATGGTCACTAGTGTAACCAGGAGGTGAGGCCTCATTTAACACAGTAAATTCATCAGGCTTAAGCCATGTTTCAGTCAGGCCAATCACATCAAGATTATGATCAGTGATTAGTTCATTGACTATAACTGCCTTTTAAGTGAGGGATCTAACATTAAGTTGCCCTATTTTGAGATGTGAGGTATCACGATCTCTTTCAATAATGGCAGGAATGGAGGAGGTCTTTATTCTAGTGAGATTGCTAAGGCGAACACCGCCATGTTTAGTTTTGCCCAACCTAGGTCGAGGCACAGACACGGTCTCAATGGGGATAGCTGAGCTGACTACACTGACTGTACTAGTGGCAGACTCCACTAAGCTGGCAGGCTGGCTAACAGCCTGCTGCCTGGCCTGCACCCTATCTCATTGTGGAGCTAGGGGAGTTAGAGCCCTGTCTATGTTCGTAGATAAGATGAGAGCACCCCTCCAGCTAGGATGGAGTCCGTCACTCCTCAACAGGCCAGGCTTGGTCCTGTTCGTGGGTGAGTCCCAGAAAGAGGGCCAATTATCTACAAATTCTATCTTTTTGGAGGGGCAGAAAACAGTTTTCAACCAGCGATTGAGTTGTGAGACTCTGCTGTAGAGCTCATCACTCCCCCTAACTGGGAGGGGGCCAGAGACAATTACTCGATGCCGACACATCTTTCTAGCTGATTTACACACTGAAGCTATGTTGAGCTTGGTGACCTCTGTACCTACCTACCTACCTACCTACCTACCTACCTACCTACCTACCTACCTACCTACCTACAGTACCTACCTACCTACAGTACCTACCTACCTACCTACAGTACCAACCTACCTACCTACCTACAGAACCTACCAACCTACCTACCTACCTACAGTACCTACCTACCTACCTACCTACCTACCTACCTACAGTACGTACCTACCTACCTACCTACCTACCTACCTACCTACCTACCTACCTACAGTACCTACCTACAGTAACTACCTACCTACCTACCTCAGTTGTCTTGCCTTGTTTGTACAACTACCTTTTTGAGGCGTAGTAATGTTAGCGTAGATTTTATTTACGGTTTTGATATGTTGCAGTTCTAACTGTGTGAAGCCAGTAAAAATGTGTGGAAATTCAGGTCAGGCTCCAAACACCTGCATCCTTGTTTTATGTTGTGTTTCTGTGACACCACAAAATTGCTATTGGACTTGGCTCACAAAACATTTATCCTGCTGGCTAGGCATTGTCATTGTGGAGCTATAGCACATAATTGGACCCTTTGTTGCTAGGTGTAAGCTACAAAGAGAATACCGTCAAAGCCTCACTGTTTTATTCACATAGGGTTAGCACCTATATATCTCTACTGAATACACACTCACACACACACACACACACACACACACACACCCCCTCTGAGATGTGGTTTCATATTGATGAAGTTCTAGTGCATATTTTATACTACATTTACATTTTCGTTTTGTTTGAATAATTTTGAGAAAGGTTTGAATATTATGATAGTTTTTTATTAAATATTAAGACCATTTTAAACTGAATTTTGAATAGCAATATAATGGCCATGCATATTTTCCATTAATTAAATGTTGGAACAAGATGGTGGGCATACAGAGAATATTAATGTCAATTTCTCTAAATCCTGTTACCAGTCCTGCACACAGAGGTTAGCAGAGGAAAATGGCTGCCGTCTGAGGCTGACATGTAATAATGACCCTTGGAAACAAAGCACTGTTTGATTTGGTTCTGTAACTTACTCTTTTTTTTCACCTAGGCAGCGTTCTCTGTGTGATTGACATGACATGCAAACTGTTGTCTCCACACTAGTGCTTTTCATTTGCATGCCTACTTTATTACCATCCAATCAAATGTGCGTTCTCTGTGTAATACAACACAAAACCAGTCGCCCAGACAAAAACAAACTTCCACTGTTTTCACCATGGTTACTAATACTAATGTTATACAGCAGAGGTCGAAGGAGCACAGGATGGGATTCTATCATCATTCCGTTTCTTACCAGGGTTGAGCGAACCTGTTTTATCTCTTGTGGTTGAAACAAGCTGTTATTTTAACCCTCAGATCATCGATTAGAGCACAAAAAAAGACCCACATACTAAAGGCATACAGTATGTAATTGTGTTCAGACTATCACTTAAAGGGATATTCCGCCACTTTCAACCTCATGTAGACATTGGTTGGTGCTGGAGATTATGAACATATGTGAAAACAGTGCATTTCTATTTGTGGTTAAAAATATGTGAAGAAGGTCATAAAACAGTTATTCTGAGACATCACAGGGTATGATTAAAAGTTTAAAAAAAACCCCCCAAAAAACAGTGATTTTCAAAACCTGCAAGGAGTTTCTAGCCCAAGGTAGGCAATTTTCTTGCTCCCCACATCGCCGCTAATCTCCTTGTGGTTGAAAATATATATATTTTTAAATGTTTTTTACTTTTGATGTCATCGAGTAGAACTTTTTTACTTTATATTTGTTTCTACAAAATGTATAAATGTGTCATTTTCACATATGTTGACACTTGTATTGTGCTGGAGATAATGAAAATAAGGTTGAAAAGTGGTGGAGTTGCCCTTTAAGAGTAGAGGAAGGAGCCCCCTATTCATTTGTCTGAGGAAACCATGTCTTGAATTATTTAGCATGACCTATTTGATGGATTCCAGAGAGCAGTGTTCCTCTGGTACGATATGGGCGTCCGCACTCCCCTTTATTATTTATTTATATACACTGAACAAAAATATAAACACAACATGTAAAGTGATGGTCCAATGTGTGATGGTCCAATGTTTCACGAGCTGAAATAAAAGATCCCAGAAATGTTCCATATGCACAAAAAAACGTACATTTCGGTCAATTTGTGCACAATTTTGTTTACATCCCTGTTAGTGAGCATTTCTCCTTTGCCAAGACGATCCATCCACCGGACAGGTGGCATATCAAGAACCAGATTAAAGCATTATCATTACACAGGTGCATTTTATCGAATGCAAGTTGAATGCAAAGAGATACCGTCACGAGATCCTGAGGCCCATTGTCGTGCCATTCATCTGCCACCATCACATCATGTTTCAGCATGATAATGCACAGCCCCATGTTGCAGGGATCTGTACACAATTCCTGGAAGCTAAAACTGTCCCAGTTCTTCCATGGTCTGCATACTCACCAGACATGTCACCCATTGAGCATGTTTGGGATGCTCTGGATCTACGTGTACGAAGGCGTATTCCTGTTCCTGACAATATCCAGCAACTTCGCACAGCCATTGAGGAGGAGTGGGACAACGTTCCACAGGCCACAATCAACAGCCTGATCAACTCTATGTGAAGGAGGTGTCGCGCTGCATGAGGCAAATGGTGGTCACACCAGATACTGACTGGTTTTCTGATCCACACCCCTACTGTTTTTAAGATATCTGTGACCAACAGATGAATTTCTGTGTCCCCTGTCATGTGAAATCCATAGATTCGAGCCTATTTCCTTATATGAACTGTAACTCAGTAAAATCTTCGAAGTTGCTGCGAGAGAGAGAGGGAGAGAGAGATGTTTCTTTCCTCTTCAGTCACCATTGCCAGACATGGCCAATGTGTTGTGCAATTGGTTGCTGTCTGACTCTGAACTGATGTCCTTGAAATGGAATAGAGATCAATCAGAAGGCCTGATGTATTGGGTAAAATGAGGCACTACTGAATACCGAGTCTTTCCCCCGGAAACATGTACCTTGATTACCAGCATTGAGATTTCAAATCAGAAAAGAGCTTGTTGATTCTTGGGGATGAGATTCTTCTCTCGCACCTTAGAATGCTGATAGCAGCAGGTATGTTTTCCATCCAGCTTCAGATGAATGACAACGTCTCCAAAAGAATCCAGCTCATCACACACTTTAATTGGCAGTAGCTCATAAGTGGAGATATCTGAGGACATGCAATGGCTTTGATTATCCTGGAGATAGCACTTGAATTTTGAAAATCAGTGTAGTAATGAGCAATTCAAAGTCAATTGGCTTGATTAATTTGTATGCCTTAGTGACTCAGATCATTTTTGGCTTTTCTAAGATAAAAGCTCACACACACACACACACACACACACTAGTGCTGTAGGTTTTTTTCTGTGCGCTTAATGCGCTGTTTGAGATTTCTACCTGGGACATGTTTTCTAAGTCCTTATAGTTAAGCGCAGGAAATGTGGTAATTAACTACAATGACCAGAATCCATTGAGCCCACAGCTGCCTGTCCTCATTGGTTCTTGCCGGGCAAGCCTGTGGGGCAGGCAGACAGACAGACACGGAGGGGAGGAGAGAGAGAGAGACACCAGAGGGATAGAGAGCGGTTGCTTGGGTTACTCTACCCAACAATACATCTAATTGATTGATAGTTGTTATTGAGCAGTCAAAGTATGCCTTATCTATTTTGAAGAACTACTGAAATTGTGATTTCATCAGCGCAGGCGCTAGCCAGCTAGGCTAGCCTACTAGCCTGAAGGATGACTATTTGGGGAGTACATAGATAGATGGCTGGCTGGCTGCTACTGCCTGACCAGACGAGATGATGACTTGGAATAAAAGTAATTGACAACAAAATATTTTATATACACAACTGAAATATTTTATATACACAACTGAAATATTTTATACACACAACTGAAATATTTTATATACACAACTGAAATATTTTATACACACAACTGAAATATTTTATACACACAACTGAAATATTTTATAAAGGACGAGTTAGTAATATGTGATCTGCAGTAATGGGCGGTCACTAGCTTCATTGGGGATTTATTCATTTAATAATAAAGTCATTATACTAAAAAACAAATCACTACCATCAATTGTTTTATTATGTGTTGTTACAGTATTGAACCCACAATGTATTTATAAAAATAAAAAAAGAATAATAATACTTTAAAAAAAAGAAGAAGAATAATTAAAAAAGAAACCGTACCAGCCTCAAAAAGCACTGATCGCTCAGCATTAACACACTCACGCGCACACACACACACTCACACACACACGCGCACACACACTCACACACACACACACACACACACGCGCGCGCGCGCGCGCGCGCGCACACACACACACACACACACACACACATTGTGTATGCACTGCATGAGCCTCTGTTTATGGAGGAAGACAGATCATCTGAGGATTGATAGGACAGCACCAGCACCATGTATCCTTTGACACTCCTGTGCTCACAGTTCAAATACATGCAATTTGTACTCATGTACCAACCTAGCAGTGTGCAAAGTCTCCTGTGCAAATACTGTGAAAGCAACATAAGCCATGGACTTGCTACAGTATAACCCTCAAGGGTTTAGGCCAGAAACATTATCTCTCTCCCTTAGATTGATCACTTACTCAACTCTCTGTCATCCGGCCCCTGACTGGCCCCTGACTGGCCCATGACTCTACAGTATAATATATTGTCTGTATTTCCTTCATACTTCATGTATCACCCTCATGCTGTAGCTAGTCTAACACTGCTAATTGTGTCCCGATGCTTTTGCCTTCGGTACTTTAGCCTAAAGTTAAGTCAATGCAATAATTTCCTTGTTTCAGATATTAGAATGAAAATCATTGTGTCTATTGACTTTTTGGGCCCAATTATGTTTGACATTTTTTCCCTGTTATTGCTGTCGGTATATGTGTTTCTATTTGGCTCCCTTTGGACGGATGTCAACACATTACCCATAGCTAAATCCAGACTATAGGAACTATAATTGCCATTTTTAGTGTGGCCAAATAAAGGTACTTGAAACCCAGGGCTAAAATGAGGTGCTTTTTTTATTGACCATCTTTTCACAAAAACGTTTTTAGTTGCTGACAGTAAAGGCTTTTATAATGTCAACAGTTTCCAGAGCTGTTGAACTTTTCTCTCTAGTTATTATCAGACATACTCAGAATTCAGCCTTTTGAAAATGTTACAGCAAAAAAAGTGGCCAATAGTCATATTTGAGTAAAAGTAATAGATAATGACTCAAGTAAAAGTTAGTCACCCAGTAAAATACTACTTGAGGTAAAATGTGTAAAAATATTAGGTTTTAAACATCCTTCAGTATCAAAAGTAAATGTAATTGCTAAAGTATACATCAAATGTAAAAGTATAAATCATTTCAAAGTTCTTATAAACTCAGCAAAAAAAAAGAAACGTCCCTTTTTCAGGACCCTGTCTTTCAAAGGTAATTCGTAAAAATCCAAATAACTTCACAGATCTTCGTTGTAAAGGGTTTAACCACTGTTTCCCATGCTTGTTCAATGAACCATAAACAATTAATGAACATGCACCTGTGGAACGGTCGTTAAGACACTAACAGCTTACAGACGGTAGGCAATTAAGGTCACAGCTATGAAAACTTAGGACACTAAAGAGGCCTTTCTACTGACTCTGAAAAACACCAAAAGAAAGATGCACAGGGTCCCTGCTCATCTGTGTGAATGTGCCTTAGGCATACTGCAAGGAGGAATGAGGACTGCAGATGTGGCCAGGGCAATAAATTGCAATGTCCGTACTGAGAGATGCCTAAGACAGTGCTACAGGGAGACAGGACGGACAGCTTATCGTCCTCGCAGTGGCAGACCAGATGTAACAACACCTGCACAGGATTGGTACATCCGAACATCACACCTGCGGGACAGGTACAGGATGGCAACAACAACTGCCCGAGTTACACCAGGAACGCATAATCCCTCCATCAGTGCTCAGACTATCCGCAATAGGCTGAGAAAGGCTGTACTGAGGGCTTGTAGGCCTGTTGTAAGGCAGGTCCTCACCAGACATCACCGGCAACAACGTCGCCTATGGGCACAAACCCACCATTGCTGGACCAGACAGGACTGGCGAGTCTTCGCTGACGAGTCGCGGTTTTGTCTCACCAGGGGTGATGTTCGGATTCGCGTTTCTCGTCGAAGGAATGAGCGTTACACCGAAGCCTGTACTCTGGTGCAGGATCGATTTGGAGGTGGAGGGTCCGTCATGGTCTGGGGTGGTGTGTCACAGCATCATCGGACTGAGCTTGTTGTCATTGCAGGCAATCTCAACGCTGTGCGTTACAGGGAAGACATCCTTCTCCCTCATGTGGTACCCTTCCTGCAGGCTCATCCTGACATGACCCTCCAGCATGACAATGCCACCAGCCATACTGCTCGTTCTGTGTGTGATTTCCTGCAAGACAGGAATGTCAGTGTTCTGCCATGGCCAGCGAAGAGCCCAGATCTCAATCCCATTGAGCACTTCTGGGACCTGTTGGATCGGAGGGTGAGGGCTAGGGCCATTCCCCCCAGAAATGTCCGTGAACTTGCAGGTGCCTTGATGGAAGAGTGGGGTAACATCTCACAGCAAGAACTGGCAAATCTGGTGCAGTCCACGAGGAGGAGATGCACTGCAGTACTTAATATCTGGTGTGGCCACCAGCTGCATTGACTGTTACTTTTGATTTTGAACCCCCCCTTTGTTCAGGGACACATTATTCAATTTCTGTTAGTCACATGTCTGTGGAACTTTTTCAGTTTATGTCTCAGTTGTTGAATCTTGTTATGTTCATACAAATATTTACACATGTTAAGTTTGCTAAAAATAAACGCAGTTGACAGTGAGAGGACGTTTATTTTTTGGCTGAGTTTATTAAGCAAACCAGACCGCCCAATTTTTGTGTTTTTTTATTTCTTTACGGATAGCCAGGAGCACACTTCAACACTCAGACATAATTTACAAAATAATTATTTGTGTTTAGTGAGTCCGCCAGATCGGAGGCAGTAGGGATGACCAGGGATGTTCTTTTGAGTGTGTGAATTTGAGCATACTTTTGGGTGTCAGGCAACATGTATGGAGTAAAAAGTACATTATTTTCTTTAGGAATGTAGTGAAGTGAAACTATATAAGTACAGATACCCTCCAAAATGACTTAAGTACTACTTTAAAGTATGTTAACTTAAGTACTTTATACCTCTGCTACTCATTCCAGTGAATTTAAACTTAAAAAAATATATATATTCTCAACTCAAGCACTATTGCACCACACATGCTTGGCTCTGAATGCTTTCTGGCTAGTTTTTTGGAATGCATATGAAACATTACATTGCAAGAATGTTGATTTCAACATACTTTTGCCCTGTGTGCTATTTGTTTTAATGTTATTTTCCTCATGGCACGTATCCATTTCATGTTAGTGTGTTCTGAGAATTGGCTTTTGTCTGCATTTCACAGGATGTACACAATGCATACACCTGACGATATATTATCAGTAAGCCTGGCTAGTGTTGTACATCCCTAAGTGTTTTTTCAAGAGTTCTGAAAGAGATACTCAATTAGAACTCTGGAGAACACGCAAAGAAAACAAAGAAAGAGATGCCTGGAGAGAACAAGGCAAAGGAAAAGGCTTGAAGATCTGCTTGTTTGAAATGCTTGAAGATCTGTAAAAGAAATGTAACATTTCATTGAGTTTGGTTATGATTTAAGAACTTTCCTCAAAAGAAATGTACATCTCATTTTCCAGTCTTTCTTTGGCACTCAATGAAAGATGGAATGTTATGAACTGTTTTGGTTTTGTGACTGATGTTCGTGACTGTTTGTTCCTAGAAATAAGAAATTGGATTTTGCTGGTTCTTTGTCTCATATTAATCTGAACCAAGCTGTCGCATGCATGATTATGAGGCAGGAGTACCAAACATCCAAAACATTTTCATCACTTTGTTGTTAATCTGTTTCTAACCCAATGACAACGGTTATTCACCTGGTCTGAAGCATTTGAAGATTATGAATGGTAAGATCCAAGTCACCTTAACCTAGGCATAGTATACAGTAATTGAGTTGGTTGAGTGTCTACAGTACAGTAGAGCTAATTTCATTGCGGCTGAACTGCGACTGTGTGATGGACCCAGACAACCTACTCCTGTTTTTAGAGCATTCAATTCAATCCGCAGAGATAGAAGGGAACATAATTCTGAACGTCTGGGTTTATCTATTTCATGGTAACGTGCTGTTCCACTGACTGCATATCAAGGCGATGCTTACTAGAACATCAAGCAGCACAGCTGTAATGGACTGCTGGATGGCTCTGATAAACGTGCTTATTCGAATGCTATCATTCACTGTGAAAAAAACCCGATATAGACACTACGAGTCAAATATATATTATTTTGGGACGATACGCAAAATCCAATTTCTTATTTCTAGGAACAAACAGTCACGAACATCAGTCACAAAACCAAAACAGTTCATAACATTCCATCATATATATATATATATATATATATATATATATATATATATATATATATATATACACTATATATATATACACTATATCGTCCCAAAATAATATTGCAATGTAACTAACTATACATTCCCCCCACCTCCTCAGTATTAAACTCCACACTGTTGTGCCTAGGACAGACTGTGGCAGCATAGGGCTTTGAGAGTACATGGCACACAGTGGCTGCCCGCTTTTCTCTCTCATCAGTGTTTCCTCCCCTCTGCTGTTTGAAGCTCCACTAGGCTGAGACGCGTTTGATCATTAACGGCAGGTTGTGAAGTCAGACAGGCGGGGAGGAAGTCATGCGTTCCAATTTTCACGGGTGCTTTTCTGGGAGCGAAGTAGGCTTTGTTTTTTTTACCCAGTACTCGAACTCCGTTAGCGAGTCCAGGACAGACTGGACCAACTTGACCCAGTTTGGGCTTGTGTGTGATGTTGTCACTTGGCACTCCAGTGAAGGTGGCTGCAGGTGGCAGCATCACTACAACACACAGGGATATCAAACCCCTCCACTCAGAGAGGGGAGTCAGCAGAGTTCCGCGGTCTCCCTGACAGTCCCCCTGTTTTAGTGCTCCTCTCTCCCACCTCGTCTCATCGTCATTGAGCAATAAACTTAGAATATGCTCGTGTACGTGATTTTTCTAGATTGTTATCATTGCTGTGCTGTTGCTGAATACATTTTGTACTGTATGCCAAGTCTGGGCCAAGAACAATTTTCCCTCTGACAGAAAAATCAAACGTATCTGATTTTACAGTAGCTCCAGAGTGCTGCATGCAGACTGAATAGTGTCGGGAAAAATTAATAGAATAGAAAGACTGTAACAGAGGGATGTTTTTTAATTAGCCCTTTTGTCTTTTTCTCTGACCTCTACATGTTCTCTGAACAATGCTGAGACAGAAACCAGAACACACCAACGTAGCTCCACACCCGGTGATTGTGTGTGACTCCGAGGCTTTAACAAATTCCCACTAATGGTTTCCTGATAATGAGGCCTCCTGGAGAATTGAGGTCTGAACTCAACTCAGCCCTGTGGAAAGGTGACAGTAGCTGCAGTGATGGCAGGTTGCATACAGGCCGTGGGGCCAATGCCAGAGGACTGATCGGTGAGAGAGGGATGACGGAGAGAAGAAGAAACAAAGTCAGTGTTGTCAGATAACAGAAGTAAAAAGTATTTTTTTAGGTACATAGTATATACAGTTGAAGTCGGAAGTTTACACACACTCAGGTTGGAGTCATTAAAACTCGTTTTTCAACCACTCCACAAATTTCATGTTAACAAACTATAGTTTTGGCAAGTCGGTTAGAACATCTACTTTGTGCATGACACAAGTAAATTTTCCAACAATTGTTTACAGACAGATTATTTCACTTAATTCACTGTATCACAATTCCAGTGGGTCAGAAGTTTACATACAATAAATTGACTGTGCCTTTAAACAGCTTGGAAAATTACAAAAAATGATGTCATGGCTTTAGAAGCTTCTGATAGGCTAAATGACATCATTTGAGTGAATTGGAGGTGTACCTGTGGATGTATTTCAAGGCCTACCTTCAAACTCAGTGCCTCTTTGCTTGACATCATGGGGAAATCAAAAGAAATCAGCCAAGACCTCAGAAAAAAAAATTTGCACCTCCACAAGTCTGGTCCATCATTGGGAGCAATTTCCAAATGCCTGAAGGTACCACACTCATCTGTACAAACAATAGAACGCAAGTATAAACACCATGGGACCACGCAGCCGTCATACCGCTTAGGAAGGGGACGCGTTCTGTCTCCAGAGATTAACGTACTTTGGTGTGAAAAGTGCAAATCAATCCCAGAACAACAGCAAAGGACCTTGTGAAGATGCAGGAGGAAACGGGTACAAAGTATCTAATTCCACGGTAAAACGAGTCCTATATCGACATAACCTGGAAGGCTGCTCAGCAAGGAAGAAGCCACTGCTCCAAAACCGCCATAGAAAAGCCAGACTATGGTTTGCAACTGCACATGGGGACAAAGATCGTACTTTTTGGAGAAATGTCCTCTGGTCAGAAGAAACAAAAATAGAACTGTTTGGCCATAATGACCATCATTATGTTTGGGGGAAAAGGGGGAGGCTTGCAAGCCGAAGAACACCATCCAAACCGTGAAGCACGGGGGTGGCAGCATCATGTTGTGGGAGTGCTTTGGTGCACTTCACAAAATAGATGGCATCATGAGGCAGGAAAATTATGTGGATATATTGAAGCAACATCTCAAGACATCTGTCAGGAAGTTAAAGCTTGGTCGCAAATGGGTCTTCCAAATGGACAATGACCCCAAGCATACTTCCAAAGTTGTGGAAAAATGGCTTAAGGACAACAAAGTCAAGGTATTGGAGTGGCCATCACAAAGCCCTGACCTCAATCCTAGCAAGAAGGCCTACAAACCTGACTCTGTTTCACCAGCTCTGTCAGGAGGAATGGGACAACTTATTGTGGGAAGCTTGTGGAAGGCTGCCAGAAACGTTTAACCCAAGTTAAACAATTTAAAGGCAATGCTACCAAATACTAATTGAGTGTATGTAAACTTCTGACCCACTGGGAATGTGATGAAAGAAATAAAAGCTAAAATAAATAATTCTCTCTACTACTATTATTCGGACATTTCACATTCTTAAAATAATCTGGTGATCCTAACTGACCTAAAACGGGGAATTTTTAAAATCAAATTTTATTTTATTTTTATTTTTACTAGGATTAAATGTCAGGAATTGTGAAACTGAGTTTAACTGTATTTGGCTAAGGTGTGTGTGTGTGTGTGTGTGTGTGTGTGTGTGTGTGTGTGTGTGTGTGTGTGTGTGTGTGTGTGTAAACTTCCAACTTCAACTGTACATCTGTTGTCATTGAGTTGATGGAATATGCAGGATTCTGTAATACACATTGGTATGACCTGTATTGGCATACATTTTCATCCTCCATTTTGTCAATTTATCCTGTGCTGTAAATAGATGACAGATGATGAATAAGGACAGTATTGTTTGTGAATAGCTACACAATAATGATGTGAACCTGTCTTTCATAATGTGACTCATACCTTGTATAATTTCCTCCTCTTTGAGTCTGGTGGGGATATTTTTATTTATTTTATTTAACCTTTATTTTAGCAGGGAAATCCCATTGAGAACAAGTCTTCTTTTTCAAGGGAGCCCTGCCTGTACACAAATCATACGCATTTATAACATTTACAAATACAAAGCAAAAAATATACACAATATTTATATCCTGTATCCAAGCCCTTGCCAAGGCTGATCTGATTAGTTACTACGCAACCAACCAACAGTCCCAGTCACAATGTGCCCATAGGTTTGTTAGTAGCACCAAATGGTTTTATGGTGAAAATGTTCAGTTGCAGAGACAAAAGAGAAGTGATTCTATTTCCATGCTCATGAACGAAAAATGCCCAATTTTTCACATTGTGGAAAATCCTCAACAAAAATAGGGCAAATAATGAGATTGTGAAGGACACAGGCGCGGTGTAAATTGTATAGCCAGTGCCTCGACTAGTGTCTGCATTATAATTCTATGGCACTTGGGAGAGGAGCGTGCAGGCCACTCCAGCCACTTGTGAGGGCTGTCTCATGGGGAATCTAATGTGTTTGGAGAGGATCTCTATTATCTCCAGGGGGGTGGGAGGCTGAGGTGGCCTGTGGAGCAGTCCTCTGGATGGGGCTACCATCCTCTCAGCACTACCTCATACATCATTACAGGTGCTCCTCACAAAAGCCTCTCATCCAGCCCTGAGTGGGAGCCAACCTGCACACTAAATGAAGATGGCTGTTTTAATACATCAAAGCAATTTGGGCCGAAATAGTTCCTCATCATTCAGATCAAATACAATTTTATTTGTCACATGCTTAGTAAACAACAGGTGTAGACTAAGAGTGAAATGCTTACTTAGGGGCCCTTCCCAACAATACAGAGAGAAAAATATAGGAACAATTATAAAACAAGGAAAAAATACACAATGAGTAATGATAACTTGGCTATATACACTGGGTACCAGTACCGAGTCGATGTAAAGGTGTATGAGGTAATTGAGGTAGATACAGTATGTACATATAGTGTCTAGGCAACAGGATAAATAATAAACAGTTGCCGATTGGTTAACTATTTATCAGTCTTATGGCTTGGGGAGAGAAGCTGTTCCAGGTCCTGTTGATTCCAGGCATGGTGCATCGGTACCGCTTGCGGTGCGGTAACAAAGAGAACAGTCCATGACTTGGGTGGCTGGAGTCTTTGAGAATTGTTTTGGGACACCGCCTGATTTAGAGGTCCTCGATGGCAGGGAGCTTGGCCCCAGTGACGTACTGGGCCGTACACACTACCTTCTGTAGCGCCTTGCGGTCAGATGCCAAGCAGTTGCCATACCCATCGTTGATGCAGCCAGTCAAGATGCTCTCAATGGTGCAGCTGTAGAACTTTTTGGGATATGAAGGCCCATGGCAAATATTTTCAGCCTCCTGAGGGGGAAGAGGAGTTGTCGTGCCTTCTTCACGACTGTGTTGGTGTGTGCGGACCATTCCTTAGTGATGTGGACACTGAGGATCTTGAAGCTTTCGACCTGCTCCACTACATCCCTGTCGATGAGGATGGGGGAGTGCTCGGCCCTCCATTTCCTGTAGTGGACGATCAGCTCCATTGTCTTGCTGACATTGAGGGAGAGGTTGTTGTCCTGGCACCACACTGCCAGATCACTTACCTCCTCCCTATACGCTGTCTCATCATTGTCGGTGATCAGGCCTATCACCGTTGTGTCATCAGCAAACTTAATGATGCATAAGAGCGTCTGCTAAATGACAACAAAAAAAAATGTAAAATGTAATGCTGTTGGTCATGTGCGGTCACACAGTCGTGGGTGAACGGGGAGTACAGGAGGGGACTAAGCACACACCCCTGATGGGCCCCCATGTTGAGGGTCAGAGTGGCGGATGTGTTGTTACCTACCCTCACCACCTAGGAGTGGCCCGTCATGAGGTCCAGGATCAAGTTGCAGACGGAGGTGTTCAGTACCAGGGTCCTGAGCTTAGTGATGAGCTTGGAGGGCACTATGGTGTTGAGAGGGCAGTGTGCAATGCAATAGAGCTTGTGTCATTTGAGGATCTGTTGAGGCGATATGTGAATTGGAGTGGGTCCAGGGTGTCTGGGATGATGGTGTTGATGTGAGCCTTTAAAAGCATTTCGTGGCTATAGATGTGAGTGCTACGGGGCGATAGTCATTAAGACAGGTTACCTTGGTGTTCCTTGGCACAGGGACTATGGTGGTCTGCTTGAAACATGTACATATTACAGGCTGGGTCAGGGAGAGGTTGAAAATGTCAGTGTACGCACTTGCCAGCTGGTCTGCGCATGCTCTGAGTACGCGTCCTGGTAATCTGGCTGGCCTTGCGGCCTTATGAATGTTAACCTGTTTAAAGGTTTTACTCCCATCGGTTAGATCACACATTCGTCCGGAACAGCTGGTGCTCTCATGCATGGGTCAGTGTTGCTTGCCTCGAAGTGAGCATAGAGGACGTTCAGCTCGTCTGGTAGGCTTGCGTGACTGGGAAGTTTGCGGCAGGGTTACCCTTTTTAATCCTTGATAGTTTGCATGCACTGCCACATCCGACTAGCGTAAGAGCCAGCGTAGTAGGATTTGATCTTAGTCCAGTTTTGATTTTTTTTCACCTTTATTTAACCAGGTAGGCCAGTTGCGAGCAAGTTCTCATTTACAATTGCGACCTGGCCATGATAAAGCAAAGCAGTGCGACAAAAACAACAACACAGAGTTAAACATAAACAAACGTACAGTCAATAACACAAAATAAATGTAAAAAATAATAATATAATCTTAGTCCTGTATTGACACATTGCCTGTTGGATGGCTCAGTATATGTAACTGGAATTGTCCTACACAGTAGTTGGAGCTAGCGAAAACTACTGGAAACATACGATTTCCTTCACTCAAATCAGGTCAGTATTGTTTTGCATTTGATGAAGTAGACAGGGAAAACTAAGAGAGGACTCAGTTACCCCTGAGGCTGTGCTCAGGTCTGCCACAGCTGGGCTGCTTCCATCCTTCCAAACTGATGGCTCTCTGAAAGGTAAAAATACTCTATCCTATCTCCAAGAACCTTTGCAAAAGGTCAAATAGATAGAATTGCTTAAGGCACACCTGAGCATCTGTGGAGGGATTAGAGATATCTTAGCCTGAAGTTCAGTACAGAGAAAAACTGTCTTGAATCATCAAAATGAATTATTGAAACACTGAAATGAAAATAACATGTAGTGAGAAGGGAGAGAAACTTTCACTGCCACTCAGTAATCAATCAGTGAAATGCCATACATGTTTATTGAATTCTCACCTTGAAGTAGCAGCTTTAGCTCAATTAAAAGCACTTTACCAGTCTGTCAGTTACATTACTCACTAGACTCCAACAAAGACGCTCGATGTTATTGTGGTTCCCTAGCCAGCCAGCTATGTGTCTCTCTGTCTGTCTAGCCAGGCTACCTCTGTTCTTCCAGAGACTACCGCCAGTTTGAGTGCCTGAGGGCACATCACAGCTCAGTTGATCCACAGCAAATCCTCAGGTACCCTCTACCTCTACCCACTGGTCTCTTTCTATTTTGAGCTCTCTGCACCATAACCTGTCTTCCTCTCCTCCCCCTCTTTCTTTCTCCTTCCTCACATCCACTTTCCTGTACTATCCCTTGTTTCCTGGCAGGCTGCCCACTTCCACATCTTCGTCCTCTTCCACACCCTCATCCTCTTCCACCTCCTTCCACATCCTCTTCCACTTCCACATAATTGTCCTCTTCCACACCCTCATCCTCTTCCACATCTCCTTCCTCTTCCACATCCTCTTCCACATATTCTTCCTCTTCTACATCCTCTTCCACTTCCACATAATTTTCCTATTCCAAACCATCGTCTTCTTCCACACCCTCTTCCTAATCCTCTTCCTCCCTGGTGCATGTTGTCCTTTTTTTCCACCTCCCCTTTTCTCTAGTCATTTCCCTGTTGGACTAGCTCCTAACTCTCCCCACCCCTGTTGGACTAGCTCCTAACTCTCCCCACCCCTGATGGACGAGCTCCTAACTCTCCCCACCCCTGATGGACGAGCTCCTGACTCTCCCCACCCCTGATGGACGAGCTCCCGACTCTCCCCACCCCTGTTGGACGAGCTCCCGACTCTCCCCACCCCTGTTGGACGAGCTCCCGACTCTCCCCACCCCTGTTGGACGAGCTCCCGACTCTCTCCACCCCTGTTGGACGAGCTCCCGACTCTCCCCACCCCTGTTGGACGAGCTCCCGACTCTCCCCACCCCTGTTGGACGAGCTCCCGACTCTCCCCACCCCTGTTGGACGAGCTCCCGACTCTCCCCACCCCTGTTGGACGAGCTCCCGACTCTCCCCACCCCTGTTGGACGAGCTCCCGACTCTCCCCACCCCTGTTGGACGAGCTCCCAACTCTCCCCAACATGGCTCCCCACCCTCCAGGCAGCTACAATTAAACCATCAGGACCCACAAGTGTCCGTCCTCTGCCAGGCATGGTGTGTCTGAATCACCGCTGGTATCACAGCTCTGGTCACAGTCACAACACCCTTTCAAATCCCTTTGTTTACAGGCAGATTAAGGTAGTGAGAGGTTTGCCCAATGTGGATTTAGGGATTAGTTTAAATGGAGTATGTGGATTGCTGCTGCCATGGTGAGCTCACAAGATAGTTTTTTCTCTTCATCTGGCACTGACTGGGGCCCATGCACATTTATGATGTTCCCTTTCCCTTATTGAACTGTATCTTAAATCCCTCTGTTGTTTACGTGCCACTTTCCATGGAGGTCTCTCTCTCTCTCTCTCTCTCTCTCTCTCTCTCTCCAAAACAGACACATAGTCACACACAAGTTTTAAAAGGATTAATGAGTCAATTAAGTCTCCGCTCCTTATCCAGATGCATGAACTGTTTTCAAGTCCCCATGTTTACATTCATAATTATGTGCTGATATGATGTAATTGAGAGTAGACTGGCTTGAGGATCAATTTGTCCTAGAATCGTTGTGGTTAAAAGGGCTTAAGTAATTATTGCAGGTTATTCCATTCAGTCCTTGTCTCTTGCTTAAGTTATGCAGGGCCGGTTCCAATTAGCAATGGAACTTAGGTTTACGAGTATTTTTAGCGGTGCCTCTTTCCTACAACAGCCGACAATGTAGCGCATGTTTCCCGAAACACCACTCAGAGAGAACAGTCGCTGAGTGTGACGTTGGAACATGTGTCGATACTGATAGGATGGAAAGAAAGGCGGGGCTGCTCTCGGAATCAGCTTTCTCAATTCAAATCACCATTAAATTTCGAATTATTTCACAATACTGATGACGGGCCAGCTCTAAGAGAGATATTACCACCTACGGCTGCAAATATCGAGGAGGCTTATTCTAATGCTTACAGTAACAATGTGTGGGTAAACTCACTGTGGAAGCCAAGCCAGGACAAAAATAGCCGTATTACAACCTATGTGTTGTGATAATTGCGTTGTTTGCTCTATAACCTGTTAGTTCATATCCCTTGCCACCGTGATATATACCCCTAAGTCCGAGACAATAAGAAGACACAATGGCAGAATAAATTCAACACCTGTGTTTCATCATTTTACATTTACATTTTAGTCATTTAGCAGACGCTCTTATCCAGAGCGACTTACAGTAGTGAATGCATACATTTCATACATTTTATTTAATGCATTTTTTTGTACTGGCCCCCCGTGGGAATCGAACCCACAACCCTGGCATTGCACACACCATGCTCTACCAACTGAGCCACAAACCGGAGAGATGAATTCCACAAAACATATTGCATGTAACATACAGTTACATGATCTACAGCATGGTCAAGAAAGTTAATGTTTGACATTTTCGGACTACTAAACTACTGATTTAGAACCATGGCGCGAAGAAAACAGGAGGTGCCTTCAATATTTCAGCACCATTTCAACTTTAACATTTCAACATCATCAACTCACCTATGCTTCTAATACAGTGACAACTAAAAGATAACAAAAATCTATTTAGTCCAATCAACATAAGCTAAATATGATATGGCTGTCCATGGTACTGATTTCTCGCTCTCTCTCTCTCTCTGTGTGTGTGTGTGTGTGTGTGTGTGTGTGTGTGTGTGTGTGTGTGTGTGTGTGTGCGCTTGCAAGAATAAAAAAAAACCTGTTGACTCACCCTACTTAGAAAGAAACAACAATTTTTAATTTATTTTATTTCACCTTTATTTAACCAGGTAGGCCAGTTGAGAACAAGTTCTCATTTGCAACTGCGACCTGGCCAAGATAAAGCACAGCAGTTAGACACATACAAAACAGAGTTACACATGGAATGAACAAAACATACAGTCAATAATACAGTGGAAAAAAAGAAAACAAAAAGTCTATATATAGTGAGTGAAAATTAGGTCAAATAAGGGAATTAAGGCAATAAATAGGCCATGGTGGCAGAGTAATTACAATATGGCAATTAAACACTGGAATGGTAGATGTGCAAATAGAGATACTGGGGTGCAAAAGGAGCAGAATAAATAAAGAAAGAAATAAATACAGTATGGGGATGAGGTAGATAGATGGGCTGTATACAGATGGGCTATGAACAGGTGCAGTGATCTGTGAGCTGCTCTGACAGCTGGTGCTTAAAGCTAGTGAGGGAGATATGAGAGTCTCCAGCTTTAGTGATTTTTGCAGTTCGTTCCAGTCATTGGCAGCAGAGAACTGGAAGGAAAGGCGACCAAATGAGGAATTGGCTTTGGGGGTGACCAGTGAGATATACCTGCTGGAGCGTGTGCTACGAGTGGGTGCTGCTATGGTGACCAGCGAGCTGAGATAAGGCAGGGCTTTACCTAGCAGAGACTTGTAGATGACCTGTAGCCAGTGGGTTTGGCGACGAGTATGAAGTGAGGGCCAGCCAACGAGAGCGTATAGGTCGCAATGGTGGGAAGTGTATGGGGCTTTAGTGACAAAACGGATGGCACTGTGATTGACTGCATCCAGTTTGTTGAGTAGAGTGTTGGAGGCTATTTTATAGATGACATCGCCGAAGTCGAGGATCGGTAGGATGGTCAGTTTTACGAGGGTATGTTTGGCAGCATGAGTGAAGGATGCTTTGTTGCGAAATAGGAAGCCAATTCTATATTTAACTTGGATTGGAGATGATTGATGTGAGACTGGAAGGAGAGTTTACAGTCTAACCAGACACCCAGGTATTTGTAGTTATCCACGTATTCTAAGTCAGAGCCGTCCAGAGTAGTGATGCTGGATGGGCGGGCGGGTGCGGACAATGATCGGTTGAATAGCATGCATTTAGTTTTATTTGCCATCCTCTTTCATGTTGCCGAGGCTACCTGTCTAAAATGCTTGCTCGCTAACCTAACTTTCTTTTATGGGCAATAATGAATCAGCTAGTTAACATTTGCCAACTACATCTAGCTACATATAGAACTTCCATCCTCTTAGGCAAGAATCGCCATCAGTCCAAATCCGTATCTCCATCCATGTCTAATTTAACAAAGGGACAATTTTAGCTTGCTAGCTGGCCACTGGAGGAAAGCAGCACAACGAGATGCAACAATTCCCGTTTTTTTCTGTCAATCATGTTTGGTTTTTGATGCGATTGGTGTGAAGCCAAATCCACCTGGCTTCCCTTGACACTTTTTTATTATTATAAAAAAATGTTGGTGCGCCAGGACCATTCACGGTTGAGCTTGTTCAGTTTAGTGCAACGCTGATTGGCTATTATTTTATATAAGCTTTATGAAGAAAGGCCAAATGCTCACTGGCTTCCCTTGCATTCAATGCTATGTGTGGCAACAACGTCATACTCTTTTTGACCAGACTGTATCAGATAGATTGGCTACACATACAGAGACAGAGGGGCACTCTTTCGTTCGCTCGGAAGCTTTCTCCGGTGAAATGCATTCAGCTTCTTGCGATTTGAAGGAAAATTATAAAAAAAACAGAGGGACAAAAGATATTTTTTAAATTATTGTTTTCTTCGTAAATGTTTTGGGGAAGGCTGGCTTCCCTTGGCCCCTATGAATACACGCCACTGAATGCTTACCCAACAAAAATGAATATGATTTGGCCCGTCATTGCACACGTTAGGCTACACATCATGACATATATTGAGACAAATTACAGACGGTAGCCTACAGGTAGCAAAATATAACTCAATTTATTCAACATTAAATGTTTTCAATATAAATGAAATAGGTGTATATAGCCTACTGTAGTCTATTTACACTCAGTGTAAAAAAATCATAAAGAACATCTGCTCTTTCCTTGACATAGACTGACCAGGTGAATCAGGGTGAAAGCTACGCTCCCTTATTAAATACACTTATTAAATCCACAATCAGAGGGTGAATGGGAAAGACATTGTATGGTAGTAGGTGTCAGGCACAACACTTTGTGTCCAAAACTGCAACACTGCTGGGTTTTTCACGCACAACAGTTCCCCATGTGTATCAAGAATGGTCCACCACCCAAAGGACATCCAGCCAACTTCACACAACTGTGGGAAACATTGGAGTCAACATGGACCAGCATCCCTGTGGAACACTTTCGACACCTTGTAGAGTCCATGCCCCAATGAATTGAGGCTGTTCTGAGGTCAAAAGGGGGTGCAACTCAATATTAGGAAGGTGTTCCTTATGCCTTGTACACTCAATGTATATTTGAATGCAGTCATCTCAGGTTTCATTTGAAGCACTTGTTTGTATAAATTGCAAAGACATTGACAACTTTGTATTCGTGGTAGTCAACTTTGTTCTGAAATGATGGGCAGTCACAGAGAGACGGATAAACCATGTGATTCTATGTTATATGAGATCCTTGGTGTATAATGTGATGCGGGAGGTGGAAAAAAAGCATCTGATGGCACACTTACCTGTTAGCCATTGGATTACGAGTGTTTTCAAGTGCAACGTCAATAATGATGGTTTTGGGAAAAGACTCTGAGATTTAACGATGCTCCTACGAAGGTTCTTACGATGAACTTAGCCTTAAGATGCTTTTGGGAAACCGGGTCCAGGTTGAAAGCTCTTTAATAAGAACCCTTAGTGCACTTCATCTTGATAATTGCTACAATACCTCATATAGCTTCACGTATCCCTGCCTTTGATGTTTTCATTCGGCTCTAACCGCTCCTCCTTAATGCTGTTTCACCACTCGATCCACGTCTCTCTCTCTGCCCCGAGGCTCCACCATGAGTCTCTCCTGGCTCTCAAACTGATCTTTGACAATCCAGCATGGATCCTTTTGTCCTACTGAACACAATCCCATCCCTCAATCTGTGACCACAAGCAAGGTTGGCTGGAGTCATAGTACATGAGAGACCTACATAAAATAAACTAGCCTTTATTTGTCATCATGACTCTCTCCTTGTCTATTGTTGAGTGGGTTATTATTGTCAGTCCAGATGAGCGCCAGTGTTTACCACTTCACATGATGAGGCCTTTGTGAGTATAAGTACTGCTGGTAATCAATGCCCAGAGCGGAGATTCCTCTTGATTATGTAAACACTTCAAATAAAACCTTATTAAAAGTATGGATCTGCCCAGAGCAACAAGCTCAGTCAGTGGAATTAAAGAAATGCTGCAGAACTTTGACTTCTAAATGTTTTTTAAACCTCCCCGCTTTAGGCTGGATGTGTCAATGCATAGTTCATACATGCATAATCAATTAACAGAGTTACTGTTTTACCTCAATTAACCACAAAATCCCATGTTTTTCTGGAAGCTGTGCTGCGCCATTTTCCCTGAATTTCCCCCCACCTGGGCCAGCCCCTTAGCAATTTAAGTTCTAGCCAATGAGCTTCAGCCCCTCTCCATTTGACTGACAGGTAGAAAGATGCACACACAGCAGAGCGAGAGAGTGAGCAGTGACGTGGTGCACATATCTGCACAGGTAGTGAAATGTTCGGGGACCACTTTTGGCTCATGAGCGCTTCTTTCAGAGCTACTGGCTAAAAAGTATACATAAGTACCGGAGAATCTCTTTAAGACAATGTTCAAAAGCTTCCTATGCAAGCTGTTATCAATAGAGTTTTCCTTGTTTCCTGGAAACATTTGTAACTACAAAAGGTTAAGAGAAAATAAGTGTTTTTTCATACACTGCTTATCGGTTGTTAAAGTGTAACAAGGACAACTTAATAACAATCTTTCCAACGTATGTCTGTGAGCTTCAAATAATAGTCCTTTTGTACTATTATTTTGTGCAATTCACTTGAACCTGTTGCTGTGTGAACATTAAGCTGGATCAAAAAAGGAATCTTACTGTTTTGTTCTAACAGAAGTCTACTATTTAAAAAAAGATGCATTATACTACCTGCTCTTTGAGGCCATAGTTTCCTGCTCCTCTCAGTAGCTGGTGGTGGTGGAGGCCCTGGCTGGTTTCTGGCTGGGTTAGCACAGCCTCAGCCTAACAGACAGATGCAGAGTGGGCTGGTGTCAATGTGGAGCGTCTGGAAGGATGCCTCCTCCCTCCAGCAGAGCCTTCTAGCTATGATTCTCTCTCTCTCTTCACTGTGTTAGTCAGAAAATAACTTACTCACCAAGTGATAATGAGCCTGAGACATGGTGAGTATCCCCAGTCCTCGTCCCTCCTGTTGAGACTGCCTGCTCGCTGTGTGTGTGGGGTGGGGGGGGGGGGGGGGGGGGGTGTTCTGACTGTGTTTTGACAGTGTAGTCAGTCAGGTGTTGATAAGTGTCTGTATATATCTTTAACCTCAGCAGGAGATGTGGAATGGGACAACTAAATCAATCCCCATGGGGCTCTCATTCTGTCGACATGACGTCTCCAAAATAGACGCGCACTGTTAAATGCTTGTGTGGTATATTTCTTTCCATTTCTTCAGAAACAGTTTGACTCTCACAGGCAGCATAAGGGATTATATCTCATTGTGTAGGAGGATAGGTACTGAAGTTAAGAACCTTACCTAAGACAACACAGGCTTTGAACCAGCATTTATCGTCTTCAGTCCTTTTTTTACTCTGTCTTGCAGTTCAGTGCAGCATGATTTTAGTATTTTAGAAAGTGAACGCATTACTTCGGTGTGTCTGTTTTCATGCTCACTCTGCGCTCTCTCTCTCTCTCTCTCTCTCTCTCTCTCTCTCTCTCTCTCTCTCTCTCTCCACTCTGCGCTCTCTCTCTCTCTCTCTCTCTCTCTCTCTCTCTCTCACCCCTCCCTTGCTGTCACCCCTAACAGCTGAGAGCCTTGACCTGAACCAATCCCCTAAGAGCAGCAGCGCCAGTCACCGTGGAGATGGACATGAAGGAGCGTCCGCACCGCTCTCTGACCCGGGGGCGCTGCAGGAAGGACTTCCACAACGCCACTGCATCCCTGCAGCCCGAGGAGTGCCGCGTGGCCACCCAGAAGTCCTACAGCTCCAGCGAGACGCTCAAAGCCTATGACCGCGACACACACCTGCACTACGGGGGCTGTGTGGCTGAGCTGGTGCGCCACGAACACCAGGAGTACGTCCGCCAAGGTGAGCTGGTGCACCACGAACACCAGGAGTACGTCCGACAAGGTGAGCTCCACGTCTCTGTTTCTGTGTCTGTCTCCACTGAACTGGGATTTTTTTTCATACATTCCTCCCGTTTCACAGGGTCTTCCTATTAGCCGCTTGTCGGGACTGCTTTCCCTTCCTCAGCGTGTGTTTTTGATGATGGTTTACTAAAGGGAACCTCCCACCTCCCCAGTGCAATTCAAGAATAGACAATATGCAGAGATAATGTATTGAGCCTGTTGACTACTGCACAAACCTTTTTGCTACATAACTGTTTTTAATTGGTTGATGTTGTATAGGCTTACGTTTTTTAAGTCATGTCGTATTTTTATTTTTTTAAATTTTGCAGTAGATCTTAGCCTCCATTTTGACTTAGAAAGTGATCTCGGCTCAGAAAAGTTTGATGACCACTTTTGTATGCACAATTTTGTAACTCTCACGTTGATTCATTTGATCAAACACATCTCTGTTGGGCTCATGGACACACAAGTCAGATGGTGGGCAGGCGTATTAGTGTCTGGGAGGAGAGATAAGCTACATCATACACAGGCTGGGCTGCTTCTGGCCCGTACACTCAGCGGAGAGGGAGTCAGTCCTAATAGAATGGAATGCTGCTGGCTCCCTGCACCACCAAAGTTTACATCTAGAAAGTCATTGAAACACAGCAAAGACAAACTTCAGTTGGTCATAGTCTATCACCCTTTCTCCTTTTGTCACCCTAACAAGTCATCAATTCATATATAAACCTTATTTTAAATGACGGACACTTTCGAATATCATTCTACTGGAGTGAAATGGATAACAAAAGTCATTCCCCAATCAAAGACATTCAGTCGCAAGGCGGTTTCCTAA
Source organism: Salmo salar (assembly GCF_965601325.2). Lineage (NCBI taxonomy): Eukaryota > Metazoa > Chordata > Actinopteri > Salmoniformes > Salmonidae > Salmo > Salmo salar. The sequence goes on along the minus strand of NC_138294.1, from coordinate 86,125,402 downwards.
CACTTGTCTGTAATCATTCATTATTGTTAGTGGAAATAATCAATAGTGATTGCTGCCATATCTCAACTGTAAAATCGAAATGGTTAGATTCACTGTCGTGTTTTATTTTTAAAGGTGAAAGGTATTTCTTAGCTCTACAAAACACAAAACATCCTGAAGGGTTTCAGCCCTCTCATGACAACAGATACCGTGGTGTACACACTGCTTCCTTCAGAGTTCAATACACCCTCCTTCCTTTAGAGTTCAATACACCCTCCTTCCTTTAGAGTTCAATACACCCTCCTTCCTTTAGAGTCCAGTACACACTGCTTCCTTCAGAGTTCAATACACCCTCCTTCCTTTAGAGTTCAATACACCCTCCTTCCTTTAGAGTTCAATACACCCTCCTTCCTTTAGAGTTCAATACACCCTCCTTCCTTTAGAGTTCAATACACCCTCCTTCCTTTAGAGTTCAATACACACTGCTTCCTTTAGAGTTTAATACACACTGCTTCCTTTAGAGTTCAGTACACACTGTTTCCTTTAGAGTTTAATACACACTGCTTCCTTTAGAGTTCAGTACTCTGTTGTTATAAAAAAAAGTACCACTAGTTGATAGGTTAATTGACGTTCAGAACAGAGGGCAGACACTTCCAGGTGCTACCTACAAATCCTCTCTCACTTCATAATTAATCTTTAACATGAAAAATGTTATGTGACTTTTACTGACTAATAATTATACTGAGTTCACTACCATGTATGACCTAGGTTATGCAGCTTTGGCTCTATAGGTGTATGATTTATTGACAATTTTGATACCTTCTGGAAACAAAGCTTGTTTCATAAGGAGGATGGCATCCACCCAAATCATTCGGGTTCATGGTTCCTTTCACAGCATTATAAGGCTGCGTTGAGACAATGACTTATCAGTGATCCAAGCCCAGCTCAGTTAATCCCTACCATTGTGTCGCTGAGTGTTCATAATGTTTCAGCAAATGTACATTGGCCAAGGGGCGAAGGAAGACACAATGTAAGTAACAACAATTTATGTCCCTCTTACTGCCCTGAATTCCTCTGCAAAACCATCAGCTGTTGTATGCAGTAATCATGTGTCTATGAACCAGAGTTATACTGTTAGCACTAAGGCGGTGTGCCCTAGTAGGAAATCCACTGTGTGCAACTCACCTTGCACTAACATAAATAACATGAGCATGTCTACCTTCGCTAAGCTTCCCAGTAAAGCAATGAAAACAATCAAGCATCCCAGAAAATTGCTAAAAATTGCCCACTTTAACATACGTAGCTTAAGAAACAAGGTTCATGAAATCAATAATTGTGACTCACCATCTGGATCTGGTCTTATGTAGCAACCAGCTGTTTTTTTTTTTTACATTGGATAGAAGTAGAGACTCAGAGCTACAAAATGGCATATCATACACTGAATTTGAGGAAACAATGGGAAAGTAATTCTGCATTAAAAGTTGATCAACTTGTAAACTCACTTTTGAGAAAAACGTCTTTCAATGTTTTGGTACTACTACTGGAGAGCCCTTCTTTGTCTACACCCATTCAGCATAGTTCAGACATCTAAGCGAGAGAGAACAGCTCACTGAACATTACTCGCCATAGCAGAGCTGGTTAGGCTGTTACAGTATGTTATCCAGAGCATTGGTGACTGCAACTGTGCTGTCAGATTGTGTGTTTCGCATTCAGACGCACACTAGACGCTCTGGCCAATAAGTAGGGTTGACGCTCTGACCTCACAACGACAGTCAACGACAGCACCCAAGCTAACATTGGCTAGCTACTTGCAGACACATAATGAGAGAACACCCCACTCTGATGATTTTACTACCCCTAGCAGAGCAGTTTAGGCAGTTTTCATGTCATCCAGAGCGTTGGTGACTGTAACAGTGCTGCTGGCAACAATTTAATTACGCTTTGTTGCCAACGTTTACTGACACCAGACATATTCAACGGGTCTTGAGCGTTCAAACATTCATCAGTTATTCTGCCCTCTGGCACACTAAGATGAGAGTCTTTTGTTAAGAAATGTAGCTAAATAGCTAGCTAGGTAAACAATGAATCCTAATGCATGATGTAACATTAGTTAGCGAGCCAGCCAGCTAATGTTAGCTAGCTAGCTAACAGTACACTAACTTGAAATTAAAATACTTTGTCAAAATTAGAGTGGAGTCTTTTGTTAAGACATGTTGCTAGCTAGCTAGCTAAACAATGGACCATAATCACAACTCATGACATTACTACCTTGCATGAATCTGCAGGAGGCTAACCAACCAGGTTCTATGGTTATAACTAGTCAAGCAAATGTGTCTGAGATACGAAGAATAAGATCAAACATATAACATTAGCTGGCGACCCAGCCAGCTAATGTTAGCTAGCTAACAGTACACTTGAAATGAAACCACTTTGTCAAAATTAGAAACGTGTAATATCTGAAAATGTAGCTAGCTAGACTATCTTAACCGTGGTCTGAAATCGGAGTAGATGGCCAGAGCAAATTTACCAACTAGTACGTCTATCAACAGTTGCAGTGACATTCTGTTGAAATGGACACTTGCATAATGGAGTCCTTTTGTTAAGACATGTTGCTAGCTAGCTAGCTAGCTAGCTAAACAATGGACCATAATCATAACTCATGACATTACTACCCTGCATGAATCTGCAGGTATCTAACCAACCAGGTTCTATGGCTATAACTAGTCAAGCAAATGTGTCTGAGATGCGAAAAATAAGATCATACACAACGTTAGCTAGCGACCCAGCCAGCTAACGTTACCTAGCTAACAGTACACTTGAAATGAAACCACTTTCTGTCAAAATTCGAACAAATGCATTTTGATTAAAAAATGTATTTTTTACGTTCAAACAGGTCTCCTGTGAAGTCGTGACTTGCGACATATGCCTAGTTTCCTGAATCGGTTCACAATTTGTTAGAAACTCACTTAGATAATTGGTTATCCTCTTGACGGTCGCCTAGGATAGGGGGCGCTACAGCAATTTTTGAAAACAATTTGTTCCCATTTTAAACGGCCTCCTACTCAAACTCAGAAGCTAGGATATGCATATAATTAATACTTGTGGATAGAAAACACCCTAAAGTTTCTAAAACTGTTTGAATGGTGTCTGTGAGTATAACAGAACTCATATGGCAGTCAAAACCCCGAGACAGATCGTAACAGGATGTGGAATTCTGAATTGCGGACTCAACTTCATCACTTTGCCTATAAATCACACCATGAGCTATGGTTCATTGAGCACTTCCTATTGCTTCCACTAGATGTCCCCAGTCTTTACAAAGTGGTTTGAGTCTCCTACTGTGAAAACTGACAGAATGAGAGTCTGTGGAAAGTGGTCACATGGAGAGGGCCATCACCATTATGACGCCGGCGCCCCTGGCTACCCTCCCCTTTCGAAACGTTTAGAAAGACAATGCAATCGTCCCCCTTGAATCTTATTGGAGCTCTGGTTGAAAAAGGCCCTAAAGATTTATGTTTTACAACGTTTGACATGTTTGAACGAACTTAAATTTTAAAAAAATGCATTTTGTTGAGAGAGAAGTCCCGCGCACGACGGTACTTTTGGAGCAGCCTTCAGAACGCGCTAACAACAACAAGCTATTGCGACATAAAGGATTAACTTTTTCGAACGAAAATACATTTGTTGTGGACCTGGGATTCCTGGAAGTGCCTTCTGATGAAGATAATCAAAGGTAAGGGATTATTGACAATAGTATACAAGAGTAGATTTGATATGCGATTGTTCCAAGATGGCGCTGACCTGTAACGGTAGCCTATTTTTCTGAGTATCGCATCCCCTTTTATCGCAAAGTGTGATTACCCAGTAAAGTTATTTTTAAATCTGGCATTACAGGTGCTTTCAAGAGATGTTAATCTATAAATCTTAGAATGACAATATTACATTTTAAAAATGTTTTCGAATAGTAATTTAGTAAATTGTAGCGCTGTTTCACCGGATGCATTTGAGGGAAATTAGTTAGTCAACGTCACGTGCCGATGTAAAATGCTGTTTTTATATATAAATATGAACTTTATCGAACAAAAGAATGCATGTATTGTGTAACATGATGTCCTAGGAGTGTCATCTGATGAAGATTGTCAAAGGTTAGTGCTGCATTTAGCTGTTTTTTTAGTTATTTGTGATGCATGTGGTTGGTCGGAAAATGGCTATGTGGCTACTTTTACGATATACTCCTCTAACATAATCTAATGTTTTGCTTTTGCTGTAAAGCCTTTTTGAAATCGGACGACGTGGTTCGATTCAGGAGAGGTGTATCTATAAAACGATATACAATAGTCCTATATTTGAAAAAAAATATATTATTACATTTTGTAAAGAAAATGGCGATAGGATTTTTCGCTGGATGTTGATCCCGCATACGGGACGAGCCCGTCCAGAGGTTGTAACATCTACAGAAAAGACAGAAATGCAAAGGTGGAGGTGTTGCCGTTTATATTCAGAACCACATTCCTGTAAAGCTTAGAGAGGATCTCATGTTAAATACTATTGAAGTAATATGGCTACAAGTTGACCTGCCTCATTTAAAGCCCATTCTGTTGGGAAGATGCTATAGACAGCCAAGTGCTAACAGTCAGTATCAGGATAATGTGTGAAATGCTTGATAATGTATGTGATATCAACAGAGGTATATTTTCTGGGTGATTTCAATATTGACTGTCTTTCATCAGGCTGCCCACTCGAGAGAAAGCTTCAAGCTGTAACTAGGTGCCTACAACCTGGTTCAGGTTGTCAGTCAGCCTACCAGGGTAGTTACAAACAGCACAGGAATTAAATAATCAACATGTATTGATCACATCTTTACTAATACTGCAGAAATTTGATTTATAGCATCCAAATCCATCGGATGTAGAATCTCAATATAATAGCCATATCTAGAAAAAACAAAGTTCCAAAGGCTGGGCCTAATATAGTGTATAAGAGATCATACAATATGTTTTGTAGTGATTCCTATGTTTTTGATGAAAATAATTGAAATTATATGCATTGGTTTCGAAATTTAATTGGAATTCACTGCAATGTTGTAGTTCCCAAGGTATGTGAAACCTGATTAGCCAATTTGCAGTACGTTTTCCAATCGGTTGTACTTTCATGGTTTTGCAGGAGTTTCATATTATTAGTTCAGTGGAAGACTACCTACCTGTCCCGCATAATTCAAAACCAAGGCAGCATTGAAAATGAGAGATTCCTTTTCACATGGCTAGCAGGTAGCAAGCGTTTTTTGATATTTAAAAAAGTTCAGGGTGCAAAATGTCATCAGCAAAGAAAAATAAGGCAGATATCCGCTCACTTATTGCCTCTTGGACAAAGGAATATGGATTCGTTTTACAGAAGGACCGATCTGTTTGCACTCTCTGTTGTAAAACTGTTGTTTGTCAGACATCAAGTGTATGGCGTCATTTTGAAACGAGACATGAGAAAAACTTCAAGGATGAGGAGAACAAGGCTGAAGGAATCAAGAAGGCCGTGTCCAGGTATGAAAAGCAAAGGAGTGTGCTTACAAATCTATATGCAGTCAAACCAAGCTACAGGGGGAAGCTACAAAGTTGCTCAGTGCATTGCTAAACATGGAAAACCATTTACTAATGTGGAATATGTGAAGGAGGCTTTCCTCAGAATTTCGCAGACTTTATTTAATGGATTGCCTAACAAAAACACAATCATCTGAAAGATCAAATACATGTCTGCCAGAACTGTCTGCCAGAACTGTTGAAAAGGCGCGTTACCGAGATGGTTGAAAATGTAAAGGAGCAGCAAACTGTAGCGTTAAAAGATGCACCTGTGCAGAGATAAGATTGGCCACCCCGTAGTTAAATGCAGTGGTAGAAAAAGTACCCAATTGTCATACTTGAGTAAAAGTAAAGATACCTTAATAGAAAATAACTCAGGTAAAAGTGAAAGTCGCCCAGTAAAATACTACTTGAGTTAAAGTCTAAAAGTATTTGGTTTTAAATATACTTAAGTATCAAAAGTAACTGTAATTATTAAAATATATTTAAGTATCAAAGTAAGAGTATAAATCATTTCAAACTCCTTATATTAAGCAAATCAGGTGGCACCATTTTCTTGTTTTTTAAATTTATGGATAGCCAGGGGAATACGCCAACACTCAGACATCATTTACAAAAAAAAGCATTTGCGTTAATGTAAATGCTTCAGATCAGGTATTGGGGATGACCAGGGATGTTCTCTTGATAAGTGTGTGAATTGGACCATTTTCCTGTCCTGCTAAGCATTCAAAATGTAACGAGTACTTTTGGGTGTCAGGGAAATATAGGGATTAAAACGTTTTCTTTAGGAATGTAGTGAAGTAAAAATACAAGTTGTCAAACTAATGGGGATCCATAACAAACCCCAGGAAGAGAAGCTGCTGTCTTGGCAGGAACTAATGGGGATCCATAACAAACCCCAGGAAGAGAAGCTGCTGTCTTGGCAGGAACTAATCGGGATCCCTAATAAGTACAGAAACAAATACACAGTGGGTGCAGGTTTTATTGTGAAGTTTTAATTTGACTTTTTCACTTTGTAGGTATGGTGACACAACCTAGGCTTTTGCCTGTGGTTCTGAGATGGGTTTGATGTGGAATTTACTTCTAAGGTTGCACACAGAACTGCATCTCTCGCTCTCAGCATTATTCAGTGTGCCCTGTGAGAGGAACTCTGTTAGAGATCAAAGGAAGACAGGAGTCATGCAGGATGGACTCTCTGAATATGCAGCTCTGTAGAAACCCACTGAAGATACTAAACAGTCTGCCTCCCACACCCGAAGCCATGGCTCACCTTGTCCTCACCTCACTCAAACACCACACAGCACTTTACTCCATGGAGAGACTTTACCATGGAGAGACTTTACCATGGAGAGACTTTACCATGGAGAGACTTTACCATGGAGAGACTTTACCATGGATAGCTAGTTGAGATGTCAACCTTATGAATATGATGTTATGAGACAGAATTGAGGGCAAAAGAGTAGTGCTGAGCAATTAATTGACATTTTGGTTATTTTCCTGTTTTTATACAACTAATTGACCAACATCGTTTTTGGGGGTTGTTTGTTTATTGTTTGGTGAACTCAGTGTGCAGTTTCTCTAGAGATAAATTGGATCAAGCCTGAACTGTGCAACATAGTATGGAGTTGTAGTTTCCAACAGGCCAATATTTCACATAGTTTAACGCAGAAAACGTGGTAATTAAGTACAATGACAATAATCAATTTATTCGCCTTGTCCCGTTTTTGTTTATTTTATGACTGCTACATAAGAAGCAGAAGAATGCACGATCCAGAGGTATCTCTGTTTTATCCACCCTCTATTCTCCTCCACCCTCTATTCCCTCCACCCTCTATTCTCCTCCACCCTCTATTCTCCTCCACCCTCTATTCCCTCTGTTTTATCCACCCTCTATTCTCCTCCACCCTCTATTCCCTCCACCCTCTATTCTCCTCTATTCTCCTCCACCCTCTATTCCCTCCACCCTCTATTCTCCTCTATTCTCCTCCACCCTCTATTCCCTCCACCCTCTATTCTCCTCCACCCTCTATTCCCTCCACCCTCTATTCTCCTCCACCCTCTATTCTCCTCCACCCTCTATTCTCCTCCACCCTCTATTCTCCTCCACCCTCTATTCCCTCCACCCTCTATTCTCCTCCACCCTCTATTCTCCTCCACCCTCTATTCCCTCCACCCTCTATTCTCCTCCACCCTCTATTCTCCTCCACCCTCTATTCCCTCCACACTTTATTCCCTTTATTCCCTCTATTCTCCTCCACCCTCTATTCTCCTCCACCCTCTATTCCCTCTGTTTTATCCACCCTCTATTCCCTCTTTTCCCTCCACACTTTATTCCCTTTATTCCCTCCACCCTCTGTTCTCCTCCACCCTCTATTCCCTCCACCCTCTATTCTCCTCCACCCTCTATTCCCTCCACACTTTATTCCCTTTATTCCCTCCACCCTCTATTCTCCTCCACCCTCTATTCTCCTCCACCCTCTATTCCCTCCACACTTTATTCCCTTTATTCCCTCCAACCTCTATTCCCTCCACCCTCTATTCTCCTCCACCCTCTATTCTCCTCCACCCTCTATTCCCTCTATTCTCCTCCACCCTCTATTCCCTCCACCCTCTATTCCCTTCACCCTCTATTCCCTCTGTTTTATCCACCCTCTATTCCCTCTTTTCCCTCCACACTTTATTCCCTTTATTCCCTCCAACCTCTATTCCCTTTATTCCTTCCACCCTCTATTCTCCTCCACCATCTATTCCCTCCACCTTCTAGTCACCTATTTCCTGGCAGGTGATGTGGGTCATCAGTCACCGTGGAGAAATGAAGGCATATAAGTGTCTGCGTGTACAGCTTGAACTCTGCAGTCAGTGTTCAGGGGTGTGTGTGTGGGGGCCCTGTGTCAACCACAGCCATATGGTGGAGGATTTCAGGTAGAGCAGGAGATCCTCCTAATGAACCAGGGCTGATGCACGCCTTCACAGCCGCGGAAAGCCGAGCCAACCACTCCCTTAAGAGCAGTTTGGCTCCATGCAACATCTGCTGTCATGTACTTCTGCTCCCCGGTTCAACCATTACCAAACACAGCTCTACCCCGAACACAGCGCCAATGTCGTTTAGCCTATTCTAATTTGGCCGCATTGTGTGTGTGTGTGTGTGTGTGTGTGTGTGTGTGTGTGTGTGTGTGTGTGTGTGTGTGTGTGTGTGTGTGTGTGTGTGTGTGTGTGTGTGTGTGTGTGTGTGTGTGTGTGTGTGTGTGTGCCCTATACATGTTCCAGTCAAAATCCAGAACATCACAAAAACATGTCTAGAATACAATATTGAGTGATATACAGACAACAAGATATAATGTTGATAGCGAAATAGAGCTGGGACAGACGGAGAGGAGTGGCGGAAGACACTGCCATTAACATTGTGAGAATCCAGAGTGACTTCATTACATGAGTTGTCACCGAGATTATCATTTTCATAGTCAAGAAGACCATTTGTCCTCTTTGGCTTAAGGAGCTGTGTGCGGGCTGTGCAGGCTAAGATGGGATGCAGTATTGATGGTGTTGTGGCTGCTGGTGTGCTCTGTGTCTGGAAGAGACTGCTGGAATATAAATGAGCCTTTAGGGGGGAGGAGAGAGCTGTGGTGGGGGGGGGGGGGGGGGGTCTGGGGCTAAACAGCGTGAGTGTGAGGAAATGGCGAGCGGAGCAGTACACTAGGACAGGTTTCCCACAAATCCCAGGTCATGGCCGTGCCACTGTGATCTGAAGACATGGCAGAGGGCAGGAGACATGCAATTCAGTGTATTTGTTCCTGCCGTATCCACCTCAAAGCCTGTTCTGTACATTATGCACTGTGTAGGTTCAGTAGGCCATTGATTCATTTCAATGCTCACGGTAATAGTAGCATACAGCAAAAACAGGGGATTGGATGGTGAGATGACATTTTGTAGGTCAGCGCGAGGGCTTTAGTGTGAGAGGGCTTCAGTGTGGTTTTAATACTGTAGACCTCAGAGACTGTGCACTGTTAGCTTGATAATTCCATTAGTGACGTCACAATGCATTCTCAGCTCTAGTGCACAGATCGTGATCTTTCATCCTTCTCTCTCCCCATATACAGTCAGTATATCACCTTAACCATTTAGGAACACCATTTATTCTCACTTGTCATTTCTAGCTCCCTTATCCTATTTTCCCTGTTTCCCTCAGAGGGCAGAGTATGAGACAGACAGAGGAAGGGTTTCTTTCACTTTGAGGATGGGTGTGATGTGAATGTTGGGTTAAGGGTGTAAAGGCCAGTCGTTCGTTAGGTTATAGGGGAGGTGGCTGCACCGTTTTCTGTTTCCTTGGTATACTGTAGGTCTGATTGACCGGAGACTTTATCTTGGTTCACTCGGACATTTTACATGGAGACATACACTACCGTTCAAAAGTTTGGGGTCACTTAGAAATGTCCTTGTTTTTAAAAGAAAAGCCAATTTTTTTTGTCCGTTAAAATAACAGCAAATTGATCAGAAATACAGTGTAGACATTGTTAATATTGTAAATGACTATTGTAGCTGGAAACGTCTGATTTTTTAATTTTTTTTATGGAATATCTACAGAGGCCCATTATCACTCCTCTGTTCAAATGGCACTTTGTGTTAGCTAATCCAAGTTTATCATTTTAAAAGGCTAATTGATCATTAGAAAACCCTTTTGCAATTATGTTAGCACAGCTGAAAACTGTTGTTGTGATTAAAGAAGCAATAAAACTGGCCTTCTTTAGACTAGTTGAGTATCTGGAGCATCAGCATTTGTGGGTTCGATTACAAGCTCAAAATGGCCAGAAACAAAGACCTTTCTTCTGAAACTCATCAGTCTATTCTTGTTCAGAGAAATGAAGGCTATTCCATGCGAGAAATTGCCAAGAAACTGAAGATCTCATACAACGCTGTGTACTACTCCCTTCACAGAACAGCGCAAACTGGCTCTAAACATAATAGAAAGTGGAGTGGGAGGCCCCGGTGCACAACTGAGCAAGAGGACAAGTACATTAGAGTGTCTAGTTTGAGAAACAGATGCCTCACAAGTCCTCAACTGGCAGCTTCATTAAATAGTACCCGCAAAACACCAATCTCAATGTTAACAGTGAAGAGGCAACTCCGGGATGCTGGCCTTCTTGGCAGAGTTTCAAAGAAAAAGCCATAACTCAGACCTGCCAAAAGAAAGAAAAGATTAAGATGGGCAAAAGAACACAGACACTAGACAGAGGAACTCTGCCTAGAAGGCCAGCATCTACAATAGTCATTTACAACATTAACAATGTCTACACTGTATTTCTGATCAATTTTATGTTATTTTAATGGACCATTTTTTTTAATTTTCTTTAAAAAACAAGGACATTTCTAAGTGACCCCAAACTTTTGAATGGTAGTTTACAAATGTACAGGTAACTGCCAAAATAAACGAAACACCAACATAAAGTGTCTTAATAGGGCATTGGACCAGAACAAGCCAGAACTAGTGTCTGGACTAGGGTTGCAAAATTCCTGGAACTTTCAATAAATTCACTGGTTTTCCCAAAATAACGGTTGGAGGATCCAACCAGGATGGGAGCCTCCAACCAGGATGTGAGCCTCCAACCAGGATTTCTGGAAATTTCCCTGAATTGTGCAATATCTGGAACTCTATTGGAGGGATGCGACACCATTCTTCCACAAGAAATTCCATAATTTGGTGTTTGGTTGATGGTGGTGGAAAAATCTGTCTCAGGCACCATTCCAGAATTTCCCATAAGTATTCAATTGGGTTGAGATCTGGTGACTGAGACGGCCATGGCATATGGTTTACATAGTTTTCATGCTCATCAAACCATTTTAATGATCACTTGTTCTCTGTGGATTAGGGCATTGTCTTCCTATGGGGGCATAGCCATGGTAGCCAAAATAATCACAATTTTCTTTTGCCTGCCCAGCATTTTTATAGATGACGGGATGTTAATGTTAATTGACTCATTCATCCCCTCTCCTCTTCCCTGTAACTACTCCCCAGGTTGTTGCTGTAAATAAGAATGTGTTCTCAGTTAACTTACCTGGTAAAATAAGGGTTAAATAAAACTTTTTTTTTGTTTTAATTGTATTGCTTAATTAACTCAGGAACCACACCTATGTGGAAGCACTTGCTTTCAGTATACTTTGTATCCCTAGTGTTTACATTATTTTGTAAGTTACCTGTGCATTCTTGATTACAAAGAACCATGAATAGCATAATATGTTTATGTATGAATGCCACAATTGTACTAATGAGCAGTTGACACAAGGCATTCACGTCTTGTCTTCGCAGATGGGTTAAGGAAGCACAAGTCATCACATTTGATTAGCTCAATACTTTAAACTTGGTATCTTTCTGAACCATACGACGTGAATAATTCACTATGCGAAGAAAAAGAATGTAAGGCAGTGCTGGGAACTTCATTGGTGGTATAGTGACCTCAACTTTTAGAACATTTGAAAGGAGTAGTTTGAGTACATTCAAGTTTAACCTTGACTAGCTTCCTCATGTTGAGTGAATACAAAACTTGGAAGTGTGGCAGTGTGAGATTCAGTAAGGGAGATTCACTATAATTGCTATGGAGAATGCCCCTCAATGCTGGTGTTACCCTTAAGCCCTTAAGCCATTAGCACACCATTCAAATCAAATCAAATGGTATTTGTCACATGCTTCGTAAAACAACAGAAATAGTGACATAAGGAATAAATACAGAGTGAGTAGCAATGACAAGTAAAAAAATAACATGGCTGTATAGAGGGAGTACCTGGACTGATGTGCAGGGGAATGAGGTAATAACATGGCTATATACAGGGAGTTCCTGGACTGATGTGCAGGGGAATGAGGTAATAACATGGCTGTATAGAGGGAGTACCTGGACTGATGTGCAGGGGAATGAGGTAATAACATGGCTATATACAGGGAGTTCCTGGACTGATGTGCAGGGGAATGAGGTAATAACATGGCTATATACAGGGAGTTCCTGGACTGATGTGCAGGGGAATGAGGTAATAACATGGCTGTATAGAGGGAGTACCTGGACTGATGTGCAGGGGAACGAGGTAATAACATGGCTGTATAGAGGGAGTACCTGGACTGATGTGCAGGGGAACGAGGTAATAACATGGCTATATACAGGGAGTTCCTGGACTGATGTGCAGGGGAACGAGGTAATAACATGGCTATATACAGGGAGTTCCTGGACTGATGTGCAGGGGAACGAGGTAATAACATGGCTATATAGAGGGAGTACCTGGACTGATGTGCAGGGGAATGAGGTAATAACATGGCTATATACAGGGAGTACCTGGACCGATGTGCAGGGGAACGAGGTAATAACATGGCTATATACAGGGAGTACCTGGACCGATGTGCAGGGGAACGAGGTAATAACATGGCTATATACAGGGAGTACCTGGACCGATGTGCAGGGGAACGAGGTAATAACATGAGTATATACAGAAGGTACCTGGACCGATGTGCAGGGGAACGAGGTAATAACATGGCTATATACAGCGAGTACCTGGACCGAGTCGATGTGTAAAGAAACGAGGTAATTGCGGTGGCTATGTACATTTAGGTATGGGTAAAGTGACTAGGCAACTGTGTGTGTGTGTGCATAGTCAGTGCAAGAGAATTAATGCAAAAAAGGGTCAATGCAGGTAGTCTGGGTAGCCATTTGATTAACTATTTAGCAGTCTTGTTTAGCAGTCTTATGGCTTGGCGGTAGAAGCTGTTCAGGGTTCTGTTGGTTTCTGCCGTGCGGTAACAGAGAAAACAGTCTGTGGCTTGGGTGGCTCTTTCAAATAAAATGTAGACCTCCTCTGACACCCTCTGGTATAGAGGTCCTGGATGTCAGGGAGCTTGGCCCCAGTGACGTACTGGGCCATACTCACCACCATCTGTAGCGCCTTGTGGTTGGTGCCTTGCAGATCCCATACCAAGCTGTGATGCAACTGGTCAAGATGTGCTCATTGTTGCAGCTGTAGAACTTTTTTGAGGATCTTAGGGCCCATGCCAAATCTTTTCAGCCTCCCAAGGGGGAAGAGGCGCTGTCATGCCCTCTTCAAAACTGTGTGGGGGTGTGTGTGTGTACCATGTTAATTCCTTTATGATGTGGACACAGAGGAATTGAAGCTCTCGACCTGTCGTCTGTGGCTCTGTTGGGGTATGAGAATTGGAGTGGCTCCAAGGTGTCTGGGATGATGGTGTTGATATGAGCCATGAACAGTATTTTAAAACATTTCATCGCTATAAATGTGAGTGCTATGGAGCGATAGTCATTTAGGCACTATGCGTCATTTTCTGGAGCATTATGGTGGTCTGCTTGAAACAATTTGGTATTACAGACCAGGTCAGGAATAGATTGAAAATGTCAGTGAAGACACTTGCCAGCTGGTCAGCACAAGCTCTGAGTACGCATCCTGGTATTCAGTCTGGCCCCGCGGCCTTGTGAATGTTAAACTGTTTATAGGTCTTACTTAAATCGGCAACGGAGAGCGAGATCACACATTCGTCCGGAACAGCTGGTGCTTTCATACATGGTTCAGTGTTGCTTACCTTGAAGTGAGCATAGAAGGCATTTAGCTCGGATGGTAGGCTCACGTAGCTGGGTAGATCGCGGCTGGGTTTCTCCATGATAGTTTGCAAGCCCTGCCACATCCGTTGAGCATCAGAACCAGTGTAGTAGGATTCAATCTTAGTCCTGTATTGATGCTTTGACGCCATCTGTTTGATGGCTCGTCGGAGGGCGTAGCGGGACTTGTTATAAGCATCTGGATTAGTGTTAAATCAAATCAAATGTTTGTCACATGCTTCGTAAACAACAGGTGTAGACTAACAGTGAAATGCTTACTTAAGGGCCCTTCCCAACAATGCAGAGTGAAATGGGAAAATAATATAATAAACATTTTGAGAATAACATGAATAATAAATACACAATGCATAACAATAACTTGGCCATATACATGGGGTACCAGTACCGAGTCGATGTGCAGGGGTACAAGGGAATTGACCTAGATATGTACATAGAGGTAGGGGAAAAGGGACTAGGCAACAGGATAAGAAAACAAAAAAATGCTCATCCAGAAGTGGCGCTCCTAGTGGCCGGAGACTTTAATGCTGGCAAACTTAAATCTGTTTTACCTCATTTCTACCATGTCACATGTGCAACCACAGGAAAAAAACTCTAGACCACCTTTACTCCACACACAGAGATGCATACAAAGCTCTCCCTTGCCCTCCATTTGGCAAATCTGACCATAATTCTATCCTCCTGATTCCTGCTTACAAGCAAAAAACTAAAGCAGGAAGTACTAGGGACTCGCTCAATACGGAAGTGGTCAGATGATGCGGATGCTACACTACGGGACTGTTTTGCTAGCACAGACTGGAATATGTTCTGTGATTCATCCAAAGGCATTGAGGAGTATACCACCTCAGTCATCGGATTCATCAATAAGTACTTCGACGACATCGTCCCCACAGTGACCGTACGTACATATCCCAACCAGCATGCATGAGAGCACCAGCTGTTCAGGACGCCTGTGTGATAACGCTGTCGGTAGCCGATGTGAGCAAGACCTTTAAACAGGTCAAATTTCACAAAGCCGCGGGGCCAGACGGATTCCCAGGACGTGTACTTAAAGAATACACGGACCAACTGGCAAGTGTCTTCACTGACATTTTCAACTTCTCCCTGACCGAGTCTGTAATACCTATGTGTTTCAAGCAAACCACCATAGTCCCTGTGCCCTGGACTTCCTGATGGGTCGCGCCCTGCTGCTGGAAAAACGTAGGTGTTATGGCTTTACACCCCCTGCATCAATATGTGGATAAAGAGTTACTTGTCTAACAGAACACAGAGGGTGTTATTTAATGGAAGCCTCTCAAATATAATCCAGATAGAATCAGGAATTCCACATGGTAGCTGTTTAGGCCCCTTGCTTTTAACATTTTTTACTAACGACATGCCACTGACTTTGAGTAAAGGCAGAGTGTCCATGTATGTGGATGACTCAACACTATACACGTCAGCTACTACAGCGGCTGAAATGACTGCAACACTCAACAAAGAGCTGCAGTTTCTGAGTGGGTGGCAAGGAATAAGTTAGCCCTAAATATTTCTAAAACTAAAAGCATTGTATTTGGAACAAAACACTCACTAAACCCTAAACCTCAACTAAATCTTGTAATAAATAATGTGGAAATTGAGCAAGTTGAGATGACTAAACTGCTTGGAGTAACACTAGATTGTAAACAGCCATGGTCAAAACATATTGATGCAGTAGTAGCTAAGATGGGGAGAAGTCTGTCTATAATAAAGCGATGCTCTGCCTTCTTAACAACACTATCAACAAGGCAGGTCCTACAGGCCCTAGTTTTGTTGCACCTTGACTACTGCTTAGTCGTGTGGTCAGATGCCACAAAAAAGAACTTAGGAAAATTGGCTCAGAACAGGGCAGCACGGCTGGCCCTTGGATGTACACAGAGAGCTAATATTAATAATATGCATGTCAATCTCTCCTGGCTTCATCACTACTTTTATTTATGTCTGTCTAAACTACTGGCACACAGCTCGGACACCCATGCATACACCACAAGACATGCCACAAGAGTTCTCATCACTGTCCCCAAGTCCAGAACAGACTATGGGAGGCACACAGTACTACATAGAGCCATGACTACATGGAACTCTATTCCACATCAAGTAACTGACGCAAGCAGTAAAATTACATTTAAAAAACAGATAAAAAACACCTTATGGAACAGCGGGGACTGTGAAGCAACATAAACATTGGCACAGACACATGTGTGTGTGTATACACACACACACACACACACACACACACACACACACACACTAAAATTGTATAAACTGCCTTAATTTTGCTGGACCCCAGGAAGAGTAGCTGCTGCTTTGGCAGCAGCTTATGGGGATCCATAATAAATACAAATACAAATACCTGGCAGTGTGGTGCCAGGACAACAATCTCTCCCTCAATGTGAGCAAGACAAAGGAGCTGATCGTGGATTACAGGAAAATGCGGGCCAAACAGGCCCCCATTAACATTGACGGGGCTGTAGTGGAGCGGGTCGAGAGTTTCAAGTTCCTTGGTGTCCACATCACCAACGAACTATCATGGTACAAACACACCAAGATAGTCGTGAAGAGGACATGACAACACCTTTTCTCCCTCAAGAGTCCCCAGATTCTCAAAGAATTCTACAGCTGCACCATCGAGAGCATCCTGACCAGCATCACCGCCTGGTATGGCAACTGCTCGGCATCTGACCGTAAGGCGTTACAGAGGGTAGTGCGTACGGCCTAGTACATCACTTTGGCCAAGCTTCCTGCCATCCAGGACCTATATACTAGGCGGTGTCAGAGGAAAGCCCAAAAAATTGTCAAGGACTCCAGTCACCCAAGTCATAGACTGTTCTCTCCGCCACCGCACGGCAAGTGGTCGGACCAAATGTCTAGGACCAAAAGGCTCCTTAACAGCTTCTACCCTCAAGCCATAAAACTGCTTAACAATTCATCAAATGGCCACTCGGACTATTTACATTGACACCTCCACCTCCACCCCTCCCTCCATTTTTTTTTACACTGCTGCTACTCGCTGTTTATTATCTATGCATAGTCACTTTACCTACATGTTCATATTACCTCGACTAACCTGTACCCCAGCACATTGACTCGGTACCGGTACCCCCTGTATATAGCCTCATTACTAACCTGTACCCCAGCACATTGACTCGGTACCGGTACCCCCTGTATATAGCCTCATTACTAACCTGTACCCCAGCACATTGACTCGGTACCGGTACCCCCTGTATATAGCCTCGTTATTGTTCTTTTATTGTGTTGCTTTTTATTATTTTTTTTCTTTAGTTTATTTGGTAAATATTTTCTTAACTCTTTCTTGAACTGCATTGTTGGTTAAGGGCTTTTAAGTAAGCGTTTTACGGTAAGGTGTACACCTGTTGTATTCGGCGCATGTGACAAAGTTTGATTTGATAGATAATATACAGTATCAGCAGCGTATGTGATGAGTCAAAAGGGTCAATGCCGATATTCGGGGTAGCTATTTGGTTGACTTCACTGAACAAAAATATAAACACAACATGCAATAATTTCAAAGATTTTACTGAGTTACAGTTCATATAAGGAAATCAGTCAATGTAAATAAGTTCATTAGACCCTAATTTATGGATTTCACATGACTGGGAATACAGATATGCATCTGTTGGTCACAGATACCTTAAAAACAAAGTAGGGGTGTGGATCAGAAAACCAGTCAGTATCTGGTGTGACTATTTGCCTCATGCAGCGAGACACATCTCAATCACATAGTTTATCAGGCTGTTGATTGTGGCCTGTGAAATGTTGTCCTACCCCTCTTCAATGGCTGTGCGAAGTTGCAGGATATTGGCGGGAATTGGAACACGCTGTCGTACACATCGGTCCAGAGCATGCTGAATGGGTGACATCTGGTTTGTATGCAGACAATGGAAGAACTGGGACATTTTCAGTTTTCAGGAATTGTTTACAGGTCCTTGCAACATGGGGCAATGTATTATCATTCTCAAAAATAGGGTGATGGCGGTGGATGAATGACATGATAATCGGCCTCAGGATCGGTCACGGTATCTCTGTGGATTCAAGTTGCCATCGATAAAATGCAATTGTGTTCATTGTCAGTAGCTTATGCCTGCTCCTACCATAACCCCACCGCCACCATTGTACACTCTGTTCACAACGTTGATATCAGCAAACTGCTCACCCACACGACACCATACATGCTGTCTGCCATCTGCCCAGTACAGTTGAAACCAGGATTCATCCATGAAGAGCACACTTCTCCAGCCTGCAAGTGGCCATCGAAGGTGAGCATTTGCCCACTGAAGTTGGTTATGACGCCGAAATGCAGTCAGGTTAAGTCGCTGGTGAGGACAACAAGCACGCAGATGAGCTTCCCTGAGACTGTTTCTGACAGTTTTTGCAGAAATTCTTCTGTAGTGCAAACCCACGGTTTCATCAGCTATCCGGGTGGGTCATCTCACACCACCTCGCAGGTGAAGAAGCCAGATGTGGAGGTCCTGGGCTGGCATGGTTACACGTGGTGTCTGCATTGGGGTGGCAGCGTAGCCTAGTGGTTAGAGCGTTGGACTAGTAACCGAAAGGTTGCACGTTCAAATCCCCGAGCTGGTATGGTACAAATCTGTCATTCTGCCCCTGAACAAGGCAGTTAACCCACTGTTCCTAGGCTGTCATTGAAAATAAGAATATGTTCTTAACTGACTTGCCTAGTTAAATAAATAAAAATTGTGATACCAGTTGGACTTACTGACAAATTCTCTAAAACAATGTTGCAGGTGGCTTATGGTAGAGAAATAAAAAATTAATTCTCTGGCAGCAGCTCTGGTGGACATTCCTGCAGTCAGCATGCCAATTGCACGCTCCCTCAAAACTTGAGACATCTGTGTTATTGTGTTGTGTGACAAAACTGCACATTTTAGAGTGGCCTTTGTGTAATGATCATGCTGTTTAATCAGCTTCTTGATATGCACACCTGTCAGATGGATGGATTATCTTTGCAAAGAAGAAATGCTCACTAACAGGGATGTAAACAGATTTGTGCCCCAAATTTAAGAGAAATACGCTTTGTGTGCATATGAAATATTTCTGGGCTCTTTTATTTCAGCTCATGAAACATGGGACCAACACGTTTATATTTTTGTTCAGTATATTTAGCAGTCTTATGGCTTGTGGGTAGAAGCTGTTCAGGGTCCTGTTGGTTCCAAACTTAGTGCTTCGGTACTGCTTGCCGCGAGGTAGCAGAGAACCAGTCTATGATTTGGCTCGAGTCTTTGACAATTTTAAGGGCCTGCCTCTGACACCGCCTAGTTTAAAGGTTCTGGATGGCAAAGAGCTCGGCCCAAGTGATGTAGGCACTACCCTCTATAGCGCCTTGAGGTCGGATGTCAAGAAGTTGCCAGTCAAGATGCTCTCAATGGTGCAGCATTATAACTGTTTGAAGATCTGAGGGCCCATGCCAAATATGTTTAGTCTCTTGAGGGGGAAGAGGCATTGTTGTGCCTTCTTCACAAGGGTGTTGGTGTGTGTGGACCATATTAGCTCCTTGAAAGCGGTTGCTCTAGCCTTTAGCTCAGTGCGGATGTTGCCTGTAAACCATGGCTTCTGGTTGGGGTATGTACGGTCACTGTGGGGATGACATCGTCGATGTACTTATTCGTGAAGCCGGTGACCGATATGGTAAACTCCTCAATGTTATTGGATGAATCCCGAAACATATTCCAGTCTGTGCTAGCAAAACAGTCCTGCAGCTTAGCATCCACTTCATTGGACCACTTTCTTATTGAGTGCGTCACTGGTACTTCCTGTTTGAGTTTTTTCTTGGAAGCAGGAGGATAGAGTTATGGTCTGATTTTCCAAAGGGAGGGCGAGGCAGAGTCTTGTATGCTTTTTGTGTGTAGAGTAAAGGTGATCATGCTGGTAAAAATGAGGTAAAACGGATTTCATTTTCTCTGCATTAAAATCATCGGCCACTGAAATGCCGCCTCTGGTTGTGGATTTTCTGGTTTGCTTACGGCCCTATACAGCTCGTTGAGTGCGGACTATTTACTCTCTTGGTAAATAGTATGGTCTGCAGCTTATCATATGTTATTCTCAGGCGTGCAAAAACTTGAGACTTCTTTAACATTAGAGGTTGCGCACCAGCTGTTAGCAAAGAGACACACCCCTCCTCACTTTGTCTTACCCGAGACTGCCCTCTGGTCTTGATGATGCATAGAAAAACCAGCGAGATGTACAGTGCCTGTACAGTGCCAGAAAATATTCATACCCCTTGACTTTTTCCACATTTCATTGTGTTACAGCCTGAATTTAAAATGTATTAAATAGAATAATTTTATCACTGGCATACAGACAAAACCCCACTTTGACATTATGGGGTAATGTTTTGATTTTTTTTTTTACAAACTAATTAGAAATGAGAAGTTTAAATGTCTTGAGTCAATAAGTATTCTACCCCTTTGTTATGGCAAGCCTAAATAAGTTCAGGAGTAAAAATTAGCTTAACAAGTCACAAAATTTGCATGTGCAATAATAGTGTTTAACATGATTTTTGAATGACTACCTCATCTCTATACCGCACATATACAATTAAATGTAAGTCGATCAGTGAATTTCAAACACAGATTAAACCACAAAGACCAGGGAGGTTTTCTAATGCCTCGCAAAGAGGGGCACCTATTGGTAGATGGTTAAAAGTTAAAAAGCACACATTGAATATCCTTTTGAGCTTGGTGAAGTTATTAATTACACTTTGGATGGTGTATCAATACACCTAGTCACTACAAAGATGCAAGTGTCCTTCCTAACTCAGTTGCCGGAGAGGAAGGAAACCGCTCAGAGATTTCACCATGAAGCCAATTGTGACTTTAAAACAGTTACAGAGTTGAATGGCAGTGAAAGGAGAAAACTGAGGATGGATTGACAACATTGTAGTTACTCCACAATTGTAAGGATCGACGCAGGAGATGAGAAGCAGGTACAGGGAGTGAAGGTTTAATAGCTGACGGACATGAAACGGAACAGGAACAGCGTCTGGACAGGAACACATAACAACAATTAATCCGGACACAGGGAACACCACCGAGGAACAGACAGATATACAGGGGTTAATCAATAAAGTGAAGGAGTCCAGGTGAGTCCAATGAGCACTGCTGCGCGTAATGATGGTGACAGGTGCATGTAAAGAAGGGTAGCCTGTTGCCCTCGAGCGCAAGGGAGGGGAAGCGGAAGCAGGTGTGACAGCAATACTACTCTAATTGAAAGAGTGAAAAGAAGGAGGCCTCTACAGAATGAAAACATTCCAAAACATGCATCCTATTTGGAGTTAGGCACTAAAGTAATACTTCAAAACATTTGGCAAAGCAATTCACTTTTTGTCCTGAATACAAAATGTTATGTTTGGGGCAAATCCAATACAACACATTACTGAGTACCACTCTCCATATTTTCAAGCATAGTGGTGGCTGCATCATGTTATGGGTGTGCTTGTAATCGTTAAGGACTGGGGAGTTTAAGAACACAAAAACGGAATGAAGCTAAGCACAGGCAAAATCCTAGAGGAAAACTTGGTTCAGTCTGTTTTCCACCAGACACTGGGAGATTAAATAAGCAGGACAATAACTTAAAACACAAGGCCAAGTCAACACTGGAGTTGCTTACCAAGAAGAGAGTGAATGTTCCTGAGTGGCCGAGTTACAGTTTTGACTTAAATCTACTTGAAAATCTATGACAAGGCCTGAAAATGGTTATTTAGCAATGATCAACAACCAATTTGACAGAACTTGAATAATTTCATGAAGAATAATGGGCAAATGTTGCACAATCCAGGTGTGGAAAGCTCTTAGAGACTTACCCAGAAAGACTTACCCAGAAAGACTGTAATCACTGCCAAAGGTGCTTCAATAAATTATTGACTCAGGGTTGTGAATACTCCGCTTCCTCCTTCGAGTTCCGGGGATTAGAGGCATTTTCATCCAAATCGAAGTTATTTATTGCTGTTCTGATGTCCATAGCTGTTTTTGGTCATAGGAAATGACCGAAAACAGCTATGGACAAACAAAGTTAAGATCAGCGTAAAAAAAAATAAAAAAATTAGGGGCCTCCCGAATGGTGCAGTGGTCTAAGGCACTGCATCACAGTGCTAGCTGTGCCACTACAGATCCTGGTTCGGGAGACTCATGGGGCGGTGCACAATTGGCCAAGCGTCGTCCATGTTATGGGAGGGTTTGGCCGGCAGGGATGATCTTGTCCCGTTGCGCTCTAGCGACTCCGTGGCGGGCCGGGCGCAATGCACGCTGACACAGTCGCCAGGTGTACAGGGTGTTTCTTCTGACACATTGGTGCGGCTGGCTTCCGGGTTAAGCGGGCATTGTCTCAAGAAGCAGTGCGGCTTGGCTGGGTTGTGTTTTGGAGGACGCATGGCTCTCGACCTTCGCCTCTCCCGAGTCCGTACGGGAGTTGCAGCGATGGGACAAGACTGTAACTACCAATTGGATACCACGAAATTGGGGTGTAAAAGGGGTAAAAGTAAAAAGATATATCAGAATTCCTGCTGGGGAACACTTGTTGGCACCATGAGTCTCCATCATTGCCTTTCTGAGGAGAGGGCAAGCAGTGCATCTATGTTTCCATGTAGTTCTGTGAGCAGGCCTGTCCTGTATCTCGTCAGGACTATAGAGACCTCTTCCTCTGTGAAATGCTCTCTGGCTGCTTCTGCCTCATGTATGGCCATGCGGCATTGATATGGTTATCTGTTGAAGTACAGCATCGACAAAAGACTTGGCCTCAGAACACTGCAGCCATGGGTCGTAATCTCGTTTTGGCCCAATGGCCTTCCTGCCTCTACTGGCCCTGTAGTGTGGTATTGTCTCCAGCACAATCCAGGATTTAGAACAAGAAAAAGAGTTGTTCTGTGCTCCTCCAGATCTCTGCTATGAGCTAGCCTTAGTGGTACTCCAGTGGTATAGCGGTTTACAGTGTGTCATTAAGACTGGCTGCATTTCATAAATCTGCACAATGGTTTACTAATGGAGGCTCAGATCTTAGTCAGTGGTGCTTTTAGGAGAGATCTGCGTTGATTTAGCAATGAGCTATTGTTCATGCCAAGGGGAGGGAGCCAGTGTAATTCCAGCTCCACAGTGCGTTTCCTTGCATTTCCAGAGGTGCTATTAGCTTTCTGGGTCCCAGTCAGAACCCACACCAGTGGTTCCCTCATTATTTGTATAAGATGAACGATGCACTGGAATGGGTGCAAATTAGCTTGGATTGGAAAATGAGCATGGTAGGGTACAGTAGCCCTTAATGTCTTCGCCACAACTAAGCCCCTGTTGCTAAGATAATTAGCTTCAAGCCAGTAAAAGCTATTACTGGCTTTGTTCTTCCTCAACCTTTTCATATCTTTTCAGCCATTTCCTTCTGTCTGAACTCAGCTTTTTCTGAACAGTGTAGCAACTTCAACTCCAACAAAAGTTGTTTTAAATGAATAGTTTTTAGACCTTGTCGATGTTCAACTCCTCTCCTTCTCCCAGTCCTCCTACAGCCTACGCTCTACTAACTACATCTCCCTTTCTGTTCCCCCATCCCGCTCCAACTCTGGCTTCAAAACATTTAAACACTCTGCTGCTACTGACTGGAATAAACTCTAACAGGATTTAAAACTCAACCAATTAATCTCCATCCCTAGTTTCATTATCAGTTTACATCACCTGGTTATCCACCCTGTGACTGCTTTTAGAGTCAGTAGATATTATTTGTGTCCCCTGTTTTTTTTTAACACTGTGTTGCAAATATGTCTTTTTGCTTATTCTGTTATTGCATGGAGTGTTTTTGCTGCACAGTTATTTTAGTCAGTCGTTATTGTAAAAGAGAATGTATTGTCAAAGACTTACCTGGTTAAATAAAGTTCAAATAAAACAAATAAAAGCCAGAGAGCAATGCATCTTGTTAACCATGAACCTCCAAGCTATTATAGTCCAAATCAGCTGTACATGAAATACTGAGTATACTCATCCTCAGCAAAAGTGCTGCTGGGAGCTCCTCACCAGAGAAGTTAAAAAGGCAACACAGCAATATGTGACCCAATTTGAAAATTGTGATTTTTTTATTTATTTTTTACATTGGATAAAACTAGAGACTCACAGCTACAAAATGTTATATCATACACTGCAGTTGAGGAACAATGGGGAAAGTATTTCACAAAAGTGTAACCCCAACTTTTGAGAAAATGGCCCTTGAATGTTTAGGTGCACCTACTGGAGAGCTCTTGTTTGTCTAGACTTATTCAGCATTGTTCACACCCTCTTAGCAACCAAATATTTCAAGACTAAAAGTGGTGAAAGTAGTAGCCTACAATGAGGAAAACTCCAGATAAAAATACACCATCTATTCCTTGGCCTATATCCTAATCTGACTTTGAAAGTGTCCAGATAAAAATATTGTATAAATAGTTGTATAATTATGAGATGATGTTTACCCAGACACTTGTCTAAATTGATGGGTCATGGGAAAGAAATGCTATAATCACCCCCAAGACACACCTGGCTAACTTGATGGGTCATGTGCTCATTTTCTTTCAAAGTGAAGTCTTTTGTTTAGACATGTAGCTAGCTAGCGAATTAATTAACCATAATCCCAACCCATAGCTACAGTACAAATGGATTGGCATAGCTAGCCACCGTCCATGAAATGCTGGAGTATGAATCTGCAGGTAGCTAAAGCTAACCAACTAGGTTCAATGTTAGCTAGCTAGCTAACATTAGGTAATAACTAGGAATGCATTTACATTTTACATTTTAGTCATTTAGCAGACACTCTTATCCAGAGCGACTTACAGTAATGAATTCATACATTTCATTTCATGCATTTTTTTTGCCCCCCTGTGGGAATCGAACCCACAACCCTGGCATTGCACACACCATGCTCTACCAACTGAGCCACAGGGAGTGCAAATGGCTTCCTGAGACATTAATAATATTACTACGCAGATCATACACGTAACGTTCGCTAGCTAGCTAACAGTACACTTAAACTTGTAATGAAAACTATTCCTGACAAAATGATAAACTTATATCTGATAATGTAGCTAGACTCTTACCTGTAGCTACAGCTACAGCTTGTTTAGCCCGTTGTTGTGTCAAGTCACTCCAGTCAACCGTGTGCATAAAGTAACATCAGTCCATGACAACTTTTTCCCACTTTGTCGCTAGAGCCTGCTAAATTCTGGGAAGCACTGTTGTTGAGAGCAGTAGCAACACTTTTACAGTTCTCTATGGCTAACGTTATACATTTTAAAACAGCCGGAGTAGCAAGGATTATCTACTACACATACTGAGCAGTTCATGTGATGGACAGAAGCGTGCTACATGGCAGACCAATCTGAACTCCTCTCTCGGCATGTTCAGCCCATCCATTATCTCAGCCAATCATGGATTGTGGGAAGGTCCCAGACTTTTCTGTGGCTAAACCAACTAGGCTCGTAGTTTAGCAAGTGTATTTGTATTTACAGATGGCATACAAGTTTGTTATTAAGGCACATGAAAGTTCACATGTTGCAGAAGGCATCTCTGCCAAAAAAAGCCTCTCCTGTGAAGTAGTGACGTGCGACATACGCCTGTCTTCCTGAAACGAGTCACATGTGACAGTGATGGTGGGAGCTGCTTCCTCATCTGAGAAGATAAGGGAACACAGCAGTATGACGGTGGGAGTGGAACCCTGATACAGTGATGGAGGACTCTTGAGTTCTCCATGGGCTGGAGAATACACTTAAGGAAACGTACTCAAAGAGCAATCTCATGAATAAAAGAGACAGCTGCTCAACAATCAGGCGGCGAGCAGGAGAAGACACTCTGGCATGACCTTAATGGGCATCCATAAGGTTGAAACTCCATCCCACAGACTCTGATCTGACCGAAAAGCAATGCGCCAACACGCTCTATGCGAAGTGACTGAGGATCAGAGAGCATGTTAAATGCAGCAACGAGGACATGATGATGAGGATGATCATTGTCACTGTGTGGACATGGATGAGAGAGATTAGACACTGTACAGCTGATAGATATCGAAGATGTGCCATGAGCAGAGTTTAATAAGAAAGTTTTTGCTCTTTTTGCCTAGGAAATGCAGATAAATGACATTGATTAGAACCAGGCATGCCAAGTCTGAATTCCGCTTGATGTTCAGACTTAAGTGAAACCCATACGTCATTTATGCCTCCAAACTTCTCTCCCCTGCTGCACCTTGTTTTTTTCTCAACTCAAATCAGGGAAAATGCAGTGAAGCAAGAAAGGAGTTCTGGGACAGAAAATGAAAGAAACATATTCAATTTCATTACAGTTATGAGCTTTCATTAAGGTCTGTTCTCCTGTGTACCTGAGAACGGAAGTCATTTCAGAGAAAGCGACTGGGAGTCCACCATTTCAGCTCAGCAGGGACTTTTCTTTGGAACAAAATCTCTGGCATTATTACTTATATTAACAACCCAGACTTGCCTAGGGCTCTCCAGAATTTAGATTTTTGCTATGAGGCTTAGGTTGTTCGTTGTATCATTCTGAGAATAAATTGATTTTGTCACAGGAAATATTGGGTGTCTTTTTCAATCAGCGCTACTCAGCTCAGCCAGCATTACTGGTTCCAAGCTCCAAGCTCCAACACAAATGTTTTTCATCATGTTTGTCACTGGACACGGCCCGTATCGCTGTAGGTTCAGTCATGTGCAGTTAGATCTGACAGTCCTGGTCACCTCAACTAACCCACTCGTGTTATGTCTCTTTCAGACCATAAACAATCTGTCTGTCCTGGTCACCTCAACTAACCCCCTCATGCTATCTCTCTTTCAAACCACTAACACTCATGCTATCTCTCTTTCAAACCACAAACACTCTGTCTGTCCTGGTCACCTCAGCTAACGCACTCATGTTATCTCTCTTTCAGACCACAAACACTCTGCTTGTCCTGGACATGCAGCTCATTTGCATATGCATGAGGCCATCAATCAGGACGTTTGAGAGCCCTGAAAGGAGACGAGTGAAGTAATGTCGTACCTGCTGGCATGCGAACAATGCTGTGTTGCCATAGAAACAGGTCTCTCTACAAATGACCTTGCCTCCTCCTCTCTCCTATTTCAGCACCTCGTTGAAAGGGGCTGTTGGCTCGCAGGGCCTGAGTGTTTGTGGATATGTAAAGTGTGTGCATCAACACTGGGACTGAGGGAGATTCTGGGCCGTGACTAAAATGTGTTTG
Source organism: Salmo salar (assembly GCF_965601325.2). Classification (NCBI taxonomy): domain Eukaryota; kingdom Metazoa; phylum Chordata; class Actinopteri; order Salmoniformes; family Salmonidae; genus Salmo; species Salmo salar. The sequence goes on along the minus strand of NC_138294.1, from coordinate 86,098,011 downwards.
TCAGAGAAATGACCTTGTCTTTCTCCCTCATTAATCAATGGAAGCTTGGTGTCAAACATCTGGTCTGTATCATCAGTTTTGCACGCCCGTGTTTGCTATTCTGGTTAAACAAAGGTCCAGATAGGTGCTCTGGTTTGGGGGCTTTGTGAAAGAGCTCAGTTGTTTTCAGTTGAGAAATAGAGTGAAAAGGCTTCTGTGACATCACCATTATCATTCTAATTGTATAGTTTTTTCCCACATCTTAGCGTGTGTGAATAAGAATGCAGAAGTTTTACAAATTACAACCATACTAGACGAGATATCCAGTTCGGTACAGTACAGAGAATCTTTTGTGACTGATGGTAGAGTTGTGCTGTCTTCTTGCTTACCCACCCAGCCTACGTGGAGCTGGGTCCCATCGGCATTAGCTATTTCCTGTCAGGTATGCACTACACAGGTATGCACTACACAGGTATGCACTACACAGGTATGTGCCACAGTCACGCTGGACCAGTATCCCCTGCATCTGCCCTTCCTACTCTGCCCCTATCTCTTACTGTACCTGTTGAGTACCAGTAAAGAGCACTCCAGTGTCCCGTCCCAAGTAACCAAACCAACTCCCCTTACCCCTTCTATGGGTGGATCCAGATACTCTTCCCACATTTCGTTGTTTTTATATCGATAGTTTTTACATTAATTGTGTTAATATTTCTATCATGCCCGTGTTAAATGTTGTAATATTTCATACACATCTTACACCATACTAATATCTAATATTCACAATTGTACAAGGTGTCTTGTCTGGAAATCCCAGAGCTTTCGATCTGAGATTATGAGCTGTGTACAATCATCTCGTGTTTTTGCTTGTCTATACAGTACACACATACGTCCACATTGATCATGATTACTTTTCCTTTATGATTGATATATCCATAATTGTACTGTGATACTATTCCTGATATCTTAAAGGTACAGTACAGTATACAACCCTTTTGTCCTTTCTAAGACTGTCCCTTTAATGTTGTTTATCATTAATTCACTGCAGTTATCTATAATGAGTTCATTTTATTAATTGTATTCCTTCTTTTCAGCTGATTGTGAGAGATTGCATTCACAGCATTGTTTTAATTAGTGCAGCGAAAAATTTATTGGTTGATCCTTTTTGCTTCTTATCCTGAAGCTGAAACCATTGCTGTTGTTTTTCTAATTTCAGGTAATTTGTTTTGTCCTGGCACCCATGTCCACTCTACACATGACATTTTATTCAATTAGCAGACGCTCTTATCCAGAGCGACTTACAGGAGCAATTAGGGTTAAGTACCTTGCTCAAGGACATATTGACAAACATTTCACCTCCGTTACTGGCCCAACTCTCTTGACCGCAAGGCTACCAGCCACCTTGCGCAACTAGTGTAGATCACCCATACCTCTTCCTCGGACTGGCTGTCTCAACACATAGTTTAAGTACCTTATTAAGGGATTGTTTATGAGATGGGGGAGGTTGTAGTTTTCACATTGACATGCAGCAGTGCTGCAACTATTAGTTCTCTATCCATTACTCAGAACTGCCACCTTTTCCCTTCTGCCACCAACACATACACCTGGTGGTTGATCCTGTGTGTTTGTGATTTGTTAAGAGCAGAGTCATGTTCCATGTTATTGCTGATGCATTCCTCTTTCCAGAAAGCAGGGCTGTTACGTTGACCGTATTTCTGCCACACCAACAGTCAGGAGTCGTCACGGTAACTAGGCTTCTCCAAAACTGTGTTCTGATTCTGAAGATGGTCATTAGTAGCCTGCCAAACTTGCTAATGGCCAGTCGCTAATGGCCGGTACTCAGCACTCTATTGTCTCTCTAATCACTCTGACATCAATGCAAACGCAATTAAAAATCAAATCAAACACTTCATGAGAGCCCTAGCATTCAGAGTTTGAGCGGAATAGGATCACCTGTTGCGAAGGGAGAGACAGCTCCTCATAGCTGTTTGATGCATGGAGTTAAATACATGTTCCTGTTGCGCAACATTTCTACAGGCTATGCTATGCAATTGTGTGAGAAAAGAGTTTTGATGGCCTCTATTAAAAAGAGGAGGATTCCATCAACTTTCCATAGGCTAGGCCTACTATATTTATATCTCACTTTACCTAATATTAAGTACATTGCTTTTCTTTACAGCCTACTTGGCTGGCATGAAAATGAACCACAGGAAAAGCGTCCTCCATTGGCTATTCAAGTGCATAGGGATGACGTCTTTTTATCCCTCTGCCCCGTGTTCCGACAGGTACATGATAATGGACCAGTCGAAATCAAAACTAATTTCACACATATTATTTAGTATATGTAAAGACCAGTGCTTAATTCGTAAATCGGGAGGTGCCAGAACCAAATGTGAGCTCAAGGGGGGGGGGGGGGTGACCTGGAGGGCTCTGAGGTACCGGAACGCATGAGATAAAAAAAGTCACCTTTTATAATAAGGCATTGCATGCATATCATCACATTAGTGGCATAGAGCTGTAGAGTAGAGGCACTTACAGAAGTTGCACACATGGAGAACATTTTTAGCAGCCTAGGATCCTGTAAAAAAGTGTCCTTTTTAAAAACGCCTTTCATGCAATTCTAAGTAATTTTACATCAAATAAAATAACATTTTATTGGTCACATGGTTAGCAGATGTTAATGTTAATGCGAGTGTAGCGAAATGCTTGCGCTTCTAGTTCCGACGGTGCAGTAATATCTAACAAGTAATCTAACAATATCACAACAACTACCTATTACGCACAAATCTGAAGGGGTGAATGAGAATATGTACATATAAGTATATATGTACATATAAGTATATGGATGAGCGATGGCCGAGTGGCATAGGCAAGGTGCAGTAGATGGTTTAAAATACAGTATATACATATGATATGAGTAATGTAAGATATGTAAACATTATTAAAGTGACATTGTTTAAAGTGACTAGTGATCCATTTGTTAAAGTGTCCAGTGATTGGGTCTCAATATAGGCAGCAGCCTCTGAGTTAGTGATTGCTGTTTAGCAGTCAGATGGCCTTGAGATAGAAGCTGTTTTTCAATCTCAGCTTTGATGCGCCTGTACTGACCTCGCCTTCTGGATGATAGCGGTGTGAACAGGCAGTGGCGAAGTGAAGTGGAGATGTTGTTTCCTACCTTCACCACCTGGGGGCGGCCCGTCAAAGTCCAGGACCCAGTTGCACAGGGCGGGGTTGAGACCCAGGGCCTCCAGCTTGATGATGAGCTTGGAGGGTACTATGGTGTTGAATGCTGAGCTGTAGTCAATGAACAGCATTCTTACATAGTAGGTATTCCTCTTGTCCAGATGGGATAGGGCAGTGTGCAGTGAATGGCGACTGCGTCATCTGTGGACCTGTTATGGCAATATGCAAATGGGAGTGGGTCTAGGGTGGCCGGTAAGGTGGCGGTGATATGATCCTTGACTAGCCTCTCAAAGCACTTCATGATGACAGAAGTAAGTGCTACGGGGCGGTAATCATTTAGTTCAGTTGTCTTTGCCTTCTTGGGTACAGCAACAATGGTAGCCATCTTGAAGCATGTGAGGACAACAGACTGGGATAGGGAGCGATTTTAAATATGTCCGTAAACACACCAGCCAGCTGGTCTGCGCATGCTCTGAGGACGCGGCTAGGGATCCCGTCTGGGCCAGCAGCCTTGCGAGGGTTAACATGTTTAAATGTTTTACTCACGTCAGCCACGGAGAAGGAGGGGGTGCCCCCACGACAGGAGACTGGCAGAATCTTTTTTAATATCGCACAAATTATCGAAATACTTTGACAAACTGAGAATCTGAGATCAATAAAAACAACCTTGTCTTGAATGCGCCAATAGCCAATAATCAATAGCCCATGTCGGTGGAGACACACATTTTGTAGGCTACAATATGAGGAGGAAATAATCGTTCTAAAAAATGCTTTCCATTTTCACTGACTCTGATGCGCAGCTCGCTCGCCGGTGACGGTCGACGCGTTCGTGTCAAAAGCTGATCTCTCCCTCTCTTTCTCACTCTCTCTTTCTCATTTTACTTTGTCAAACAATATTTGAAAGTCAGTGGAGTCTGCTGAGGGGAGGACGGCTCATAATAATGACCAGGATGGAGTCAATGGAACGGTATCCAACACCTGGTTTACATGTTTGGTGCCATTTCATTTATTCCATTCCAGACATTATTATGAACCATCCTCCCCTCAGCAGCCTCCACTGTTGAAAGTTGATCAAATATTTTGGTAGCCTTCAGACAGATTAGTCTACTCTTTTCAGCAAGAGCCATTTGCCTTCCAACCTGTGTTTTCACACAATTGTATTTGAAATATTGCTAAAGGCCTGTTTTGTCTGCACGCTGTTCACTGACAGACTTGCCACACATTCCCAACTGTAGGCATGCCTTGTTATTGGGTTACATACCATTCACAGCTAGGCTATTTTTAAAGAAGTTGGCTATATGTACAGACCAGATTAAATTGAGAATACTGGGTGAGAATATTATCAAGTGCTCATCAAATTGTGAATGAGAGACTGATGAAGTGTGTACAGCCTGCGAGATAAACAGAGCAGAGCGCTTCCCTTTCAAGCAACTTTATTCAAATCGTAATTTGTTGCATCATTTAGCCTTAGAATGTATTAGAAAACAAAACATATAGCCAAATATTTGTATCACATCTAAAGTTGCATAAATAACTCAGAATTAAGCATATAGGAGGACCTGTTTATTTCTTAAACACTCAACACAGAATAGCCGCATGTGCACACTCCCTCAAATAGTTTGGGGAAAAATATTAGTCGTTTTAAAATGTAGACGTTCCGAAGGTCCGTATCAGTGGCTTGTAGGCTATGCATGGCAGCCGGAGATGCTAAACACATTTACAGACTTGCTCAAATGTGTTGGTACCCTGACAGCTCATTGAAATAATGCTTCATTCCTCCTGAAAAGTGATGAAATTAAAAGCAATCTTTTCATATATACTCGCATGCCTTTGGTATGTCATAGAATAAAGCAAAGAAGCTGTGAAAAGAGATGAATTATTGCTTATTCTACAAAGAGATTCTCAAATGTCCTGGACACATTTATTGGTACCCCTTAGAAAAGATAATAAATAATTGGATTATAGTGATATTTCAAACTACTTTGTTTCTTTAGTTAGTATCACACATATCTCCAATCTTGTAATCAGTCATTCAGCCTATTTAAACGGAGTAAAGTAGTCACTGAACAGTTTGGTATCATTGTGTGCACCACACTGAACATGGACCAGAGAAAGCAAAGGAGAGATTTGTCTGAGGAGAAAATAATAGACATTGCATTGTAAATGTAAAGGCTACAAGACCATCTCCAAGCAGCTGATGTTCCTGTGACAAGAGTTGCAAATATTATCAAGAAGTTTAAGGTTCATGGAACTGTAGCCAACCTCCCTGGGCGCGGCCGCATGAGGAAAATCGATCACAGACTGAACGGAAGGATAGTGTGAATGGTAGAGAAAGAACCAAGGATAACTGTCAAAGAGATACAAGCTGAACTCCAAGGTGAAGGTACGTCAGTTTCTGATCACACCATCCATTGCTTTTTGAGCAGAAGACCCAGGAGGACTACACTTTTGAAAGAAAAACATAAAAAAGCCAGACTGGAATTTGCTAAAATGCATATTGACAAGTTACAATCCTTCTGGGAGAATGTCCTTTGGACAGATGAGTCAAAACTGGAGCTCTAAGTTCACAGACGAAAAAAAATGAGGCTTTCAAAGTAAAGAACACCATACCTACAGTGAAACATGGAGGAGGCTCGGTTATGTTTTGGGGCTGCTTTGCTGCGGTTGGCACAGGGTGCCTTGAATCTGTGCAGGGCACAATGAAATCTCAAAACTATCAAGGCATTCTGGAGCGAAACGTACTGCCCGGTGTCAGAAAGCTCTTTCTCAGTCGCAGGTCATGGGTCCTCCAACAGGATAATGACCCAAATCACACAGCTAAAAGCACCCAAGAATGGATAAGAACAAAACATTGGACTATTCTGGTGGCCTTCTGTGAGTCCTGATCTGAATCCTATCGAACATCTATGGAAAGAGCTGAAACTTGCAGTCTGGAGAAGGTACCCATCAAACCTGAGACAGCTGGAGCAGTTTGCTCAGGAAGAGTGGGCCAAACTACCTGTTAACAGGTGCAGAAGTCGCATTGAGAGCTACAGAAAATGTTTGATTGCAGTGATTCCCTCTAAAGGTTGTGCAACAAAATATTAGGTTAAGGTTCCCATCATTTTTGTCCATGCCATTTTCATTTGTTTTATTATTTACAATAATATGTTGAATAAAACATCTAAAGCAAGGTCTGACTCCTATTAAATATGGAATAAACAATGGTGGATGCAAATTAGTTTTGTCAGTTTCAAGTTATTTAAAAGAAAATTGTGCCTTCATTTTTTTTTGTAGAGGGGTACCAACAAATTTGAGGACATCTGTATGTTAATTAATGGTCAATTAACGTGAGGCTGGCAGTTATTTGAATGACAATCACCAGCTGACCAGATATCATGACCGCCACAGCCCTACTCCCCCAACCCCCTCAAACTTCACATAATACTATCACTTTAAAATGGTATTTATTTAAATTCCTGCTGCCCGACCATGCTTAATGCACCCCTGTTTTCAATCAATCCTTTACAAACCATGGGGTATTTTGTCATATAACCTGGACCATTGGTATATCTCATCTCTTTATTTCTGTCATGTGTCATTTCTCACTCTTTCACATCTCTCTGACAATGGAACACATCGACCAGTCAGACAAATGTGTCATAATGAAAATGACATCTCTGGCCCATTTCCCACCATTGATTTCATTGCTTATCTTCAGATCTGCATAGTTGGTTTTCTCTTGGTTTTATTCCTGGAGTTTCTAATATAGCTCTTTGTATATAGTGCGGGTTCTGAGCTTGCATATGGTGCCCTTTATCTCAGATGCTGTTTTTAAGGAAATGCAAACATTAACACACCTAAATGTCACTTCTCTTTTTATGCCTGCTTTAGCTTGCCAACCCCAAGAAATCTCCTAGAATAATATGTCTGGTTTAACTGGGTTGTTGCTGTTCTCAGGGAGCTTCACGCTGGCGGAGCTGGGAGTGAGTGACCAACAGGCCCAGACCCAGACCCAGCACCAGGCTGCCTACCACTCCTCTCACTCGGAGCTGGGCCTGCTGCAGCGGGGCTACTCCCTCAGCGCCGGCTCCGATCCAGACTCCGACCCGGAGGGGGTCATGTCCCCGGAGCGCGCCGTACAGCTGTGGGGGGGTCACGCGATCAAGTCCCGCCGCAGCTCGGGCCTCTCCAGCAGGGAGAACTCAGCCCTCACACTCACCGACTCCGACAACGAACACAAGTCTGACGACGAGTCAGGTAGGACAGAGATTGGGGGAAGGACGTAATAATGAAGCCGAGAGGGAAATGTGGTGGGGGTGGAAGTCTTCCTCCCTCTATCCCCTTACCTAAAACTATAACCCCTACCTAATACTACCTAACCACTACCCAATACTACCTAACCACTACCCAATACTACGTAAAACTATAACCACTACCTAATACTACCTAATACTATCTAACCCCTACCTAATACTATCTAACCCCTACCTGATACTACCTAATACTACCTAACCCCTACCTGATACTACCTAACTACTACCTAATACTACCTAACCCCTACCTAATACTACCTAACCCCTACCTAATACTACCTAACCCCTACCTGATACTACCTAACTACTACCTAATACTACCTAACCCCTACCTAATACTACCTAACCCCTACCTAATACTACCTAACTACTACCTAATACTACCTAACCCCTACCTGATACTACCTAATACTACCTAACCCCTACCTGATACTACCTAAAACTACCTAACCCCAACCTAATACTATCTAACCCCAACCTAATACTATCTAACCCCTACCTAATACTATCTAACCCCTACCTAATACTATCTAACCCCTACCTAATACTATCTAACCCCTACCTAATACTATCTAACCCCTACCTAATACTATCTAACCCCTACCTAATACTACCTAACCCCTACCTGATACTACCTAATACTACCTAACCCCTACCTGATACTACCTAATACTATCTAACCCCTACCTAATACTACCTAACCCCTACCTAATACTACCTAACCCCTACCTGATACTACCTAACCCCTACCTGATACTATCTAACCCCTACCTAATACTACCTAACCCCTACCTGATACTACCTAATACTACCTAACCCCTACCTAATACTATCTAACCCCTACCTAATACTATCTAACCCCTACCTAATACTATCTAACCCCTACCTAATACTATCTAACCCCAACCGAATACTATCTAACCCCAACCGAATACTATCTAACCCCAACCGAATACTATTTAACCCCTACCTAATACTATCTAACCCCTACCTAATACTATCTAACCCCTACCTAATACTATCTAACCCCTACCTAATACTATCTAACCCCTACCTGATACTATCTAACCCCTACCTGATACTATCTAACCCCTATCTAATACTATCTAACCCCTACCTAATACTATCTAACCCCTACCTAATACTACCTAATACTACCTAACCCCTACCTAATACTACCTAACCCCTACCTAATACTACCTAACCCCTACCTGATACTATCTAACCCCTACCTGATACTATCTAACCCCTATCTAATACTATCTAACCCCAACCTAATACTATCTAATACTACCTGATACTACCCAATACTACCTAATACTACCTAATACTATCTAACCCCTACCTGATACTATCTAACCCCTACCTGATACTATCTAACTCCTATCTGATACTATCTAACCCCAACCTAATACTATCTAACCCCTACCTAATACTATCTAACCCCTATCTAATACTATCTAACCCCAACCTAATACTATCTAATACTATCTAACCCCTACCTAATACTATCTAACCCCTACCTAATACTACCTAATACTATCTAACTCCTTCCTAATACTATCTAACCCCTACCTAATACTATCTAACCCCTACCTGATACTATCTAACCCCTACCTAATACTACCTAATACTACCTAACCCCTATCTAATACTATCTAACCCCTACCTAATACTATCTAACCCCTACCTAATACTACCTAATACTACCTAACCCCTAACTAATACTATCTAACCCCTACCTAATACTCTCTAACCCCTACCTGATACTACCTAACCCCTACCTAATACTACCTACCCCTACCTGATACTACCTAATACTACCTAATACTACCTAACCCCTACCTAATACTACTTAACCCCTACCTAATACTACCTAACCCCTACCTGATACTATCTAACCCCTACCTAATACTATCTAACCCCTACCTGATACTACCTAACCCCTACCTGATACTCTCTAACCCCTACCTGATACTACCTAATACTACCTAATACTACCTAATCCTATCTAACCCCTACCTAATACTATCTAACCCCTACCTAATACTACCTACCCCTACCTAATACTATCTAACCCCTACCTAATACTATCTAACCCCTACCTGATACTACCTAACCCCTCCCTAATACTACCTAACCCCTACCTAATACTACCTAACCCCTACCTGATCCTACCTAATACTACCAAACCCCTACCTAATACTACTTAACCCCTACCTAATACTACCTAACCCCTACCTAATACTTTCTAACCCCTACCTATGAGATTAAGAATGTGCAATGGTTAGAAGTTTGTAGTAAGGATGATCCTGAAATGTCACTAAGTTTGTTTATGAAGTTATTCATGAGTATAGCTGATAAGCATGCCCCTTCAAGAAAATGCACTGTGAGGTCAAATGGTGCCCCATGGATTGATGATGGGCTGAGAAATGTAATGATTCAACGTTATGATGCCAAAAAAGTTGCAGATAAATCTGGTACTTTGTTTGATAAGCAAAGTTATTGTAAATGAAGAAATCTTGTGACCAAGCTAAACGAAGGAAAGAAGAAGGGATTCTATCAGCACAAAATTGATGAAGTAAAGGGTGATGGGAAAAAGCTGTGGAGAACGTTGAACACTATTATGGGTAGGAATTCAAACATGTCCGTCTCTTTTGTTGAATCAGAGGGTATATTTATTACAAAACCACACAACATCACAGACTACTTTAATTAATATTTTACAGGCAAAGTGGACAAGTTGAGGAATGCTATGATTGCAACTGATGGCTCCATGTCATATACCCTTATAACAGATTGTATCATGAAGGAGAGGCAATGCAGGTTTGAATTTCATTGCTGTTGTCTCTTTTGGATGACTCTTTCAATCGCTTGGTACAGATAATCTAGACGCCAAATTGCTATCTAGTCTTCAGATTTTCTTTCGAAATATTATATTTTTCAAAAAAAACATATTATTTTTCAGTCCAATTAGTACATACTAGCAAAACGCATAACCACCAAACCAGACAGGCAAATTCAGGGCAGCTAAAACAACTCAAGCCAAGGACAAATCGCCTTAAATCTACAATTTTATATAGAGCTATAGCTGAATGGAACTTTTTACCAATCCATATTCCTCAGGCAAAAAGTAAATCCACCTTCAAGAAAAAAATAAAAGAACATCTAATGTGATAGACCATATGACTGGACAGGAAATAGAAAGTATCAACTGAATGTTAAATGTGTTTCCTGTCAGGTAATTATCTGTATTGTCTACTTGTTGAATGTTTGTGGAGTTTTGATTGTGGTTGTTTGTAATGTCTTGTTAATTGGTGTTGGACCCCAGGAAGATTAGCTAGCGTTACGGCGTTAGCTAATGGGGATGCTAACAAAAATTACAAAATTATAAAAATGACCTAATACTACCTAAAACTACCTAACCCCTCCCTAATACTACCTAATACTATCTAACCCCTACCTAATACTATCTAACCCCTACCTAATACTACCTAATACTACCTAACCCCTCCCTAATACTACATAATAATATCTAACCCCTACCTAATACTATCTAACCCCTACCTAATACTACCTAACCCCTACCTAATACTACCTAACCCCTCCCTAATACTACATAATAATATCTAACCCCTACCTAATACTATCTAACCCCTACCTAATACTACCTAACCCCTACCTAATACTACCTAACCCCTCCCTAATACTATCTAACCCCTACCTAATACTACCTAACCCCTACCTAATACTACCTAACCCCTCCCTAATACTATCTAACCCCTACCTAATACTACCTAACCCCTACCTAATACTACCTAACCCCTACCTAATACTATCTAACCCCTACCTGATACTACCTAATACTATCTAACCCCTACCTAATACTACCTAATACTACCTAATACTACCTAATACTACCTAACACCTACCTAATACTACCTAACCCCTACCTAATACTATCTAACCCCTACCTAATACTATCTAACCCCTACCTGATACTATCTAACCCCCACCTGATACTACCTAACCCCTACCTAATACTATCTAACCCCTACCTGATACTACCTAATACTACCTAATACTATCTAACCCCTACCTAATGCTACTTAATACTACCTAACCCCTACCTGATACTATCAAACCCCTACCTATTACTACCTAATACTACCTGATACCATCTAACCCATAGCAGCACCCACCTATAGCACGCGCTTCAGCAGGTATATCTCTCTGGTCACCCCCCAAAGCCAATTCCTCCTTTGGCCGTCTCTCCTTCCAGTTCTCCGCTGCCAATGACTGGAACGAACTACAAAAATCTCTGTAACTGGAAACACTTATCTCCCTCACCAGCTTTAAGCACCAGCTGTCAGAGCAGCTCACATATCACTGCACCTGTACATAGCCCATCTATAATTTACCCCAAACAACTACCTCTTCCCCTACTGTATTTATTTATTTATTTATTTTGCTCCTTTGCACCCCATTATTTATATTTCTACTTTGCACTTTCTTCCACTACAAATCTACCATTCCAGTGTTTTACTTGCTATATTGTATTTACTTTGCCACCATGGCCTTTTTTGCCTTTACCTCCCTTATCTCACCTCATTTGCTCACATTGTATATAGACTTATTTTTCTACTGTATTATTGACTGTATGTTTGTTTTACTCCATGTGTAACTCTGTGTTGTTGTATGTTGTCGAACTGCTTTGCTTTATCTTGGCCAGGTCGCAGCCCCTACCTAATACTATCTTACCCCTACCTAATACTATCGAACCCCTCCCTAATACCATCTAACCCCTCCCTAATACTATCTAACCCCTCCCTAATACTATCTAACCCCTCCCTAATACTATCTAGCCCCTCCCTAATACTATCTAACCCCTACCTGATACTACCTAACACCTACCTAATACTATCTAACACCTACCTAATACTATCCAACCCCTACCTAATACTACCTAACCCCTACCTGATACTACCTAATACTACCTAATACTATCTAACCCCTACCTGATACTATCTAACCCCTACCTGATACTACCTAATACTATCTAACCCCAACCTAATACTATCTAACCCCTACCTAATACTACCTAACACTTACCTAACCCCTATCTAAAATGAACAGATACAAATAGACAGTGGTCATTTGAAGTGCACTTGCAGTTCAGTTGTTTTGATGCACATGCTGTTTTTCTTGACTTAACATTCATGTCAGTGCTACCAAGTCAGTCTGGCTGAATGTCACTGAACACGGTCTCAGTAACTTAATTCACCAATTAGAAGCGTTTTTGGATGGACCCAGAGCATTGGAGCAATCAACACTGGCTCCTGATCAGGACTTTGATCAGATTAATTTTCTCTCACTGTGCTAAGTCAGTCAGCCATGCTTCTCTGCCTGGCATTGCACCCCCATCTGATTGACAGATCAGCTCTCTTCCTTCTTCTTTTCCTCCCTCTATCCCGCTGGCTTATCTTCCGCTAGCCGTCTCTCTGAAACCATCACCACTATCCGAGAGAGCAGGTTACTGTAGGGAAGTGCATCCCGCCTAGGACTCTTCTTCACTCCTAACGAACGTCCTTGTAGTATGCCTACTATGATTTTGTGATTGTTGCCAATGAGAATATCTATTTCAGTGAAATTACAGTGTTTTCCTCTGGTCCCTTCTCTTCCATGTCTTCTGTGTTTACCTGGGCATCGGGGGTTTGTGAAGGTTTATGTGTGAAGTTAGGTATTTTTCTTGGCCCCTCACTGAGCACTCACAGAGGATAAGCTTGGCAGTAATGGCAGGTTTTAGAGGGGAGGTTTTGCAGTTGGATACTGTGATTAGTGTGTGAATACCTGTCCTGAACGACCCGTTTGTCTACCTGATTATATACGTGGTTGTGTTTCTAATTTCTAGACAATGGAAGATGATCCTGTTGTTTGACTCTGTTAGAGCTCTGTGAGGGCATGGGGGACGCATGCTGTGGTCTCTCTATAGGTGTCTCGCGTCACAACTTGCTAACAATAGCGCCGCCCGGCTCACGCTGAGAGTGGCGTGGTGCTGATTTCCACTGGGAATCATCTGCATTGTTTTCAAATAGGGAACGCTCACAAGCCTTTGGAGCCTGCCAATGTTTGATTTGTTTTCTGTGTGAAAGGGGCGGGGCGGCAAGTAGCTTAGTGGATAAGACCGTTGGGACAGTAACCAAAAAGTTGCTGGTTTGAATCCCCAAGCCGGCTAGGTGAAAAATCTACCGACGTGCCCTTGAGCAAGGCACTTAATTCTAATTGGTCCTGTAGGTCACTCTGGATAAAAGTGTCTGCTAAATTACTAAAATGTCAAATGAAAGCCAGAAATGAAATCCCTGCGTTCTCCCATCTCCCTCGCTTTGAAGTTATCTTAGAGAAGATCCCCATGCTTATCCTTCAAGAAGGCCACGGCTCTGCATGATCCATTTTATAGTGCCTTTTGAATAAATTGGTTCGTAAAGTGTTTGTTTCGATTGAATTAAGTGTGCACGCAGCAAGACTCCAGACACTAATGTATTCTCACCATGGGAGCTAATTAATTAAGGACAGCGAAGCGAGCGTTCGAGTTGATCAAGAGACTAGGGGATGACTACAGCTAGCAGTAGAGTGTAGGACCTGTGGACGAGGCGCGGCAGGGCGAGGTTGGCTCCGTCTCTCTTACTTCTGCTCATTATCACCTTATTGTGTTTCATGGTTGTTCTTGGGTCAGTGGTGCCTCTTGACGAGCAGAGCAGAACTGAATCACTGCGCTGTCGTCGCCATGCCCAGCGACTGACTCCCAGCATGCCCAGCGACTGACTCCCAGCATGCCCAGCGACTGACTCCCAGCATGCCCAGCGACTGACTCCCACCATGCCCAGCGACTGACTCCCAGTGACTCCCCTTCATTTGGCCTGTCAGAGTGTCTCAGACTTTTGAGGGCCCTCTACCTCCTCCACAACGCTTGCTTCCTCGCTCTCCCCCGCGGCCTTCTGGGAGCTATGCCTCTGTGCCAGAGACGCAGTGAGAGAGGGCCCTGCACGCACGCCACAGTGGAATAGAAAGCAATGGGCTTATTAGCATCTCAGCCCTCATTAAAACAGTAGGATTTGTCTGTTATTTGTTTTATTGAATGTCTTTGAAGTTGATATCTGACTAGAGCCACAATGCACTGGGACAGAGGCCATTATCCACAGGATAATGGCAGACAGAGACTTCTGAACAAAATAATTGTCAATACAGAATACAACTTTGTAGGAGACAAGAAAGTTTGTGAATGGCTGAAAACATTTAATGAATTGATTCAATGCTAATCCACTGGCGGGGTTGTGCAGTGAACACATCACTTACTGCCATTCTTACTGTGATTAGAGAGGAGAGTCGACTACAGTAGCATACAGTCGATTCCACAGGTGTATCCCGTCAACCTGCCGTAGACTACAGCGTTGTTTCAGTTGGTTGTTTAATAGATTCCACACGTCCATATTATAGCATAAATTCCATGGATTATAAATTCTGCTCATGTAGCTGTATGTTGGTGGACGTATTCATCATTTATGTTGGAATTAATAGAGGGAAATGCTAGTTGGAGATAGGAACGCACCTGCCAATCTCTCCAGTTTATAAAAGAATCACACATTTCACTGGCATTCCAAATCTCATTAACGAACATCAATCTAATTATGAAGATATTTGTTGAATTTGACAGCCAGGGCTTGAGTACCTTCTGCCTGCCTGTATCCTCCTCTAAACCTCTATATTGTCACTTAGATTGTTAAATGAATGGTGATGAACATGTCTGTCTGTCTGTCAGTAATTGAAAATTATGGGGCAAGTGGGCAATCATTAGTTCTGAAGTAAAATGTTAGCTATGGTTTCCAGGACAACCATCCTCCTTGAAATAACAAGGGTGGGGTTCTCTTATTTTCAAGAAAAGCTCCTCCCACCTCCTAAATCTAGGCCTGTATGATTTAGTGTACTTACATTGTTCACACTGTCTGACTGTCAATGAGTCGTAGAGCATAAACCCTTTTTTTCAAATCATACTGAGCAAGTGTCGCCACATGTCACTAACTTAACAGTCACGATTTTCCCTGTATCACATTTGATGAGATTGGGAGGGTGAGAAGTGAGAAGTGAGAGGGGCCCTCATTTCATTTCATTTGTGCGTGCTCAAAGTGTTGGTAGGGGCAGCCAGCTAACGTTAGTGCAGCGCTGCATGACAAGAACAAGGGCTCAGCCAGGCGAGGCGTTTCCTGGGCACAGGTGTGACAGGCGCTAATGAATCCACTAATGGCAGCCGTTCCCCTCCATGCTTATCTGTCACACTTCTATCTTTGCTGTTCTTTCACAATTGTTTACAGGCCATTAGCATTCGTTCTGTGGTTGGATAACACGCACTGGGCCTTTACTGCGGTTGCCTGCTGGGAAAATGGCGGTGACAGTGCTGAACGTTTATTTAATGTGTCGACGGCTACAACAAAGGAGGTAATTGAGAATTGATTTAGCAATAATGACTTTTCATATGTTCCCCTGCACAATGCTGATGCCGACTGATTATCTCGCGAGACTGCAATTTGCCACTTAATGGGGTCTGCCCTTGTCTTTTGCAAAGGAGGAGCTGACATTCTGCTATGTGACAATTCCATGTTTGAAATTGTTATCGTCGGCTTTGAAAACTGATTCATCTTTGTCTTCTTTCACTTGTTACCATCAGAGACAGAGATGGGAGGACTGTAGTTAGCAGAGACAGAGATGGGAGGACTGTAGTTAGCAGAGACAGAGATGGGAGGAATGTAGTTAGCAGAGACAGAGATGGGAGGAGCACTGTAGTTAGCAGAGACTGAGATGGGAGCACTGTAGTTAGCAGAGACTGAGATGGGAGGACTGTAGTTAGCAGAGACAGAGATGGGAGGAGCACTGTAGTTAGCAGAGACAGAGATGGGAGGACTGTAGTTAGCAGAGACAGAGATGGGAGGACTGTAGTTAGCAGAGACAGAGATGGGAGGACTGTAGTTAGCAGAGACAGAGATGGGAGCACTGTAGTTAGCAGAGACAGAGATGGGAGGACTGTAGTTAGCAGAGACAGAGATGGGAGGAGCACTGTAGTTAGCAGAGACAGAGATGGGAGGACTGTAGTTAGCAGAGACAGAGATGGGAGGAGCACTGTAGTTAGCAGAGACAGAGATGGGAGCACTGTAGTTAGCAGAGACTGAGATGGGAGCACTGTAGTTAGCAGAGACAGAAATTGGAGTTAGTCCACAATACTTTACCTAACTGACAGAGTGAAAAGAAGGAAGCCTGTATTCCAAAACAAAGCGCTAAAGTAAAACTGCAAAAAAAATGTGTCAAAGCAATTCACTTTTTGTCCTGAATACAAGCGTTATGTTTGGGGAAACTCCATATGCATTATGTTATGTGTATGCTTGTAATCTTTAAGGACTGGGGAGTTTTTCAGGATAAAAAAGAAACAGAATGGCACTAAGCACAGGCAAAATCCAAGAGGAAAACCTGGTTCAGTCTGCTTTCCAATCAAAAACTGGGAGATTATTTCAGCAGGACAATAACCTAAAACACAAGGCCAAATCTACACTGGAGTTGCTTACCAAGAAGACAATGAATGTTCTTGAGTGGCCGAGGTAGAGTTTTGATTTAAATCTACTGACTACTGAAAATGGTTGTCGAACAATGATCAACAACCAATTTGACAGAGCTTGAAGAACGTTGAAAAGAATAATGGGCAAATGTTGCACAATCCAGGTGTGGAAAGCTCTTACAGACTTACCCAGACAGACTTACAGCAGTAATCACTGCCAAATTTGCTTCTACAAAGTATTGACTCAGCGGTGTGAATACTTATGTAAATTAGATATTTCTGTGTTTAATTTTCAATAAATTTACTACAATTTCCAAAAACATGTTTTCACTTTAGCATTACGGGGTATTGTGCATAGATGGGTGAGGAAAACACATTTAAATCATTTTTAATTCAGGCTGTAACAACAAAATGTGGAATAAGTCTAAGGGTATGAATACTTTCAGAAGACACTGTGCTTTACCCATACCCGTAGAACTACACTGAATACTGAATATCCGTAGCACTACACTCAATATCCCTAGCACTACACTCAATACCCCTAGCACTACACTGAATACTGAATACCCATAGTGCTACACTAAATACCCCTAGCACTACACTGAATACTGAATACCCATAGTGCTACACTAAATACCCCTAGCACTACACTGAATACCCATAGCACTACACTAAATACCCCTAGCACTATACTGAACACTGAATACCCATAGTGCTACAGTGAATGCTGAATACCCGTAGCACTATATTGAATACGGAATACCCGTAGCTCTACACTAAATACTGAATACCCGTAGCACTATACTGAATACCCGTAGCACTACACTGAATACTGAATACCCGTAGCACTATAATGAATACCCTTGGCACTACACTGAATACTGAATACCTGTGGCACAACACTGAATACTGAATACCCGTAGCACTATAATGAATACCCTTGGCACTACACTGAATACTGAATACCTATGGCACTACACTGAATACTGAATACCTGTAGCACTACACTGAATACTGAATACCCGTAGCACTATAATGAATACCCTTGGCACTACACTGAATACTGAATACCTGTGGCACTACACTGAATACTGAATACCTGTAGTACTACACTGAATACTGAATACCTGTAGCACTATACTGAATACCCATAGCACTATACTGAATACCCGTAGCACTATACTGAATACCCGTAGCACTATACTGAATACCCGTAGCACTATACTGAATACCTGTAGCACTACACTGAATACCAATACCACTACACTGAATACTGAATACCCGTAGCACTACACTGAATACTGAATACCTGTAGCACTACACTGAATCCTGAATACACGTAGCACTATACTGAGTACACGTAGCACTATACTGAATACCCGTAGCACTATACTGAATACCCGTAGCACTATACTGAATACCCGTAGCACTATACTGAATACCTGTAGCACTATACTGAATACCCGTAGCACTACACTGAATACCCGTAGCACTACACTGAATACCAATACCACTACACTGAATACTGAATACCCGTAGCACTATACTGAATACCGTAGTGCTACACTGAATACCCGTAGCACTACACTGAATACTGAATACCTGTAGAACTAGAATGAATACCCTTGGCACTACACTGAATACTGAATACACGTAGCACTATACTGAATACTGAATACCCGTAGCGCTACACTAAATACTGAATACCCGTAGCACTATACTGAATACTGAATACCCGTAGTGCTACACTGAATACCCGTAGAACTATAATGAATACCCTTGGCACTACACTGAATACTGAATACCTGTAGCACTACACTGAATACCAATACCACTACACTGAATACCCGTAGCACTACACTGAATACCCGTAGCACTACACTGAATACCCGTAGAGCTACACTGAATACCCGTAGAGCTACACTGAATACCCGTAGAGCTACATGGAATACTGAATACCCATAGCACTACACTGAATACTGAATACCCGTAGAGCTACATGGAATACTGAATACCCGTAGCACTACACTGAATACTGAATACCCGTAGAGCTACATGGAATACTGAATACCCATAGCACTACACTGAATACTGCACCATCACTCAGTCTGCAATACATTTTGGCTTACTCTGAATATCAATACATGTCACGCCCTGACCATAGAGAGCCCTTGGTTCTCTATGGTGTAGTAGGTCAGGGCGCGACTAGGGGGTGTTCTAGTTCAATATTTCTATGTTGGTGTTTTGTATGGTTCCCAATTAGAGGCAGTTGGTAATCGTTACTTCTAATTGGGGATCATATTTAGGTAGCCATTTTTCCCACCTGTGTTTGTGGGATATTGTTGGTGCTTGTGTCACCACGTAGTCACGTTATGTTGCTTGTTTTATTGTTTTGGTTAAAGAAGTTTCATTTTAAATAAATATGTGGAACTCAACAAACGCTGCGCCTTGGTCCGTCTCTTACAACAACCGTGACAATACAATTGATGTGGCGTATTCTTTCATGAGTTCATACAGCAATGGGGTACCATTGTTTACATTCTCGTGACTATATTGTATTTGCAGACTCATGATGTGCAGGGAGCAGTAGGATGTTCTCAGTTCTGTACACCATGGGACAAATGATGGCAATGTGAAACCCGTCAGGATATGACATGTTAGATAACACTGTGCCACATCTCTTTCGGTAGATTTTGTCAATATAAGAAAACATCAAAATTACAATGAGACTCCGAAATAGAAGGGGGAAAACCCCACTGCTTCTTTAAATTGGATTCCGTGTTCTATCTCGGAAAACGGTAAAGTAAATTAAAAGGTCTAGGAATATGTGAGATCACCCAGTGTATAGATTGCATTGAGAGTGGAGGCATGACTGTCTGGTCAATGTGTTAGTTATAGATAAGGAATATGCTGCAGATAAAAACTTGCCCTGAAAATGTTTAGTGTAGGTAGTAGTGTTAGAAGAGGGTATAGGTAGTAGAGGGTAGAGGTAGTAGAGGGTAGAGGTAGTAGTGTTGGAGGTAGTAGTGTTGGAAGAGGGTAGAGGTAGTAGTGTTGGAAGAGGGTAGAGGTAGTAGTGTTGGAAGAGGGTAGAGGTAGTAGTGTTGGAAGAGGGTAGAGGTAGTAGTGTTGGAAGAGGGTAGAGGTGGAAGAGGGTAGAGGTAGTAGTGTAAGAAGAGGGTAGAGGTAGTAGTGTTGGAAGAGGGTAGAGGTAGTAGTGTAAGAAGAGGGTAGAGGTAGTAGTGTAAGAAGAGGGTAGAGGTAGTAGTGTAAGAAGAGGGTAGAGGTAGTAGTGTAAGAAGAGGGTAGAGGTAGTAGTGTAAGAAGAGGGTAGAGGTAGTAGTGTAAGAAGAGGGTAGAGGTAGTAGTGTAAGAAGAGGGTAGAGGTAGTAGTGTAAGAAGAGGGTAGAGGTAGTAGTGTAAGAAGAGGGTAGAGGTAGTAGTGTAAGAAGAGGGTAGAGGTAGTAGTGTTGGAAGAGGGTAGAGGTAGTAGTGTAAGAAGAGGGTAGAGGTAGTAGTGTAAGAAGAGGGTAGAGGTAGTAGTGTAAGAAGAGGGTAAAGGTAGTAGTGTAAGAAGAGGGTAGAGGTAGTAGTGTAAGAAGAGGGTAGAGGTAGTAGTGTAAGAAGAGGGTAGAGGTAGTAGTGTAAGAAGAGGGTAGAGGTAGTAGTGTAAGAAGAGGGTAGAGGTAGTAGTGTAAGAAGAGGGTAGAGGTAGTAGTGTAAGAAGAGGGTAAAGGTAGTAGTGTAAGAAGAGGGTAGAGGTAGTAGTGTAAGAAGAGGGTAGAGGTAGTAGTGTAAGAAGAGGGTAGAGGTAGTAGTGTAAGAAGAGGGTAGAGGTAGTAGTGTAAGAAGAGGGTAGAGGTAGTAGTGTAAGAAGAGGGTAGAGGTAGTAGTGTAAGAAGAGGGTAGAGGTAGTAGTGTAAGAAGAGGGTAGAGGTAGTAGTGTAAGAAGAGGGTAGAGGTAGTAGTGTAAGTGGTTAGAGTGTGGGGGGGGGGGGGGCAGGTAGTCTAGTGGTTAGAATGTAGGGGGGGGGGGGGGCAGGTAGTCTAGTGGTTAGAGTGTAGGGGGGGTAGGTAGACTAGTGGTTAGAATGTAGGGGGGGGGGGCAGGTAGTCTAGTGGTTAGAGTGTAGGGGGGGGGGGGGGGGGCAGGTAGTCTAGTGGTTAGAGTGTAGGGGGGGTAGGTAGACTAGTGGTTAGAGTGTAGGGGGGCAGGTAGTCTAGTGGTTAGAGTGTGGGGGGGCAGGGGGGCAGGTAGTCTAGTGGTTAGAGCATTGGGCCAGTAACCAAAAGGTTGCTAGATCGAATCCCAGAGATGACAAGGTAATATCTGTCGTTCTGCCCCTGAACAAGGCACTGTTCCTAGGCTGTCATTGTAAATAATAATTTGTTCTTAACTGACTTACCTAGTTAAATAAATAAAAATATGTATATTTTTTTTAATCAACTGTAGTTGTTACCTTGTTACCTTGATACCACTATCAAACACACTGATGTGAATTCATCCTTCATGCCATTGTTCAGTGCTCCGTTGTTGTGGTTTGTTCTTGCCCGTTGTTGTGGTTTGTTCTTGCCCGTTGTTGTGGTTTGTTCTTGCCCGTTGTTGTGGTTTGTTCTTGCCCGTTGTTGTGGTTTGTTCTTGCCCGTTGTGTTGGGCTGAGTGGGTTGTCAGAGAAGGCCTTTGGTCAGGGTGTTCATATATCCAGGACATCAGGTCCTCTGTGAGCTGGAGGAAGATTACTGCACTGCTGTGCTGCGGCTGTCTGTCAGTGGACGAGAACAGGGGACTAACAGGCGGGGCCACTCAGTGAGACAGTGTACTAACAGGCGGGGCTACTCAGCGAGACAGTGGACTAACAGGCGGGGCCACTCAGTGAGACAGTGGACTAACAGGCGTGGCCACTCAGTGAGACAGTGGACTAACAGACGGGGCCACTCAGTGAGACAGTGGACTAACAGGCGGGGCCACTCAGTGAGACAGTGAACTAACAGGTGGGGCCACTCAGTGAACTAACAGACGGGGCCACTCAGTGAGACAGTGGACTAACAGACGGGGCCACTCAGTGAGACAGTGGACTAACAGACGGGGCCACTCAGTGAGTCAGTGGACTAACAGACGGGGCCACTCAGTGAGTCAGTGGACTAACAGACAGGGCCACTAAGTGCCATAGCAGGGCCTATTGTAACTGTGTGTTGCAGTTGGCCCTGATGAGAAGTCACCATCGCACAGGGACAGATTGATCTCTTCTTAAACCACTCAGTAGGAACTCCATTCATCACAATTCTTAAACAAACCCGGGCCAATTTGCTTCTCTCGTCTGGAAATTCCAGTTGTCACTGAATTGCTTTTCAGTCTGTCTATTTCAGTAATTTTACAATTATTTGAGCAATTGCTTCCACAAAGGCAATTCAGCATTGAGTCTGTTTTTGTCAATTAGTCAAAGCCACGGCCAGATGCTGTGCATCGGCTTAATTGAAGAATCATCTGTGTTATATGTTTAAGTAAATTGAAGTATTAGAATCATTATGGGAATGTAAAACGTGCTTGATTTAAGGCCATAAATTACATGTATGTCACAGTTTATCTCACAGTTTTCCTTCTGTCACCAGCATCACGTACTTAGCCACTGGGAGGATAGAAGCGGTGTTCCTATGTTAGGAGTAATGGTGTTATCCAAAGGGAGTCAATATAATCTGGATCGAGTAATGAGTAATACCCACTGGTGTCAATCGTTGGCATGGAGATGAAACTGAACGGGAGTGGATTGTTGGTCGATAACAGCAACCACTGCTTTTTTTTTTTTATCTAAGCAATCACCTGCCAAACAAGGTCTCCTTGGTTTCCTCCCCCTTCCCCAGCCCTGTCCCTGACTCTGCAGGTTGTGCGTGGGCCTGTGTGATGACTCCTCTCTACTCCTCATGATCCAGTTGGTCAGCCTTTAACCAGCCCTGTCCCTGACTCTGCAGGTTGTGCGTGGGCCTGTGTGATGACTCCTCATGATCCAGTTGGTCAGCCTTTACCCAGCCCTGTCCCTGACTCTGCAGGTTGTGCGTGGGCCTGTTTGATGACTCCCCTCTCTCAGTCAGTCTCCTACTAAGTGGTGTACAATACAATAGCGTTAACAATCAGAACCTCCATTCTAAAGCATCGCAGGCACATTCTTGCCCTCCCCAGGGTGACTCAATGATTTGGTGAGCCTTTCTTTGTGCGTATAATTTTGTTCACAGTGCACCTTGCTTTCTTCAATAGCAGAATTCTCATTTTGTTATTGGATATCAGATGCTGTATCACTCTTATGATATTATATTTCCCGTTGTTTTAACAGGGTATGATGAGTCTCTCTTTCCATTGGTTCATCATGCCAGGTCTACTTGCTGAATGCATATACACTAAGTGTACAAAACATTAAGAACACCTGATCTTTCCATGACATAAACTTGCCAGGTAAATACATGTCTCCATATCTCCTCCCCTTCGTCTGGATTTAACAGGTGACATCAGTAAGGGATCGTAGCTTTCACATGGTCAGTCTATGTCATGGAAAGAGGACAAATGTGTGTACAAATGTTTTGTACACTCAATTCATAAGATAAATATTTGTAAAGCTTGGTACTGTAGATGTATCTAGGTAGGAATGTAAAACTCTTATTTCAAGACCTATAGTATATTACAGTCCATAGGAGGGATGGATCATTTTGGTGCTACCTATGATAGTGAATAGTGATAGCTGTAATCAGTGGCTGTGGAGAAAAAAAAACGTTCCAAACAAAACATTGTCAGTATTCTTTCCGATGTTAAAATCTTTAATCCCACTGTGCTTGGCACCTAATTATCGTACGCTAAACTCATTTGCACTCTCAGACTGTAGGGAAGGATACAATCAGGCGCTTTACCCATGTACTGCACATCTCATTCACACCCATTGGTGGATGGATGTTTGCTATCACACAATTATATTGCTAAACTGTCCAATTAAAACGTTTCTACCACAAACTGTCACAAAAGATTTATTGTAAATATGGACAGTGGGAGATGGAGCTTTGGATGCTGTTATAGAGAGAAGGACCACATTGGAATAAACTTTGACCTCGACACTTCAAGGCACAACGCCTCTGACCTAAACCCCTAAAACGTGTATGTATAGGACTTTTTTGTTGTATTGATCTTTCAATTAACGAAAATATAAATGCAACATGCAACAATTTCTAGAATTTTACTGAGTTACAGTTCATATAAGGAAATCAGTCAATGTAAATAAATTCATTAGGCCCAAATCTATGGATTTCACATGACAGGGAATACAGATATGCATCTGTTGGTCACAGATACCTTAAAAAAAAAGTAGGAGCGTGGATCAGAAAACCAGTCAGTATTTGGTGTGACCACCATTTGCCTCATGCAGCGTGACACATCTCCTTCGCATAGAGTTGATCAGGCTGTTGATTTTGGCCTGTGGAATATTTTGGGCTCCCGAGTGGCGCAGCGGTCTAAGGCACTGCATCTCAGTGCTATAGGCATCACTACAGACCTGGTTTGATTCCAGGCTGTATCACAACCGGCTGTGATTGGGAGTCCCATAGGGTGGTGCGCAATTGGCCCAGCGTCATCCGGGTTTGTGCTTAACCGGGGTAGGCCGTCATTGTAAATAAGAATTTGTTCTTAACTGACTTGCCTAGTTAAATAAAGGTTAAATAAAATGTTATAAAAATGTTGTACTACTCCTCTTCAATGGCTGTGCGAAGTTTCTGGATATTGGTGGGAACTGGAACACACTGTCGTACACGTCGATCCAGAGCGTCCCAAACATGCTCAATGGGTGAGATGTCTGGTGAGTATGCAGACCATTGAAGAACTGGGACATTTTCAGCTTCCAGGAAATGTGTATAGATCCCTGCGACATGGGGCTGTGCATTATCATGCTGAAACATTAAGTGATGGTGGCAGATGAATAACACGACAATGCGCCCCCTATGTTCACGACGTTGACATCAGCAAACCGCTCACACTGTGCCATACACGCTGTCTGCCATCTGCCCGGTACAGTTGAAACCAGGATTAATCCGTGAAGAGCACACTTCTCCAGTGTGCCAGTGGCTATCGAAAGTGAGCATTTGACCACTGAAGTCGATTACGATGCCGAACTGCAGTCTGGTCAAGACCCTGGTGAGGACGACGAGCACACAGATGAGCTTCCCTGAGACGGTTTCTGAAAGTTTGTGCAGTAATTCTTCAGATGCGCAAACCCACAGTTTCATCAGCTGTACGGGTGGCAGGTCTCAGACGATCCCGCAGGTAAAGAAGCCGGATGTAGAGGTCCTGGGCTGATGTGGTATGCGGTTGGCAGGCCGGTTGGACATACTGCCAAATTCTCTAAAACATTAAATTCTCTGGCAGCAGCTCTGCTGGACATTCCTGCAGTCAGCATGCCAATTGCACACTCCCTCAAAGCTTGAGACATCTGTGGCATTGTGTTGTGTGACAAAACTGCATATTTTAAAGTGGCCTTTTATTGTCCCCAGCACAAGGTGCACCTGGGTACTGATCATGCTGTTTAATCAGGTTCTTGATATGCCACTGTCAGATGGATGGATTATCTTGGCAAAGGAGAAATGATCACTAACAGGGATGTTAACAAAAAAAAGCTTTATTTATATTATTTATATTTATATGGAACATTTCTGGGATCTTTTATTTCAGCACACGAAAGATGGGACCATCATTTTACATGTTGCGTTTATATTTTGTTCAGTGTATTTTAAATGTGTGTGTGGCTGTTTTTGTCTAAGTATTCTCTCTGTGTTGTCATGCTTTCTGTGGACCCCAGGAAGAGTAGCTGCTGCTTCTGCAACAGCTAATGGGGATCCTAAAGCAAATAATCAAATACAAACACTTGGATAGAAAGTGATTTCACCTTTTAGTGTCAAGGGAACCTAGACGGATAGTCCAACTTGGACGAGAGATTTTCCTTCCCACACCCACGTGTCGGTAAACCATTCAAGGAGGCCACAGCAAAGAAAATATTATCTTGAGAGAAATATATGAAATGCAGCATATTTTTTAAGATGACAGTGTCATGCATCTTCAAGGATGTCCAGCCCACATGAGCTTACTTTTATTTATTTTATACCATTTGAAATTTGGCATTGAAAAATAACCTGAGTAGTTTCAGCTAAGAAGAAGCAAACAGGTATTGTTGACTTCCTGGATTTCCCTTTGTCATATACAGTACAGTACACTGCGCACACATACTGTAACAAAGAAGAGATGTGATTATTAAAGAGGATAGGACCTATCCAAGTTAACTGTCCACCAAAACATTTGACTGTTCATGAATCACCAAAATGTGTGCAAGGCAGGTTCTGTGTTATTTGCCTGAATATCCAGTGACTTTCACGCAGCAGCCAGACTCTCTCTGTAACACAGTGTGACTCCATGATGATTAGTTCTTGTTGCGTCTGGACGGAGGCCAGCCAGCATTGTGGTGTCATAAAGGTTCTGCAACTGTGATCAACATAAACAAGCAGGATATTGACTGGGTTTGTAGGGCCCCCTGGTGTTTAGTCCATCTGGATTGTTTTATTTTATTTTATCTCACTTTCTTTAACTAGGCAAGTCAGTTAAGAACAAATTGTTATTTACAATGATGGCCGACGTATGATAAGCACGGACTCAGGAGGGCAAGACTCCATCCTCACCTTCTCTGTGCCTTGCATGCGATGTTATAGTGTTGCACAGAATGAGGGCAGTACCGGCCGGTATTCAGACCGATGCTAAGTTTGCTACATATCCGACCGATGCTAAGTTTGCAAAATATTAGACCGATGCTAAGTTTACTACATATCAGACCAATGCTAAGTTTGCTACATATTAGACTGATGCTAAGTTTGCAACATGTCAGACTGATGCTAAGTTTGCTAAGGTAGCAAGATGGCGCAGATTGAGATGGCAGATTCGCTTCTAGTCCTTAGGAAACTGTGCAGTATTTTCTTTTTTAATGTATTATTTCTTACATTGTTAGCCCAGAAAACCTTAAGTGTTATTACATACAGCCGGGAAGAACTATTGGATATCAGAGAGACGTCAACTTACCAGCACTACGACCAGAAATACGACTTTCCCAAAGTGGATCCTTTGTCTGCACCTTCCAGGGCATATGAACTGATTCCAGAGGCTGACCCAAAACAACGCCGCCGGAGGAGAGGGTTAGCGGTCTTCTAGTGAGGCTTCAGATGCGTGCACACCACCCACCGCTTCCGAGTATATTACTCGCTAATGTCCAGTCCCTACTTAACAAAGTTGACAAAATCAGGGCAAGAGTTGCTTTCCAAAGATATATCCGGGATTGTAACATATCACGGAAAAATGGCTAGCTGGGGACATGCTGTCGGAGTCCGTATAGCCAATGGGATTTTCAGTGCATCACGCCGACAGGAATAAACATCTCTCTGGTAAGAAGAAGGGCAGGGGTGTATGTTTCATGATTAACAACTCATGGTGTAATTGTAACAACATACAAGAACTCAAGTCCTTTTGTTCACCTGAGCTAGAATTCCTCACAATCAAATGCCGACCGTATTATCTCCCAAGAGAACTCTCCTCGGTTATCGTCACAGTCGTGTATAACCCCCCGCAAGCGGATATCAAGACAGCCATCAAGGAACTTCACTGGACTTTATGCAAACTGGAAACCATATATCCTGAGGCTGCATTTATTGCTGGGGATTTTAACAAAGCTAATTTTAGAACAAGACTACCTAAATTTTATCAGCATATAGATTGCAGTACACGAGCGAGTAACACGCCCGACCATTGCTACTCTAACTTCCACAATGCATACAAGGCCCTCCTCCGCCCTCCTTTTGGCAAATCCAACCATGACTCCATCTTGTTGCTCCCCTCCTATAGGCAGAAACTAAAACAGGAAACGTCCGTGCTTAGGTCTATCCAACGATGGTCTGACCAATCGGATTCCACGCTTCAAGATTGCTTTGATCACGTGGGCTGGGATATGTTCCGGGTAGCCTCAGACAATAACATTGACGTATACGCTGACTCGGTGAGCGAGTTTATAATGAAGTGTATAGGAGATGTTGTACCCACTGTGACTATTAAAACCTTCCCTAACCAGAAACCGTGGATTGATGGCAGCATTCGCACAAAACTGAAAGCACAAACCACCGCATTTAACCACTGCAAGGTGACTGGAAACATGACCGAATACAAACAGTATAGTTATTCCCTCCGTAAGGCAATCAAACCAGCAAAGCGTATAGAGACAAAGTGGAGTTGCAATTCAACGGCTCAAGCACGAGACGTATGTGGTAGGGTCTACAAACATCACGGATTACAAAAAAGAAAACCTGCCCCGTCGCGGGCATCAACATTATGCTTCCAGACAAATTAAACAACATATTTGCGCACTTTAAGGACAATGCAGTGCCATCGATGCGGCCTGCTACCAAAGACTGTGGGCTCTCCTCCTCCATGGCCGACGTGAATAAAACATTTAAACGTGTTAACCCTCGCAAGGCTGCCGGCCCAGACAGCATTCCTAGCCGCGTCCTCAGAGCATGCGCAGACCAGCTGGCTGGTGTGTTTACGGACATATTCAATGTCTGCTGTCCCCACATGCTTCAAGATGGCCACCATTGTTCCTGTTCCCAAGAAAGCTAAGGTAACTGAACTGAATGACTATCGCCCCATAGCACTCACTTCTGTCATCATGAAGTGCTTTGAGAGACTAGTCAAGGATCATATCACCTCCACCCTACCTGTCACCCTAGACCCACTCCAAATTGCTTACCACCCCAATAGGTCCACAGATGATGCAATCGCCATCACACTGCACACTGCCCTTTCCCATCTGGACAAGAGGAATACCTATGTAAGAATGCTGTTCATTGACTACAGCTCAGCATTCAACACAATAGTACCCTCCAAACTCCTCATTAAGCTTGAGACCCTGGGTCTCGACCCGACCTGTGCAACTGGGTCCTGGACTTCATGATTGGCCGCCCCAGGTGAGGAAGGTAGGAAACAACATCTCCACTCCGCTGATCCTCAACACAAGTGTGCGTTCTCAGCCCCCTCCTGTACTCCCTGTTCACACACGACTGCGAGGCCATACACGCCACCAACTCAATCATCAAGTTTGCAGACGACACTACAGTGGTAGGCTTGATTACCAACAACGACGTGACAGTCTACAGGGAGGGCCCTCGGAGTGTGGTCTCAGGAAAATACCCTCTCACTCAATGTCAGCAAAACAAAAGAGATGATCGTGGACTTCAGGAAACAGCAAAGGGAGCACCTCCCCTATCCACATCGACGGGACGGCAGTGGAGAAGGTGGAAAGTTATAAGTTCCTCTGTGTACATATCACCGACAAACTGAAATGGTCCACGCACACAGACAGTGTGGTGAAGAAGGCGCAATAGCACCTCTTCAACCTCGGGAGGCTGAAAAAAATTGGCTTTTCACCTAAAACCCTGACTAACTTTTACAGATGCACAACCAGGACACCTACAGCACCCGATGTCACAGGAAGGCAACAAAAAGATAATCAAGGACAGTAACCACCCGAGCCACTGCCTGTTCACCCCGCTTCCATCCAGAAGGCGAGGTCAGTACAGGTGCATCAAAGCTGGGACAGAGAGATTGAAAAACAGCTTCAATCTCAAGGCCATCAGATTGTTAAACAGCCACCACTAGCACAGAGAGGCGGCTGCCTACCTATAGACTTGATATCATTGGCCACTTTAATAAATGGAACACTAGTCA
Source organism: Salmo salar (assembly GCF_965601325.2). Classification (NCBI taxonomy): domain Eukaryota; kingdom Metazoa; phylum Chordata; class Actinopteri; order Salmoniformes; family Salmonidae; genus Salmo; species Salmo salar. The sequence continues at coordinate 86,068,178 of NC_138294.1, read as the reverse complement.
CTTCAATAATGCCACTTTAAGAGTGATTACATATCTTGCATTACTCATCTCATATGTATATATTGAATACTGTATCCTTCACTATCTATTCTTTACTATCTATTGCATCTTAGCCGCTCTGTCACTGCTCATCCATTTATTTTATACTTATATATTCTCATCCCATTCCTTTACTAGATTGTGTGTATTAGGTTTTGTTGTGGAATTGTTAGATATTACCTGTTAGATGCTGCTGCACTGTCGGATCTAGAAGCATAAGCATTTTGCTACCCTCACAATAACATCTGCTAACCATGTGTATGTGACCAATACAATTTGATTTGATTTGACATATCAGACCGATGCTAAGTTTGCTACATATCAAACCGATGCTAAGTTTGCTACATATCAGACCGATGCTAAGTTTGCTACACATCAGACCGATGCTAAGTTTGCTACATATCAGACCGATGCTAAGTTTGCTACATATCAAACCGATGCTAAGTTTGCTACATATCAGACCGATGCTAAGTTTGCTACATATCAGACTGATGCTAAGTTTGCTACACATCAGACCGATGCTAAGTTTGCTACACATCAGACCGATGCTAAGTTTGCTACATATCAGACCGATGCTAAGTTTGCTACATATCAAACCGATGCTAAGTTTGCTACACATCTAACCGATGGTCAGTTTGCTACACATCAGACCGATGCTACGTTTGCTACACATCAGACCGATGCTACGTTTGCTACACATCAGACCGATGCTACGTTTGCTACACATCAGACCGATGCTAAGTTTGCTACACATCAGACCGATGCTAAGTTTGCTACACATCAGACCGATGCTAAGTTTGCTACACATCAGACCCGATGCTAAGTTTGCTACATATCAGACCGATGCTAAGTTTGCTACACATCAGACCGATGCTAAGTTTGCTACATATCAGACCGATGCTAAGTTTGCTACACATCAGACCGATGCTAAGTTTGCTACACATCAGACCGATGCTAAGTTTGCTACACATCAGACCGATGCTAAGTTTGCTCCACATCAGACACTGCAGAGTTATTTACCTTTTTGTTTCTTCTTTTGTTGTTTTGATCTGCCCCCAAAAAATCCTCTACGGCATTAAACATGATACATTAAAAAGGTAGTTCATTGAGAAACCATGCCTTACACGTCTTGAATCTGGTTTACATCCATCCATGCACCTCAAAAGATGCTCATTTCAGAAATGTGTACAAGTAGTGACCTAGGTTTATGTTCATCTATCAAGGCTATTTTCTTCCATATTTATCATGTATGTTCATCCAGCAAGTCATGCATCCATGAACCCTGTTCTTCATTCAATATCTAAAAGAACATGTATAAAGCCAATATTTTCTGGTATTACCTACTTTAGTTATCACTAAAGTAGGTTATCACTAAAGTAGGTTATCACTAAAGTAGGTTATCACTAAAGTAGGTAATACCAGAAAATATTGGCTTACATACATTTTCTTTAGAGGGTCAGTCTTTTAGTTATTATTCCACTCCTTTTTCTAATGACACAGAGTAGGCTACAGGGCATGGAATGTTAGCTAAAAAGACCTGTACCCAGACTAGGTGTTTTCTTCATCTTTGGCAACAACAATATACAAAAACATTGGCGAGAATTTCAGAAATAATTTCCAAATCTATTGCTAAACTTTCATTTCAAACGCAGCATGTGATTGATTCATTTCCTGTGGCCTTCAGTATGTTATTTAATATCAACAAATTCAGTCTTGTGGTATTTCAAGGACAGTTGCTTATGCTTTTCTCAAATGCCTCAACCCTAATTACCTAAACATACCTGAGATGTCATTGTTTTTCAACCTCTTCTTTTACTCGGTCTCTTTATTCCCTCTACTTCCGAAACTGTCTCTAGACACATTCAACGCTCACAAGAAAAGCTTGAGCTGTGTTAAGACTTTGACAAACAGAGCGGATAAGGGTACGGTAAAACACAAAAACAGTTTTGAATTGGATTTGCAGTTACTTAATCATTAATTGACCAGACACAATAAAGTTACTCCAATCCTGCAGGACACAAACCATTTAATCTGAGAACATACATCAGCTCTGTTACTCTGTGGTTTCTCTTCAGAGACCAAGGGGAGAAAGTTGGCTGGGGACAGGATGTTAGTGCTGTTCGATAAACCAGTAGTCAGAGATGTGGGTGGCTGCCAGTCTTCCTCTGCTTTTTGTTTCTGTCTCTGCTGTCAGATCTTTTGTTCTTGTTTTCTCCAAACACCACCGTCACCGACAGGGTCTTTATTCCTCCCAGCTCTTTTCAAACGAAGAGGAACATGAAATGAAATGTCACAGGTGCAAATGCAGAGAGGAGGCGGATGTTCCTTTCCCATTGTGCACTCAACGCTGTGAGACCAAAATAAAAGCAGTCAAAAGTCGATTTTCTGAAAGACAAAAAAAAAAAGCGTCTGAGTTTGTTGAAGAGATTGCTTTGTCTTCTTGGAGCCCTGTCTCTGTGGAGAGGTAGAGTTGAGCCGATGGCTTGATCCAAATGGTGTATTGATGTAATCTATGCACCGATCCATAACTGAATCCTTTTAGTCCCGGCAGCTCCTTCTCTAACTGTACTTTACAGCTTTTCTTTTCATCAGAAAGCTTTCATGCCTCTGCAGCATGCGACAGGGCCTTCATCATTCTCCACTGCATGCGGGGAACTGGCACAAACACCATGAATTCCTGCTGCAGCATTGATGCAGTGATTAAACATTGATAGTGTGGATGTCTGAGAGAGGTGCTGCCATCCTCGATCGAGGCTTAGTGGGCCGGCCACAGCCCTTTCCTGCTCTGCTGACAGCCCCCTATCATAATACCTCCCCTGTTTGGAAGGGGAATCTGAGGGGTTGAAGGAAGACATTGGAAGATTTAGGCCTAATGATCCTGTCTGCAGGGCTGTTTACTGAGCAGGCCATCACTGATGGACCCCAGGCACAGGCCTAGCAGCAGCATCACCAAGCATCGTGCTCTCTGGATCCATGTCACACATTCACTCTCCCTAGCTTGATCTGCTAACAGGAGTGGTCAACTTTCTCTCCAGACACCAGCATTGTAGAGAACTGGCTCTTGGTAACTGACAGCAATTATTATGGAAATGGTGAGGCTTGCGAGAGATTAGCCTGCCAAAATGAGTATTTGAATGAGGCTGACATTGGCAGTCAAGGGGACTGTGTTTGTCCCTCCTGGACCAAATGAGAGTTTTCGTAGGTCTTTTGATTGTACACGGCTTGGCTCTTCCATCCCTTTCTTGTTCAGCTCTCATTGCCACGCACCGTTTATTCCTGGCCATCACACAGTGTGACTCCAATATCCTCATCATCTTCATTTCACCTGAGCGACGTCTCCTGTACTGTAGCCATGTACATAGCTTTCCTTTTTTTAAAGGTTATACAACCCCCTTCTATTGCAGCTGTCAGATAAGGCTGTAGTGTAGTTTTACCAGGCCTGGCCTATGCCATGCTATTTATAACAGGGAGCGATAAGAGTACTGAGAGGAGCCAAAGAGGAGAGAGGCAGGCGATGCTCAGGAGCCCAGAGAATCGTCTTAATACTCCAAAATGGGGGTTCTGATATGGATACATGCACTTTGTATTTGTATGTATTTAATTTTTGTTGTGACATGGGTTTGGATGAGTGTTGGCTGTAGGAAGACAGTGGCCATGTCCGAATACACGTACTTTATAGTAGGACGTTTGAGTATGCGAAAAAAAGACAGTTTTATAGTATGTAACATTTTGAAAATGCAGTACTTTAAATGCCCAGATGTCATAATCACTTCGGCCAATTATATATGGGGATGCGCTACCGAAATTGACCAATAGTGGGAAACCACGTAATCGCGCGTGATGTATTCTCAGTATGCGAAAATATAACGTTTTATAGTATGTTAGTTTTCTAAAATAGAGTGCTTTCAATGCAAGGATGTAATACTAATTTTGGCTTTTCATCTAGTACAATTCACTATACACTTTTCGGGAATTTCACAGCCACAATGCATTGGAAGAGGGGGGGGAGAAAAAAACGAAAAATCAAAGGCAAAAAATTAGAGGGTGGTTAGCCATATAACACGAACATCTAACAACCCAAAGGCAACTTTACAACTACTTACTACTTTTTAGCTATTTGCAACTACTTAGCATGTTAGCTAACCCTTACCTTAACCCTTTAACCTAACTCCTAACCTTAACCCTTTTAGCTAACCCTAAACTTAAGCAGTCACTGTCAAACCAGGGGCTTGTCCATATCTTGAGGGTCAGGTCAATTCCATCAAGAGTACTGAGAATATTTCCTCTCTGACCACTCAGCCCAGCATCTGGAGTGTTCAGTCATTATTCTTGTTTTATTTGGTTTTGAGTACAAGGAAATTGGTCCTCTGTTTCATAGTGTCTTGTAAGCCCATGTGGGTTGGGCAGTGGTACAGTGGTTCTTCCTTTAAAAGTTACGAGATTATGCTGCGACCGTTTGTGGTAGATGGTGGCATTCTGTCATTGCGCCACACTATCACAAGGGGGAGTTAGGACGCTGATCTATTGGTAGTCTAAACTGTCGCAATTAATGGAGGAGTCTCTCCTCAGGCAACAACAAAAAAAACTGTCAGTGGTCCTGGAGTTGAGAGAGAACTTGGGTAAATACAATGGGGGAATTTCACTTGACATGTGGACGATTTTCCCAAAAATAGGCACGGTGGGCTTTTGGTTTCTCTCCCTCTAAAAACAGAAATAAATAATTCTAAATAACAAACTGGCTTTATTTACAAATTGGTAAGAACGTCTCACCCCATGTTCAAGAATTATCTTTTTCCCTTTATTCAGATTACAATCGCTCACTTTCGGTTATTTGAAATGATGTCATCTCCAAAATATCGTTATTTTTTAAACAAGCCATAGAAAGTTGGTTTCAATTTCAGTAAATAAAGACAAATTGGTTAAAGAAAATTGTGATAAATAAAAATACATACCACCGTCTCTTGCGCATGTCATTTTCCTTTCATAATGCATCCTTATTTACAAAGCGATTATTGTTATTATTATTAATAAAATTAATAAAATATTATTAATAAAATATTATCATTATAATTATATAAAAGCCCCTTAGATATTCTCACAGATCAGATTTGCCCTAACAAAAAATTCCCCTTAGATATTAATTCAGAATCCTCCAATCCTCTAAATTGTATCATTTGCAGAGAGTCACGTCATTGGCAGAGAGTCAGCCGGCAGTTGAAGAGGGCGAGGGCCATGCCAGGCAAACATGCATATGTTTATTTCAACTACATTTTACTTGCAACAAGTTCAATCGGGTTTAAATCAGGAGACCTACATGTAGAGATTAAACAAATATTTGTACATATACTGTAGGCCTACCGTAGGCGACATGAGTCTCACTAGTGTTGAATAATGTGTGTTAAAAGGGTTGTTGGTCTTCTATTTATTTATTTATTTATTTTTATTTGACCTTTATTTTAGTACATAAAGGTCTACTTACTCTGCTGATGTCTTGACCCAGTTTTTTCCCTCATTTGCAATGCAAACCATAACGAATTACTATGGGAATAAGTGGAAGAGGCAAGTGGAAGTGGGGAAATGTAAGGAACTTCTCTGTCGGCCCTGGAGGCCTTTTGAAAACATGTTTTCACAAGGGCTATTAGCAGGACAATAGACACAATTTGGTCCAGCATATCATTTGATGATGTCATTGGATGTCTCGCCAGCTTTGATCCATGCCTGGGCCTGCCGTACGCAAAGTCTTTGTTTGTCAGACAAATCATTGGGTTGAAACTACAGAACAGTATAAAAGAAGAGAACACACATGGTTAATGTTCTGGAAGAAAAAAAAAAAAAAAAATAATATATATATATATATATATATATATATATATATACACACTACCGTTCAAAAGTTTGAGGTCACTTAGAAATATCCTTGTTTTTGAAAGAAAATCTACTTTCTTCTCCATTAAAAAAAAACAGCAAAATGATCAGAAATACAGTGTAGACATTATTAATGTTGTAAATGACTATTGTAGCTGGAAACGGCAGATGTTTTTATGGAATATCTATATAGGCGTAAAGAGGCCCATTATCAGCAACCATCACACCTGTGTTCCAAAGGCACGTTGTGTTAGCTAATCCAAATGTATAATTTTAAAAGGCTAATTGATCATTAGAAAAAACTTTTGCAATTATGTTCGCACAGCTGAAAACTGTTGTCCTGATTAAAGAAGCAATAAAACTGGCTTTCTTTAGACTAGTTGAGTATCTGGAGCATCAGCATTTTATTGGTTCGATTACAGGCTCAAAATGGCCAGAAACAAATAACTTTCTTCTGAATCTCATCAGTCTATTTTTGTTCTGAGAAATTAAGGCTATTTCATGCAAGATATTGCCAAGAAACTGAAGATCTCATACAACGCTGTGTACTACTCCCTTCACAGAACAGCGCAATCTGTCTATAACCAGAATAGGAAGAAGAGTGGGAGGCCCCGGTGCACAACTGAGCAAGAGGACAAGTACATTAGTGTCTAGTTCGAGAAACAGACGCCTCACAAGTCCTCAACTGGCAGCTTCATTAAATAGTACCCGCAAAACACCAGTCGCAACGTCAACAGTGAAGATGCGACTCCAGGATGCTGGCCATCTAGGCAGAGTTGCAAAGAAAAAGCCATAAGACTGGCCAATAAAAAGAAAAGATTAAGATAGGCAAAAGAACACAGACACTGGACAGAGGAAGATTGGGAAAAAAAGTGTTATGGACAGACAAATCTAAGTTTGAGGTGTTCGGATCACAAAGAAGAACATTTGTGAGACGCAGAAAAATTAAAAGATGCTGGAGGAGTGCTTGGCGCCATCTGGTGGAGTTAATGTGATGGTCTGGGGGTGCTCCGGTGGTGGTAAAGTGGGAGATTTGTACAGGGTAAAAGGGATCTTGAAGAAGGAAGGTTATCACTCCATTTTGCAACGCCATGCCATACCCTGTGGATGGCCCTTACTTGAAGCCAATTTCCTCCTACAACAGGACAATGACCCAAAGCACAGCTCCAAAACTATGCAAGAACTATTCAGGGATTCAAATCAAATTAAATCAAAGTTTATTTGTCACGTGCGCCGAATACAACACGTGTAGCCCTTACAGTGAAATGCTTACTTACAGGCTCTAACCAATAGTGCAAAAAAGGTGTTAGGTGAACAATAGGTAAGTAAAGAAATAAAACAATAGTAAAAAGACAGGCTATATACAGTAGCGAGGCTATAAAAGAAGCGAGGCTATATACAGTAGCGAGGCTATATACAGTAGCGAGGCTATATACAGTAGCGAGGCTACATACAGACACCGGTTAGTCAGGCTGATTGAGGTAGTATGTACATTTAGATATGATTAAAGTGACTATGCATATATGATGAACAGAGAGTAGCAGTAGCGTAAAAGAGGGGTTGGCGGGTGGTGGGTGGCGGGACACAATGCAGAATGCCCGGTTAGCCAATGTGCGGGAGCACTGGTTGGTCGGGCCAATTGAGGTAATATGTACATGAATGTATAGTTAAAGAACCAGCAGTTAGCTGGTATTCTGTCTATAATGGAGTGGCCAGCACAGTCACCGGATATCAACCCTATTGAGCTGTTGTGGGAGCAGCTTGACCGTATGGTACGTAAGAAGTGCCCATCAACCCAATCCAACTTGTGGGAGGTTCTTCAGGAAGCATGGGGTGAAATCTCTTCAGATTACCTCAACAAATTGACAACTAGAATGCCAAAGGTCTGCAAGGCTGTAATTGCTGCAAATGGAGGATTCTTTGACAAAAGCAAAGTACATTTGAAGGATACAATTATTATTTAAATTAAAATCATGACTTATAACCTTGTCAATGTCTTCACTATATTTCCTATTCATTTTGCAACTAACTTCATGTAGGTTTCCATGGAAACAAGGACATTTCTAAGTGACCCCGAACTTTGGAACGGTAGTGTATATAATAATAATAATAATTATTATTATTATTATTATTATTTTATTTTTTTTCCCCAGAACATTAACCATGTGTGCACTACACTTAAATAAATCATAACTCATAGTATCTGCACTCTCCCCTCTCTTGGGAGCGGTATCTTTAAAAGGTCTTGTTGGTAAATGACAAGATCAAACCCTCATCGAGTCACACCTTTGCCCGTTAGTCCTTCCTTATGCTTAATGGAAGGAGCAGCAGGGACAGCAACGACAGCCACGATCAAACACAACAACAACAATAATTACACTTCATCTATAATAACAGTCACTTATTCTCAGTCACTTATTCTGATGGTACCGCTCAGGTAAACCACAAAATCATTTGTTTTCGTGGAACACGCCTTACATTTTCAATATACAGAGCATTCGGAAAGTATTCAGACCCCTTGAATTTTTCCACATTTTGTGGTGTTACAGCCTTATTTTAAAATGGATTAAATAAACAAAAATCGTCATCAATCTACACACAATACCCCATAATGACAAAGCGAAAGCAGGTTTTTAGAAAGGTATGCAAATAAATAAAAAAAATCCCCTCCTGAAAAACCTTATTTACATAAGTATTCAGACCCTTTGCTATGAGACTTGAAATTGAGCTCAGGTACATCCTGTTTCCATTGATCCTCCTTGAGATGTTTCTACAACTTGATTGGAGTCCACCTGTGGTAAATTCAATTGATTGGACATGATTTGGAAAGGCACACACCCGTCTATTTAAGATCCCACAGTTGACAGTGCACGTCAGAGCAAAAATCAAACTATGAGGTCAAAGGAATTGTACGTAGAGCTCCGAGGCAGGATTGTGTCGAGGCACAGATCTGGGGAAGGGTACCAATACATTTCTGCAGCATTGAAGATCTCCAAGAACACAGTGACCTCCATCATTCTTAAATGGAAGACGTTTGGAACCAACAAGACTTTTCCTAGAGCTGGCCACCCGGCCAAACTGAGCAATCGGGGGAGAAGGTTCTTGGGTCAGGGAGGTGACCAAGAACCCGATGGTCACTCTGACAGAGCTCCAGAAATCCTCTGTGGAAATGGGAGAACCTTCCAGAAGGACAACTATCTCTGCAGCACTCCACCAATCATGCCTTTATGGTAGAGTGGCCAGACTGAAGCCACTCCTCAGTAAAAGGGACATGATAGCCCACTTGGAGTTTGCCAAAAGGCACCTAAAGGACTCTCAGACCATGAGAAACAAGATTCTCTGGTCTGATGAAACCAAGATTGAACGCTTTGGCCTGAATGTCAAGCGTCACATCTGATGGAAACCTGACATCATCCCTACGGTGAAGTATGGCGGTGACAGCATCATGGTGTGGGGATGTTTTCAGGGGCAGGGACTGGGAAACTAGTCAGGATTGAGGGAAATATGAACGGAGCAAAGTGCAGAGAGATCCTTGATGAAACACTTCTCCAGAGTGCTCAGGACCTCAGACTGGGGAGAAGGTTCACCTTCCAACAGGACAACGACCCTAAGCACACAGCCAAGACAACACAGGAGTGGCTTCAAGACAAGTCTCTTCATGTCCTTGAGTGGCCCAGCCAGAGCCCAGACTTGAACCTGAACGAACAGCTCTGGAAAAATAGCTGTGCAGCAACGCTCCCCATCCAACCTGACAGAGCTTGAGAAGATCTGCAGAGAAGAATGGGAGAAACTCATGGGTACCAAGCTTGTAGCGTCATACCCAAGAAGACTTGATGCTGTAATCGCTGCCAAAGGTGCTTCAACAAAGTTTACAGTATTTTTGACATTAGCAAACATTTCAAAAAACCTAGTTTTGCTTTGTCATTATGGGGTATTGTGTGTAGATTGATGAGGGGAAAAAACAATGTAATCAATTTTAGAATAAGCCTGTAACGAAACAAAGTGTGGAAAAAGTCAAGGGGACTGAACACTTTTCGAATGCACTGTATACTTACTTTGATATACAGTATAAGCAATGACGTGGAAGGACAGTACAGTGGAAAATTACAGTTAATATAACAGTTTGTGTATCAAAGACAAAAAAACATTTGCAGAGCCTGCTGCCCTCTCTCTCACTGTGACTTTGAGCTCAGCGGTAAAGATTTAATTACAGCTGTTGAAACAGTTGTGTACCGTTGTATACCTTTCTTTCCCACCACTCCCTTCCACCTATAATCTCTCTGATTTCTGACAGAGACGCAGTTGTGCGTTTCGGCAGACATATTAAACAGAGTTAGAAAGAGAGGCATGAAACGCGAGGCAGAGAGAGAGAGAGAGGGAGAGAGAGAGAGAGAGACAACTCTACCCGTTTGATATGTTTGTAATAAACACTGAAACCCTGCCAGCCCCTCTATCTTCAATGGCACACATTGCCAGTCATCTGTTGTGGCGGCCCCAGAGCAGGGAAGCGTCAGGGAACATGTTTTTGTCAATCCCTTTATATATATTTTTATACCTGATTAATGGGAAGATTTGCCAGGGCAACACTGGGTCACAGCTATATGGGTACTATATAGTCTGGCCGTGCCACATAACGCATGAAAGTTCTAGCTTTTTAGGTGTTCTGGGGGTGGTGGGTTTGACACCCTGATACAGCAGGGAAGATTATGAGACAGAGGTACATTGTAGGGCTGTTGGAAATTGCCTTCTGACTACGAGAGGGATGCTGGTTTTAATACTGGGTGTGATAAATAGGAAATGACTTTTCTGAATAATCTGCCTGTGTGAGCGACACCTTAGTTGTGGTGTGTGGCTGGGAGTTATTCGTTTTAGACAGGTTGCCCACTGACAATTCAAAGTACTACCTGAGGTGATGGGATAATTGATACTTGCATCCTCTGCTGCATGGAAAATGTGTGACATTAACATTTTGTTATTGTGTTAAAGCTGGTATAATGATTCATATAATGGTTAATGTGCAAAATGTCACGCCAATCTCATCATTCTGGATAAGAGTCTAAAATTGAAGACGAAAGTTACCTGATGTCTTGATGAATATTGATGTTGCAGCCCTTAAACTAATGAGGCCAAGGTGCATTAAAAAAGCAGCAAACAGCTCTGTATTTAGATTTGGCCTTTACAAAGATGTTGCACAAGACAATTTGATGCATGTCATGCATTGCAGAAATTGTGTCTAGGAGTAATAAAGAATACTATAATACAAGTTTGATAACATTAATGATCTACTACATTATCACTCCTTTCAGGAACTAACCTGTACCCCTGCACATTTACTTGGTACCGGTACCCCCTGTATATACATTTTTACATTTTAGTCATTTAGCAGACGCTCTTATCCAGAGCGACTTACAGTAGTGAATGCATACATTTCATACATTTTTTCCTCCGTACTGGTCCCCCGTGGGAATCGAAACCACAACCCTGGCGTTGCAAACACCATGCTCTACCAACTGAGCCACACGGGACCGTATATAGCCTCGTTATTGTTATGTAATTGTATTGTGTTACTTTTTATTGTATTTTTTACTTTAGGTTATTTAGTAAATATTATCGTAACTCTTTTTCTTGAACTACATTGTAAGTAAGCATTTCACAGTAAGGTCTACTACACCTGTGGTATTCGGCGCATGTAACAAATCAGATTTGATTTGTATGTGGGTCAGTGGGTGTATCCGAAATCTCAACGTGGTCTCAGGGCATTTTGTATTATTCTGTACGTAAATCCGTTGCTCTCCGTTAAGTATGATATGTTACATTTCGTATGGTATGTATCTATCATCCATTTTGTATGATATGTTACGTATTGCAATTCGCACAACATGTTTCGAATTTGCAAAACGTATGATATGTTACAAATTCCAATTGTTATGGCTAACTTTAGCTAGGTGGCTAATGCTTACATTAGCTAGCTCTAGGGGTTAGTGGTTAACCAAACTCCTAATTAACCTGTTTGGGCACATGAACCGCTAGCGGGACACCTACGACAACATCCGGTGAAATTGCAGAGCGCGAAATTCAAAATACAAAAATCGTAATATGTGTGTCATACATAATTTAAAAGCTTAACTTCTTGTTAATCCAACCGCGTTGTCAGATTTTAAAAAGGCTTTACGACGAAAGCATGTGTCTGAGGACAGCGCCCCACATCAAAATACTTTTTCAACCAGCACAGGCGTCACAAAATCACAAATGGCGATAAAAAAAAATCACTTACCTTTGAAGATCTTCCTCTGTTTGCAATCCCAAGGGTCCCAGCTACACAATGAATGGTCGTTTTGTTCAATAAAGTCCTTCTTTATATCCAAAAAAGTCAGTTTAGTTGGCGCCAATGAACTCCGTAATCCACTCGTTCAACATGCATACAAACAAATCAAAAAAGTTACCGGTAAAGTTCGTCCAAACAAGTCAAACGATGTTTCTAATTAATCCTCAGATTTGCTAATATCTAAATAAACGATAATATTTAAGATGGAGAATAGTATGTTCAATAGGGAAGATAAATAACGAAGAGCGTGCTCCTCATTCACGCGCCAACAAGACTACTTTTCTAATGAGAGACACCTTGGAAAAACTACAACTACTTGCTAATTTAAAAAAAAAACAAGCCTGAAACCATTTCTAAAGACTGTTGACATCTAGTGGAAGCCATCGGAACTGCAATCTGGGTCCTATCTATTTGTATTTCCCATAGGCTAGCATTACAAAATTCAAAAGGCACTCGCACATCTGAGCAATCTTGTTGCAGGTGCATGGCAACAGTTGAAACAGGATGAAGGAAAAAAAGGAAACCGCACACTGTTCTTGATAGTATCACTGATATTTAATAAGCTTACGTATCGGCCTAATGGCCTTCGTCAGAGCTTTTTTGAATTTTCTGAAAACAGCACCTCTATGTAGACCTAGCCCCACCCACATCCCACCCACATCCATAGGGTAGCATTGAAATGGCCTGTGACCTCAACAACAACAAAAAATTCCAGATGGATTTTCCTCGTGTTTTCACCTGCCATATCAGTTCTGTTATACTCACAGACATTATTTTAACCTGTCTGGGCCAGTGGGACGCTTGCGTCCCACCCTAATCAACAGCCAGTGGAATCGCGTCGCGCGAAATGCAAAACCTCATAAATGCTATAACTTCAATTTCTCAAACATATGACTATTTTACACCGTTTTATAGATACACCTCTCCTGAATCGAACCACGTTGTCCGATTTCAAAAAGGCTTTACAGCAAAAGCAAAACATTAGATTATGTTAGGAGAGAACCCAGCCAGAAATAAGCAACTAGATGCATCACAAATACCCAAAACACAGCTAAATGCAGCACTAACCTTTGATAATCTTCATCAGATGACAATCCTTGGACATCATGTTACACAATACATGCATTTTTTGTTCGATAAAGTTCATATTTATATATAAAAACAGCATTTCACATCGGCGCGTGACATTCAGAAAATCTTTTCCCTCAAATGCTTCCGGTGAACCAGCGCTACAATTTACAAAATTACTATTCGAAAACATTGTTAAAATTTAATATTGTCATTCAAAGACTTATAGATTAACATGTCTTGAATGCCACCGCTTTGCCAGATTTAAAAATAACTTTACTGGGAAATCACACTTTGCAATAAACGACGTGGTATGCCCAGCAAAATAGGCTAGGCTATACATGTTGGAGCCATCTTGGAACGATCAACCATCAAAAATACTATTGTAAATAAAACCTTACCTTTGATTATCTTTATCAGAAAGCACTTCCAGGAATCCCAGGTCCATAACACATGTAGTTTTGTTCGAAAAAGTTAATCATTTATGTCCCAATTGTTAGCGCGCTCCGAAGGCTACTGAAAATGTATCGTGGTGAGTCGGACTTGTCGTCACGAATGTACAAAAAAATAATATTTAAGTTCGTTCAAACATGTCAAACGTTGTATAACATAAATCTTTAGGGCCTTTTTCAACCAGAGCTTCAATAATATTCCATGGGGACGTTTGCATCGTCTTTCAAAACGTTTCGAAAGGGGAGGGTAGCCATGGGCGGCCGCGTCATAATGGTAAATGGCCCTCCACCTGTGACCACTTTCCACAGCCTCTCTTTCAGTCAGTTTTGATAGTAGGAGACGCAAACCACTTTGTAAAGACTGGGGACATCTAGTGGAAGCCTTAGGAAGTGCTAAATGATTCATAAGCCCCTGTGTGTTTCAATGGCAAATGTTTGAAGTGATATCCACACATCAGATTTCAGTTTCCTGTCAGGATTTGAGTCCTGTTATACTCACAGACACCATTCAAACAGTTTTAGAAACTTTAGGGTGTTTTCTATCCAAATCAAACAATTATATGCATATTCTAGTTACTGGGCAGGAGTAGTAACCAGATTAAATCGGGTACGTTTTTTATCCGGCCGTGCAAATACTGCCCCCTATCCCCAACAGGTTAACAGTTTTAGAGACTTCAGAGTGCTACCAAGTATATGCATATCCTAGCTTCTGGGCCTGAGTAACAGGCAGTTTACTTTGGGCACGTCAGTCATCCAAAATTCCGAACAATAACCAGTATGCTAATGAAGTTTAACATGCGTGCATGCAGCTAGCCCCGCCTCCCCTTTTCAGTGGAAGCCTCCAGCAGGGTATGAGTCAGCTAGTTGCCATGGATACTGTTACAAATTCTACTGATTTTGCTCTTCGCTGTCTCCCATCCCGGTCCATAGTTGATGTCTAAATAGATAGTTAAATATGCCCTCAGCTACTGTTGAGGGAGAAAATGTCCCCAGCTAACCGGGATGATCTCTAGTCTCATCTTTGATAATGTATTGGGCCACTGAAAATGGCAGAAAATCACTTTTCAAAGTTAAACTTTAATACACAAATCAAATTGTATTTGTAACATGCGCCGAATACAACAGTTGTAGACCTTACAGTGAAATGCTTACTTACGTGCCCCTAACCAACAATGCAGTTTAAAAAATAATAATAAGAAGAATAAGAAATAAAAGTAACAAATAATTAAAGAGCAGCAGTAAAATAACAATAGTGAGGCTATATACAGGGGGTACCGGTACAGAGTCAATGTGCGGGGGCAACGGTTAGTTGAGGTAATTGAGGTCATATGTACATGTAGGTAGAGTTATTAAAGTGACTATGCATAATTAATAACAGAGAGTAGCAGCAGTGTAAAAGAGGGGGTTGGGGGCAATGCAAATAGTCTGGGTAGCCATTTGATTAGATGTTCAGGAGTCTTATGGCTTGGGGTAGAAGCTGACTTGACTTGGCTCTCCGGTACATAGACATGGCGGTCCGGTACCAGTTGCCATGCGTTAGCAGAGAGAACAGTCTATGACTAGGGTGGCTGGAGTCTTTGACAATTTTTAGGGCCTTCCTCTGACACCGCCTGGTATAGAGGTCCTGGATGGCAGGAAGCAAGGCCCCGGTGATGTACTGGGCCGTACGCACTACCTTCTGTTGTGCCTTGTGGTCGGAGGCCGAGCAGTTGCAATGTTGCAACCAGTCAGGATGCTCTCGATGGTGCAGCTGTAGAAACTTTTAAGGATCTGAGGACCCATGCCAAATCTTTTCAATCTCCTGAGGGGGAATAGGTTTTGTCGTGCCCTCTTCATGACTGTCTTGGTGTGCTTGGACCATGTTCGTTTGTTGGTGATGTGGCCACCAAGGAACTTGAAGCTCTCAACCTGCTCCACTACAGCCCCATCCATGGGAATGGGGAAATGCTTGTTCCTCATTTTCCTGTAGCCCACAATCATCTCCTTTGTCTTGATCACGTTGAGGGAGAGGTTGTTGTCCAGGCACCACACGGCCAGGTCTCTGACCTCCTCCCTGAGCTGTAGTCAATGAATAGCATTCTCACACAGGTTTTCCTTTTGTCCAGATGGGAAAGGGCAGTGTGGAGTGCAATAGAGATTGTATCATCTGTGGATCTGTTAGGGCGGTATGCAAATTGGAATGGGTCTAAGGTTTCTGGGATAATGGTGTTGATGTGAACCATGACCAGCCTTTCAAAACACTTCATGGCTACCGATGTGAGTGCTACGGGTTGGTAGTCATTTAGGCAGGTTACCTTAGTTTTCTTGGGCACAGGGACTATGGTGGTCTGCTTGAAACATGCTGGTATTACAGACTCAAACAGGGAGAGGTTGAAAATGTCAGTGAAGTTGGTCAGTTGGTCAGCGCATGCTCGGAGTGCACGTCCTGGTAATCCGTCTGGCCCTGCAGCCTTAATGTTGACCTGTTTAAAGGTCTTACTCAGATCTGCTGCAGAAAGCGTGATCACACAGTCGTCCAGAACAGCTGATGCTCTCATGCATGTTTCAGTGTTACCTGCTTCGAAGCGAGCATAGAAGTAATTTAGCTCGTCTAGTAGGCTCGTGTCACTGGGCAGCTCTCGGCTGTGCTTCCCTTTGTAGTCTGTAATAGTTTGCAAGCCCTGCCACATCCGACGAGCGTCGGAGCCGGTGTGGTACGATTCAATCTTAGTCTTGTATTGATGCTTTGCCTGTTTGATGGTTAGTCGGGGGACATAGCGGGATTTCTCATAAGCTGCCGGGTTAGAGTCCCGCTCCTTGAAAGCGGCAACTCTACCCTTTAGCTCAGTGCAGATGTTGCCTGTAATCCTTGGCTTCCGGTTGGGGTATGTACGTACAGTCACTGTGGAGACGACATCATCGATGCACTTATTGATGATGCCAGTGACTGATGTGGTGTTCTCCTGAATGCCATTGGATGAATCCCGGAACATATTCCAGTCTGTGCTAGCAAAACAGTCCTGTAGCTTAGCGTCTGCTTCATCTGACCACTTTTTTTACAGCTCATTGAGTGCGGTCTTAGTGCTAACATCGATCTGTGGTGGTATGTAGACAGCTACGAAAAAGACAGATTAGCTCTCTAGGTAGATAGTGTGATCTACAGCTTATCATGAGATACTCTAACTCAGGCGAGCAAAACCTTGAGACTTCCTTAGATATTGTGCACCAGCTGTTGTTTACAAATATGCATAGACCCCCAACCCTTGTCTTGCCAGAGGCTGCTGTTCGTAAAACATAAGATATTACAGTTTTTAATGTCCCATTGGTAGTTTAATCTTGCTCATAGGTCATCGATTTTATTTTCCAATGATTGCATGTTTGCCAATAGAACGGATGGCAGTGGGGTTTTACTCTCAACTACGAATTCTCAGAAGGCAGCCCGACCTGCGCCTCCTTTTTCTCAGTCTTCTCTTCACGCAAATGACTGGGATTTGCCCCTCTTTCCGGGAAAGTAGTATATCTGTCACGTCGGACTTGTCGGGCCCATTAAATGAAAAAGCTTCTACCAGTTTATGGTGAGTAATCACTGTTCTGATGTCCAGAATATTTTTTTGGGCATAAGAGATGGTAGCAGCAACATTATGTACAAAATAAGTTAAAAAATAAGTTACAGACAATGCAAAAAAACTAACAAAATAACAGTTGGTTAGGAGCACGTAAAACGTCAGCCATCCTCTCCCATTCTACATATACAGTGCTGTCGGAAAGTATTCAGACCCCTTGACTTTTTCCACATTTTGTTACGTTACAGACTTATTCTAAAATGCATTAAATAGTTATTTTCCTTCATCTCACACACAATAACCCATAATGACAAAGCAAGAACAGGTTTTTAGAAATGTTTCCTAATTTATATTCCAAAAAAGGAAATATCACATTTCCATAAGTATGCAGACCCTTTACTCAGTACTTTGTTGAAGCACCTTTGGCAGCGTTTACAGCATCGTGTCTTCTTGGGTATGATGCTACAAGCTTAGCAGACCTGTATTTTGGGATTTTCTCCAGTTATTTTCTGCAGATCCTCTCAAGCTCTGTCAGGTTGAATGGGGAGCACACGGCCGGTGGGCTCTTAGTGTCATAGACAGAAGACGGCCTGTCACTCGTCACGCAACATCCACTTATCATTCAACAAAGAGACAGTCTTCACAGACCACAGCTTCCCCCCTGTCATCTTCCCCTTACCCAGGCTCAGCCCCTAGTCCCAGCCTCACCTAGTCCCAGCCTCAGCCCGTCTGAACCCCAGCCTGAGCCCCAGCCTCATCCCCAGCATCATCGCCAGCCTCAGCTCCAGACTCACCTAGCCCCAGCTTCAACCCCAACCCTAGCTCCAGCTACAGTCCCAGTCTCAGCCCCGGCCTTTAGCCAGCCCCAGTCCCAGTCTCAGCCCCGGCCTTTAGCCAGCCCCAGTCCCAGTCTCAGCCCCGGCCTTTAGCCAGTCCCAGGCTCAGCTCCGGCCTTTAGCCAGCCCCAGTACCAGTCTCAGCCCTGGCCTTTAGCCAGCCCCAGTCCCAGTCTCAGCCCCGGCCTTTAGCCAGCCCCAGCCCCAGTCTCAGCACCGGCCTTTAGCCAGCCCCAGGCTCAGCCCCGGCCTTTAGCCAGCCCCAGTCCCATCTCAGCCCCGGCCTTTAGCCAGTCCCAGTCTCAGCCCCGGCCTTTAGCCAGCCCCAGTCTCAGCCGGTCTCAGGGGGGTTACTCACTGTAGTCAGTCACCGAAGTTCAATGAGATGGTTACAGGGACCAGTCACTCTGAGACCAGAGTGTAAAGTTCGCCACCATTGGACTTTGGAGCAGTGGAAACGCGTTATCTGGAGTGATGAATCACGCTTTACCATCTATCAGTCCGACGGACGAATCTGGGTTTGGCGGATGCCAGGAGAACGCTACCGCCGCAAATGCATAGTGCAAATTGTAAAGTTTGGTGGAGGAGGAATAATGGTCTGGGCCTGTTTTTCATGGTTCGGGCCCCTTATTTCCAGAAAAGGGAAATCTTAATGCTACAGCATACAATGACATTCTAGACGATTCTGTGCTTCCAACTATAGGGAAGGCCCTTTGCTGTTTCAGCATGACAATGCCCCAATGCACAAAGCAAGCTCCATACAGAAATGGTTTGTCTAGATCGGTGTGGAAGAACTTAACTGGCCTTCACAGAGCCCTGACCTAAACCCTATCGAACACCTTTGGTATGAATTGCAACGCCGACTGTGAGCCAGTGCCTGACCTCACTAATGCTCTTGTGGTTGAATGGAAGCAAGTCCCCGCAGCAATGTTCCAACATCTAGTGGAAAGCCTTCCTAGGAGAGTGGAGCTGTTATAGAAGGAAAGGGGTGACCAACTCCATATTAATGCCCATGATTTTGGAATGAGATGTTGGACGAGCAGGTGTCCACAGACTTTTGGTCATGTGGTGTATTTGACTTGAAGGCCCATGTATGTGTGATTCCAGAGGGCATGATGCTGATCTCACACTTCACAGCCATATAGCTTCAAACCAACTCTTAATTCTTCTCTGGTAGTTAGTCCACAGTTAATTCCTAATGTAGGACACTCAGAGTTTGTGCATTACCCATTGGGGGAGACACTTTTGAATGATGAGATGAATATAATTTGCAGTACAGTATGGGCTTGTGATATGGGCACATGTTTGGCATGCTAAATCTCCAGAGTTGTGTGGCGAACAGCTTGTCACACTGGCCCTCTTGTTAGGAGTTTGCAGATGGCATGTCATCCATCCTCAGAAGTCCCTTTCCTCTTTCTCTCTCTCTCTCTCCTTTCCTCTCTCTTTCTCTCTCTCTCTCCTCTTTCTCCCCTCATCTCCTCTCTCTCTTTCTCTCCTCTCCTCTCTCTCTCTTCTTTCTCCTCTCCTCTCCCCTCTCTCTTCCTCTCCTCTCTCTCTCCTCTTTCTCCCCTCATCTCCTCTCTATTCTCTCACTCTCCTCTCTCTCTGCTCTCACTCTCCTCTCTCCTCTCTCTCTCTATTTATTCTCTCTCTCTCTCTTTCTATTCTCTCTAGCCACTTCTTTCATTCTGTTTCTCTCTGCCACGAGGCACTTTGCTGCTACCATACAAAGCATGAATGTATAGCGTTTATTATTATCCTTTTGAAGGTGTAGCTATACTACCAATCTGTTCTATGATGAAAGCTCTTCAATATTAAATGGCTTGCTTTTAATTGCAGTTTGAATAGATGTGAGGGAAGATAATGACATGCTCTTTTGCTGGCAGATAATGAATCTCTTAGTAAGGTATTTATTTCATGATTGTATTGCACTCTTGACACTAACCCTGAAGGGATAATTCCTTTTCAGTGGAACACACTGGTAGTTTTAAGTCAATACCACAGCATTGTCAATACATTCATCAATTTGGAGTAAAGCTAACATCTTGTGGTCATATTCACAATAGTGTGAATAATGATTGTCTTAATAAAATCAGAATAACAACAATAGGGTTAGTGCTAATCTATTAAAATACAATTTTATTAATTTCCTGATTGTTGCAATATGAACGGAAGAGAGACTACCTAATGTCCCCTAAGTGGCCTACAGCAAACTTGAGCTGAAGTTACTTTATAGAATACTGTAGATGCACCATACAGTACCATTCATTAAGCTGATGCAATACTAAGTCACGTTGATTACAACTCCGCTGGTTTCCGTAGATATTGCCCATATCTGCATGAACGGTTTTTTTGTAAAATTTTTTTTTTACACATTATCATCAGGTTTTTCAAAGGTTTGGCTGTAGTCATTCAAATCTATATGGTTCCTGCCCGTACATTACTGTATGTTTCCACTGATCACTTGACTTTACAGAAGAATATTCAAAGGAGAGCACAGAGTGTAGTTGAGGAAAGCTCTGTGTTCGTGTGCTGCAGGCGTCGGTGGAGTTCTGGAGTTATTTATTTCTGTCCACAGTTACATCCACTAGCGGTAGGAGGGAGGGAGCTCAGCAGTGGTAAGCCTCAAACACCCCTCAATGCCCACGAGATCCCCTTTGTACTGAGCACAGGAGTAGGCAGAAAGCCTTTCATTTTCTTCCTGGGTTTGGAATTTTCCATCCCTTGTTTTTTTTTTCTTCGTGTTTTCAGCTGTAATATTCTTTATAAAAAACTCAATGTCTCCTGTTATTTCTGCTCCGCAACAAGTATGTTACACACTAGCTGTATCAATCTAACGTTTTGCTGACATGTATGTTTTGTATGAATACCAAATGGAGAAATGACTGTTCATGCTCCGTACCATGACTTCCCATCACAGAGCAAATGTAGCCGATTGGGATTCACTGTCATAGCTGTGACAGCACTCTGGTGGGGTCTGGGCTGGTACAGCCAACCATGTCATCATGCAAATGTTTCCCTTCATCCCCTCATATGTCAGATGCTAATTAGCAAGTATCTAATTAGTGTTAGAAGATTAATCACTCTTGGGAAGGAGGTGGGGTGTTTCAGCGGCGGGCGCCGAGACGGCGTGATGTGACAAAGATGCTACGAGCTATGCTACTGTGTCAAGGATGAGGCTCCCCTCCAGCCGCTGACATGTGGCAGGAATGGGAGAGCAGATGAGTCTGTCTGTCTGTCTGTCTGTCTGTCTGTCTGTCTGTCTGTCTGTCTGTCTGTCTGTCTGTCTGTCTGTCTGTCTGTCTGTCTGTCTGTCTGTCTGTCTGTCTGTCTGTCTGTCGCTCAGAGTGACCCAGGTAGCTATAGTGTAGGGAGCCGTGTGATGGTGATCCCCGGTCTGACTGAAGAGGCTAACCTACTCACGTTGGTAGCCATGAAGTGCTTTGAAAGGCTGGTCATGGCTCACATCAACACCATCCTCCCGGACACCCTAGACCCACTCCAATTCGCATACCGCCCCAACAGATCCACAGATGACGCAATCTCAATCACACTCCACACGGCCCTTTCTCACCTGGACAAAAGGAACACTTATGTGAGAATGCTGTTTATCGACTACAGCTCAGTGTTCAACACCATAGTGCCCTCAAAGCTCATCACTAAGCTAAGGGTTCTGGGACTAAACACCTCCCTCTGCAACTGGATCCTGGACTTCCTGACGGGCCGCCCCCAGGTGGTAAGAATAGGCAACAACACGTCTGCCATGCTGATCCTCAACACTGGGGCCCCTCAGGGGTGTGTACTTAGTTCCCTCCTGTACTCCTTGTTCACCCAGAACTGTGTGGCCAAGCACGACTCCAACACCATCATTAAGTTTGCTGACAACACAACCTGATCACCGACAACGATGAGACGGCCTATAGGGAGGAGGTCAGAGAACTGGCAGTGTGGTGCCAGGACAACAACCTCTCCCTCAATGTGAGCAAGATGAAGGAGATGATCGTGGACTACAGGAAAAGGCGGGCCGAACAAGCCCCCATTAACATCGACGGGGCTGTAGTGGAGCGGGTCGAGAGTTTCAAGTTCCTTGGTGTCCACATCACCAACAAACTAACATGGTCCAAACATACCAAGACAGTCGTGAAGAGGGCACGACAAAACCTTTTCCCCCTCAAGAGACTGAAAAGATTTTGCATGGGTCCCCATATCCTCAAAAGGATCTACAGCTGCATCATCGAGAGCATCCTGACCGGTTGTATCACCGCCTGGTATGGAAACTGCTCAGCATCCGACCGTAAGGCGCTACAGAAGGTAGTGCCCAGTACATCACGGAGGCCAAGCTTCCTGCCATCCAGGACCTATATAATAGGCGGTGTCAGAGGAAAGCCCATAAAATTGTCAGACTCCAGTCACCCAAGTTATAGACTGTTTTCTCTGCTACCGCATGGTAAGTGGTACCAGAGCCTGTAACCCTGCACACTGACTCAGTACCTGTGCCCCCTGTATAAAGCCTCGTTATTGTTATTCTTATTGTGTTACTTTTTATTATTACTTTTTATTTTAGTCTACTTGGTAAATATTTTCTTCTTCTTGAACTGCACTGTTGGTTAAGAGCTTGTAAGTAAGCATTTCACGGTAAAGTCTACACTTGTCTACACTTGTTTTTTTTCGGCGCAGGTGACAAATAATAACATTTGATTTGATAATCTCTGACTGATTCTCCTATTGTTTTCACTGGACAAGCGTTAGATCCTCCCACAAGTAAGACTCAATCACAATGTAGACAGTTCTGTTCCGAATAGTCATTCCGAATAGTATTGTATACGTACTGTATTGAATGTGAGGTTTGTGCTTACGCTTAACATTGGTGTCACTGTTCCTAATTCATAGTCTGCGGTCCAACACTGAGGGTCTATCAACATGAAAAGAAGAAGGATGGATATGAATTGAAAGGAAACTGGTTCTAATCAAACAGTCATTTGAGCAAAGAAGAAAATAGAGTATGACTTCAGGGTCTAATCGTCTATTAAACCCTGAAGTCATACTCTATCTTCTTCTTTGCTCAAATGACTGATTGATAAGAACCAGTTTCCTTTTTCTCGAAATGAATAGAACCATATCTGATTCCACTTATTACTATCTTCAGTGCCAAATAAAAGGAATGCTGCCACCTTAACAATCAAAGTTTGAACCACATTAAACTGGTATGTTGTTGTGGGAAAACAATGTATAGTCCAATGTTTTTTGAATTGCACCAAATTATTCAGAACTATGGACCTGAAAATTAGGAGTGCATCTGACTTAACGTTATTCAAGACATTAGATACTAGCCTTTGGCTTCTCAGAAAGGTATTGAATGTGTGCTCAGAGTCAAGAGGTTGGCTTGTGGCGAGGTAGCAGGACATGGCAAAAGAGTAGCGATTGTGCATGCAGTTATACAGATAGCCCATGGCTACTTAGTAGGGCAAACATGGGGGATGTTTTTACATTAATTAGAAGAATGCAAAATGAGGCAGCGCTAGGGGGCGAGTGAACTGACATTTATATGCATGTTAATTCTCGTTTGCATGCCTGGCTCTGAGAGGTATGAGAGCGGAATGGGAGGGGGAGGGGGGGTGAGCGCAGAGTTTGTCACTGATATAATTGGTGCAGGCTCGCTCTTCCAGCTTCCGATTTGATTGGCTAACTCTCACAGCGTTTACATGCGCCCCCCCCCCCACCCCCCCCCAAGGCACAGTATCTCATTTCTATCCTCTCCCCAGCCTGGGTGATTGACGGCCAGCGGCAGCCACCTGTGTCCCCCATTTTAATGTGGTTTGCCTTGTCTTGATCGCACCAATATGTTTGTGGAAATGAGCTATGGAAAGCCTATACAAGGCTCATCACTCCCCAAAAGACGAGAAACTCCCCCTGGCATTCTCCCAGACACATTGTCCTAGAAAACTGATCTACTGCGATAGCACACACTTTGCTCTTATCCATGCCAGGCGTATTATCGTGGCCTGACAGTACCATGTAGTTGTTGCACACAGAATCGCACATTGTGAGGACTTTCTTGATGGACAGAAAATGTTCCCTTTAACTCTGGCCTCCCCCAAAAATTCAATTTCTCCTCTTTTTTGAATGTCTGTGGAGCCGAAAATCCAATCACTTTAATCGTTTAAGCACGTCCACTGTCAACACAGGAAGGTCTCTGTTAATTCAGATAAATGATACTGTAGCTAACGGGATTACTTATGTGTGACATGGTCATGGTCATGGTCATTTATGTGTGACATGATTTTCCTAGTTAAAAAAAAGGTTAAATATAAAACATAAAAATGTTTGGCTTCATAGACGTTTGTGAATGTTTGATATGTGTATACTCTACTGGTATTACTTGCAGCTTTTCCCCATTCTGAGCTCTGTGCTCTGCTGGCGCTAAGGAGGTGCAAATGTCAAACGCATGTTAATTTGCAATTTCGTCGTGTAAAAAAAAAAAAACTGTCGCATTTTCTAGACCAGAGGGTAGGCAACTCCTCGAGGGCCTGATTACTGTGTCACACTTTTTCTCCATCCCTACCAAACACAGCTGATTAATCAAATGGCATTCTAAACTGAAGATCATGATGAGGTGATTATTGGAGTCAGGTGTGTTAGCTGGGGGCTGGGTCAAAACTGTGACACCAATCAGGCCCTCGAGGACTGGAATTGCCCAACCCTGTTCTAGACCTTACGTCAGGTTTGGCATTTTACCTGTCTAACATCAGCTGGCTTGCGCTGAGGTGGGAGGGGTCGCAATATTAGATGGGTGTCCTTAAAAACAAGCGCATAAGTGACAGTTTTCACGCAGCTTTAATGGGAAGTTTTAAGACTCACAAAAAGCAGGTCTTAATGGTAACGTAGGTGATAATGGCAGCCTATTGCACCATGCCGTGCAGTGCCCATGGAATTAGAGATGTGCCTTTTGTGCCAGTGAAGCTCATATTTAGAAACAAATAAATTAGTTTTTCCCTCAATTTTGTTTTAATTTGATTAAAAAAGCAAGCATAGCCTACCCTTCCCTTAATCAAGGCTGGTTTAGCATAGGTAAGGCTCTTTATCATGGCCGGGCATTAGTTATGAATTAAAGGCTTTTAAATGGTCTACTGATTATGCTTAGAAATATACTGCTCAAAAAAATAAAGGGAACACTTAAACAACACATCCTAGATCTGAATGAAAGAAATAATCTTATTAAATACTTTTTTCTTTACATAGTTGAATGTGCTGACAACAAAATCACACAAAAATAATCAATGGAAATCTAATTTATCAACCCATGGAGGTCTGGATTTGGAGTCACACTCAAAATTAAAGTGAAAAACCACACTACAGGCTGATCCAACTTTGATGTAATGTCCTTAAAACAAGTCACAATGAGGCTCAGTAGTGTGTGTGGCCTCCACGTGCCTGTATGACCTCCCTACAACGCCTGGGCATGCTCCTGATGAGGTGGCGGATGGTCTCCTGAGGGATCTCCTCCCAGACCTGGACTAAAGCATCCGCCAACTCCTGGACAGTCTGTGGTGCAACGTGGCGTTGGTGGATGGAGCGAGACATGATGTCCCAGATGTGCTCAATTGGATTCAGGTCTGGGGAACGGGCGGGCCAGTCCATAGCATCAATGCCTTCCTCTTGCAGGAACTGCTGACACACTCCAGCCACATGAGGTCTAGCATTGTCTTGCATTAGGAGGAACCCAGGGCCAACCGCACCAGCATATGGTCTCACAAGGGGTCTGAGGATCTCATCTCGGTACCTAATGGCAGTCAGGCTACCTCTGGCGAGCACATGGAGGGCTGTGCGGCCCCCCAAAGAAATGCCACCCCACACCATGACTGACCCACCGCCAAACCGGTCATGCTGGAGGATGTTGCAGGCAGCAGAACGTTCTCCACGGCGTCTCCAGACTCTGTCACGTCTGTCATGTGCTCAGTGTGAACCTGCTTTCATCTGTGAAGAGCACAGGGCGCCAGTGGCGAATTTGCCAATCTTGGTGTTCTCTGGCAAATGCCAAACGTCCTGCACGGTGTTGGGCTGTAAGCACAACCCCCACCTGTGGACGTCGGGCCCTCATACCACCCTCATGGAGTCTGTTTCTGACTGTTTGAGCAGACACATGCACATTTGTGGCCTGCTGGAGGTCATTTTGCAGGGCTCTGGCAGTGCTCCTCCTGCTCCTCCTTGCACAAAGGCGGAGGTAGCGGTCCTGCTGCTGGGTTGTTGCCCTCCTACGGCCTCCTCCACGTCTCCTGATGTACTGGCCTGTCTCCTGGTAGCGCCTCCATGCTCTGGACACTACGCTGACAGACACAGCAAACCTTCTTGCCACAGCTCGCATTGATGTGCCATCCTGGATGAGCTGCGCTACCTGAGCCACTTGTGTGGGTTGTAGACTCCGTCTCATGCTACCACTAGAGTGAAAGCACCGCCAGCATTCAAAAGTGACCAAAACATCAGCCAGGAAGCATAGGAACTGAGAAGTGGTCTGTGGTCACCACCTGCAGAACCACTCCTTTATTGGGGGTGTCTTGCTAATTGCCTATAATTTCCACCTGTTGTCTATTCCATTTGCACAACAGCATTTGAAATTTATTGTCAATCAGTGTTGCTTCCTAAGTGGACAGTTTGATTTCACAGAAGTGTGATTGACTTGGAGTTACATTGTGTTGTTTAAGTGTTCCCTTTATTTTTTTGAGCAGTGTATTTTTAGATTTTGCCCTCATGCTTTTTCATTATTCACAATTCACATACCTGTATACTTCATTTAGTTTGTTCAAGTAGGCTATCCATCCCCATTTTCAAAGAGTGTCCCTCGTCCAATTACCAAAGACACGCAACTCCAAACTAGTCAGTCCTCCTATAATACCATGTCAATGGCAGATTTTTTTGAAAATCTACCTTGCACATAGGCAACGATACAATTGACAGGAGCCTAGTATTTTGTATAGAAGTGTGAATGTTATGCGAAAAGACATCTGCACACGGTGCCATGAAACGAGAGAAGCAATTTATGATATCATGCTTCTCACTCCCTCCTATTTAGAAATATTGTTGTTGTTTTAAAAAACAGATTGGTTGTTTTCCGTTTCATATGATTAAAAACCAAGCCCTCCGTAGGCTACCCTTACACTAGGACCAAGGCTAATATAATGATGGCTGGTTCAACAGCAATCTGTCAGGTCTTTTTTTTATCCTGGACTTGCAAAGTAGCCTATCCATAAAAGGTGTTTAAATGGTACCTTGAATTAAAAAATTTAAATATATGCACATAATCGATCTGCATACTTCATTTAGCTTGTTCAAGTATCCATCGCCATCTCCAAACGTAACTTAAATTATTCAATCCTATAATGCAATATCAACGTTAGGTCTAGGTTATATTTTGCTTATTGAGAACGTGCCTCAAATACAATAGAATTTGCGGGAGCCTAATATTTGTTATTGTAGGAGGTAAGTACGATGCATGGAGGCTAGGCTCGTTGAAGACAATTACAACAATATTGACTTAAATGTTATTCATTTTTTTGTTGCTGTTGCTATTCCTCGTTACTGTAGCCTATGATATTTAATAAACTGTAGTATCGATCCACGATGGTGCAGGACGAGAATGTTCTGTGCCCCCAGTCGAATTGGAGTTGATGACAACTTCAGACAAACGCATGCAGTATTAAGCCATGGAATGCGTTGATTGGCCAGTGAGTGGCCAAGCCCTCATCACAACTACAACTTGTTTATTCATCAAAACACAGCCCTTTTGCTCCACCGCCAGTGTTTTATTTTTATTTATTTTAACTTTATTTAACTCGGCAAGTCAGTTAACAACAAATTCTTATTTACAATGACGGCTTACCCCGGCCAAACCCGGACGACGCTGGACCAATTGTGCGCCACCCTATGGGACTCCCAATCACGGCCGGATGTGACACAGCCTTGACACAGCTATTGCGCTTATAATTCCGTCTGTGAAAATAGCAAAAATATTTCTGACCTTAGATTCACCATTGCGCTAGGCTTATTCAAATAGAGCCCTCTACATTCTACATTTCTCAACTACCCAAGATTAGATGAAAAATCCAATATGGCTCAGATAGGCAATAGATATTAAATGCATGCCCGGCTCTGATTCATCTTAAGATGGCTAGGTGGGATAACCACATATCACAGGCATAGAGAGTACATTTTCCTCAACCCGTAGGGGTGGGAGGGCCAAGAGACCTGAGTGGGCAGAACGGAGGGCTCGGGTTGGGTTATAGGGTTTGAGCATAGCCTGAAGGTAGGGAGGGACAGTTCCTCTTGCTGCTACGTAGGTAAGCACCATGTTCTTGTAGTGGATGCGAGCTTCAACTGGAAGGCAGTGGAGTGTGCGGAGAAGCGTGTTGACATGAGAGAACTTGGGAAGGTTGAAAACTAGGCGGGCTGCTGCATTCTGGATAAGTTTCAGGGGTTTGATGGTACAACGGGGAGCCCAGCCAACAGTGAGTTGCAGTAGTCCAGACAGGAGAGGACAAGTGCCTAGATTAGGACCTGCGCCGCTTCCTGTGTGAGGTAGGGTTGTACTCTACGAATGTTGTAGAGCATGAACCTGCAGGAGTGTGTCACTGCTTTGTTCTTTACACTGGGAGGGTGACACTGTGGAGTTGTCAATCGTGATGGAAAGGCCATTGAGCGGGCAGGACTTCTTCGGGAGAAGGAGCAGTTCCGTTGATATATCTGCCAGGCACTCAGAGATGCGTGTCGCCAACTGGGTGTCAGAAGGGGGGGAAGGAGAAAAGTAGTTGAGTGCCATTCACATAGCAATGATAGGAGAGACCATGTGAGGATATGATGGAGCCGAGTGACTTGGTGTATAGAGAGAAGAGGAGAGGACCTAGAACCGAGCCCTGGGGGACACCAGTAGTGAGAGTATGTGGTGCAGACACAGATCCTCTCCACGTCACCTGGTAGGAGAGGCCTGCCAGGTAGGATGCAATCCAAGAGTATCCATAGCCTAGGATGCCCCGCCCTGATAGGGTGGAGAGAAGGATCTGACGGTTCACGGTGTCAAAGACAGTCGATAGATCTAGGAGGATGAACAGAGGAGAGAGAGTCAGCTTTGGCAGTGCGGAGAGCCTACATGACACAAAGAAGAGCAGTCTTGGTTGAGTGACCCGTCTTGAAGCCTGACTGGTTAGGGTCAAGAAGATTGTTTTTTCAGAGAGATAACAAGAAAGTTGATCAGAGACAGCACTCTCAAGTGTTTTGGAAAAGACAAAGAAGGGATACAGGTGTATAGTTTTTGACGTCAGATGAGTCAAGTGTTGGTTTCTTGAGGAGGGGAGCAACTCGGGCCATTTTGAAGTCAGAGTAGACGCAGCCAGTGGTCAAGGATGAGTTGATGAGGAAAGTGAGGAATGGGAGAAGGTCTGCAGTGAGGATTAAGGAGGGAGGAGAAGGTGGAAAAGAGTTTCCTAGGGTTAGAGGCAGACGCTTGAAATTTAGAGTCGTAGAAAGTGGCTTTAGCAGCCGATACAGAGGAAGAGAAGGTTGAGAAGAGGGAGTGAAAGGATGATAGGTCCTCCAGAACAGCCCTATTCTGTAAGCTCGCAATGAGTCACTCAGCCACGGAGCAGGAAGGGAGGGCCGAGCTGGCTGGGAGGAAAGGGGCCATGCAAGTCATGGGAGGAGAGTAGGGTCGAAGAGATTTTTGGTCACTGGGCTAAACACCCCATAATGTCAAAGTGGAATTATGTTTTACTAAAGTTTTACAAATGTAATAAAAAATGGAAAGCTGAAATGTCTT
Organism: Salmo salar; assembly: GCF_965601325.2. NCBI lineage: Eukaryota > Metazoa > Chordata > Actinopteri > Salmoniformes > Salmonidae > Salmo > Salmo salar. Next base: position 86,038,248 of record NC_138294.1, on the reverse strand, counting down.
GAGTCAATAAGTGTTCAACCCCTTTGTTACGCCAAGTCTAAATAAGTTCAGGAGTTCACTTTTGCTTAACAGGTCACATAATAAGTTGCACGGACTCTTGTGCAATAATAGTGTTATTTTGATAGTTTACAATAATAGTGTTTAATATGTTTTTTTGAATGACTACCTCATCTCTGTACACCATACAATTAATTATCTGTTAGGTCCCTCAGTCGAGCAGTGAATTTAAAACACAGATTCAACCACAAAGACCAAGGAGGTTTTCCAATGCCTCACAAAGAAAGATGGGTAAAAATGGTAAAAAGCAGACATTGAATATCCCTTTGAGCAGGGTAAAGTTATTAATTATACTTTGGATGGTGTATCAATACATCCAGTCACTACAAAGATACAGGCCAATGGTGACTTTAAAACAGTTACAGAGTTTAATGACTGTGATAAGAGAAAACAGAGGATGGATCAACAACATTGTAGTTATTAGTCCACAATACTATTTTGAAAATAATAATTGGCAAATGTTGCACAAACCAGGTGTGAAAAGCTCTTACCCAGACATACCTGGAAATGCTCACAGCTGTAATCGCTGCCAAAGCTGCTAATACACAGTTTGGACTCAGTGGTGTGAATACTTATGTACATTTTTTTTTAATTAAGTATTTGTTTCACTTTGTCATTAGGGGTATTGTAGGGTATTGTGTGTAGATGGGTGAGGAAAAAAAAAACAATTTTATCAATTTTGAATTCAGGCTGTGACACAAGAACATGTGGAATAAGTTGAGGGATGTGAATACTTTCTGAAGATACTGTATGTCCTTGAACCAATTTTATTTTAAAATCGCACACAGAATAAGTTAAGGATAATTTAGTTGCTAATGGCAGCCTGCAGTACCCCAGTCGGCCTTCAACTTGAGTCATTGCAACGTCACTTCCTGGAGTAGCTTAAACTGTGCATGTTAAAGGAAAACTCCAACCCAGAAACGATCTGAAATCATCCCTGTATGATGCATTTTGTCACGGAAAAATTACGTAAATAGTCCTGCTATCCCGTGTTTTACTGCTTTAAAGAATAGTCTCTTGTTATATGCTAGTGTTTTATCTAACCTGATATAAACTTGACTTTGTGGGACTTAGTCATAAGACTGGGCTAAGATCCGTTTAGGTGCGACCGCAGCAGGTGAGACATCCTGTGGGTTTACTAACTGCAGGAAGTCAGCTGTGTGGAACCTTGCCGGAAGGAGCACATTATATTGTGAACTGTGACAAAACGCAGTTATACGGTTGAGTCCTCATGCTATCAACCTCAGGCCATCTTAATCTGCACAGACAAACCAATCACCTTTTACACTATGTTCCACACCTGTTTCCAGACATCTACCAAACTGTCATGTAGACAAAAGAGGTTGTACTTGTTCTATAAAAGCAGAGACCTGACTATGTTTCTTAAGCTTTCAACTCTGAACCATTCTTGGTGATGTTTGATTTCTTCATTTTTGCAAATCTTATAATAAAGTTGTTTTGAAGAATACAATCTCTCTCCTTTTGGTTAGCATTGCCACCACAATTTTGAGGAGCCTTGCTGTATTTACTGTACCAGTTACATAGGGGAGAGGAGCCTTGCTGTATTTACTCTACCAGTTACACATTAGAGGAGAGGAGCCTTGCTGTATTTACTCTACCAGTTACATAGAGGAGAGGAGCCTTGCTGTATTTACTCTATCAGTTACATAGAGGAGAGGAGCCTTGCTGTATTTACTCTACCAGTTACATAGGGGAGAGGAGCCTTGCTGTATTTACTCTATCAGTTACATAGGGGAGAGGAGCCTTGCTGTATTTACTCTACCAGTTACATAGGGGAGAGGTGCCTTGCTGTATTTACTCTACCAGTTACATAGAGGAGAGGAGCCTTGCTGTATTTACTCTACCAGTTACATAGGGGAGAGGAGCCTTGCTGTATTTACTCTACCAGTTACATAGGGGAGAGGAGCCTTGCTGTATTTACTCTACCAGTTACATAGGGGAGAGGAGCCTTGCTGTATTTACTCTACCAGTTACATAGGGGAGAGGAGCCTTGCTGTATTTACTCTACCAGTTACATAGAGGAGAGGAGCCTTGCTGTATTTACTCTACCAGTTACATAGGGGAGAGGAGCCTTGCTGTATTTACTCTACCAGTTACACTGGGGAGAGGAGCCTTGCTGTATTTACTCTACCAGTTACATAGAGGAGAGGAGCCTTGCTGTATTTACTCTACCAGTTACACAGTAGAGTAGAGGAGCCTTGCTGTATTTACTCTACCAGTTACATAGGGGAGAGGAGCCTTGCTGTATTTACTCTACCAGTTACATAGGGGAGAGGAGCCTTGCTGTATTTACTCTATCAGTTACATAGAGGAGAGGAGCCTTGCTGTATTTACTCTACCAGTTACATAGGGAGAGGAGCCTTGCTGTATTTACTGTACCAGTTACATAGGGGAGAGGAGCCTTGCTGTATTTACTCTACCAGTTACATAGGGGAGAGGAGCCTTGCTGTATTTACTCTACCAGTTACATAGGGGAGAGGAGCCTTGCTGTATTTACTCTACCAGTTACATAGGGGAGAGGAGCCTTGCTGTATTTACTCTACCAGTTACACAGTAGAGGAGAGGAACCTTGCTGTATTTACTCTACCAGTTACATAGAGGAGAGGAGCCTTGCTGTATTTACTCTACCAGTTACATAGAGGAGAGGAGCCTTGCTGTATTTACTCTACCAGTTACACAGGGGAGAGGAGCCTTGCTGTATTTACTCTACCAGTTACATAGAGGAGAGGAGCCTTGCTGTATTTACTCTACCAGTTACATAGGGGAGAGGAGCCTTGCTGTATTTACTCTATCAGTTACATAGGGGAGAGGAGCCTTGCTGTATTTACTCTACCAGTTACATAGAGGAGAGGAGCCTTACTGTATTCACTCTACCAGTTACATAGGGGAGAGGAGCCTTGCTGTATTTACTCTACCAGTTACACTGGGGAGAGGAGCCTTGCTGTATTTACTCTACCAGTTACATAGGGGAGAGGAGCCTTGCTGTATTTACTCTACCAGTTACATAGGGGAGAGGAGCCTTGCTGTATTTACTCTACCAGTTACATAGGGGAGAGGAGCCTTGCTGTATTTACTCTACCAGTTACATAGGGGAGAGGAGCCTTGCTGTATTTACTCTACCAGTTACATAGGGGAGAGGAGCCTTGCTGTATTTACTCTACCAGTTACACAGTAGAGGAGAGGAGCCTTGCTGTATTTACTCTACTAGTTACATAGGGGAGAGGAGCCTTGCTGTATTTACTCTACCAGTTACACAGTAGAGGAGAGGAGCCTTGCTGTATTTACTCTACCAGTTACATAGAGGAGAGGAGCCTTGCTGTATTTACTCTACCAGTTACACAGGGGAGAGGAGCCTTGCTGTATTTACTCTACCAGTTACATAGAGGAGAGGAGCCTTGCTGTATTTACTCTACCAGTTACATAGGGGAGAGGAGCCTTGCTGTATTTACTCTATCAGTTACATAGGGGAGAGGAGCCTTGCTGTATTTACTCTACCAGTTACATTGGGGAGAGGAGCCTTGCTGTATTTACTCTACCAGTTACATAGAGGAGAGGAGCCTTGCTGTATTTACTCTACCAGTTACATAGAGGAGAGGAGCCTTACTGTATTCACTCTACCAGTTACATAGGGGAGAGGAGCCTTGCTGTATTTACTCTACCAGTTACATAGGGGAGAGGAGCCTTGCTGTATTTACTCTACCAGTTACATAGAGGAGAGGAGCCTTGCTGTATTTACTCTACCAGTTACACAGGGGAGAGGAGCCTTGCTGTATTTACTCTACCAGTTACATAGAGGAGAGGAGCCTTGCTGTATTTACTCTACCAGTTACATAGGGGAGAGGAGCCTTGCTGTATTTACTCTATCAGTTACATAGGGGAGAGGAGCCTTGCTGTATTTACTCTACCAGTTACATAGGGGAGAGGAGCCTTGCTGTATTTACTCTACCAGTTACATAGGGGAGAGGAGCCTTGCTGTATTTACTCTACCAGTTACATAGAGGAGAGGAGCCTTGCTGTATTTACTCTACCAGTTACATAGAGGAGAGGAGCCTTACTGTATTCACTCTACCAGTTACACTGGGGAGAGGAGCCTTGCTGTATTTACTCTACCAGTTACATAGGGGAGAGGAGCCTTGCTGTATTTACTCTACCAGTTAAACAGTAGAGGAGAGGAGCCTTGCTGTATTTACTCTACCAGTTACATAGAGGAGAGGAGCCTTGCTGTATTTACTCTACCAGTTACATAGAGGAGAGGAGCCTTGCTGTATTTACTCTACCAGTTACATAGGGGAGAGGAGCCTTGCTGTATTTACTCTACCGGTTACACAGTAGAGGAGAGGAGCCTTGCTGTATTTACTCTACCAGTTACATAGGGGAGAGGAGCCTTGCTGTATTTACTCTACCAGATACACAGTAGAGGAGAGGAGCCTTGCTGTATTTACTCTATCAGTTACATAGGGGAGAGGAGCCTTGCTGTATTTACTCTACCAGTTACATAGGGGAGAGGAGCCTTGCTGTATTTACTCTTCCAGTTACACAGTAGAGGAGAGGAGCCTTGCTGTATTTACTCTATCAGTTACATAGGGGAGAGGAGCCTTGCTGTATTTACTCTACCAGTTACACATTAGAGGAGAGGAGCCTTGCTGTATTTACTCTACCAGTTACATAGGGGAGAGGAGCCTTGCTGTATTTACTCTTCCAGTTACACAGTAGAGGAGAGGAGCCTTGCTGTATTTACTCTACCAGTTACATAGGGGAGAGGAGCCTTGCTGTATTTACTCTACCAGTTACACAGTAGAGGAGAGGAGCCTTGCTGTATTTACTCTTCCAGTTACATAGGGGAGAGGAGCCTTGCTGTATTTACTCTACCAGTTACACATTAGAGGAGAGGAGCCTTGCTGTATTTACTCTACCAGTTACATAGGGGAGAGGAGCCTTGCTGTATTTACTCTACCAGTTACACATTAGAGGAGAGGAGCCTTGCTGTATTTACTCTACCAGTTACATAGGGGAGAGGAGCCTTGCTGTATTTACTCTACCAGTTACATAGGGGAGAGGAGCCTTGCTGTATTTACTCTACCAGTTACACATTAGAGGAGCCTTGCTGTATTTACTCTACCAGTTACATAGGGGAGAGGAGCCTTGCTGTATTTACTCTACCAGTTACATAGGGGAGAGGAGCCTTGCTGTATTTACTCTACCAGTTACATAGGGGAGAGGAGCCTTGCTGTTTTTACTCTACCAGTTACATAGGGGAGAGGAGCCTTGCTGTATTTACTCTACCAGATACACAGTAGAGGAGAGGAGCCTTGCTGTATTTACTCTATCAGTTACATAGGGGAGAGGAGCCTTGCTGTATTTACTCTATCAGTTACATAGGGGAGAGGCGCCTTGCTGTATTTACTCTACCAGTTACATAGGGGAGAGGAGCCTTGCTGTATTTACTCTTCCAGTTACATAGGGGAGAGGAGCCTTGCTGTATTTACTCTACCAGTTACACATTAGAGGAGAGGAGCCTTGCTGTATTTACTCTACCAGTTACATAGGGGAGAGGAGCCTTGCTGTATTTACTCTACCAGTTACACATTAGAGGAGAGGAGCCTTGCTGTATTTACTCTACCAGTTACATAGGGGAGAGGAGCCTTGCTGTATTTACTCTACCAGTTACATAGGGGAGAGGAGCCTTGCTGTATTTACTCTACCAGTTACACATTAGAGGAGCCTTGCTGTATTTACTCTACCAGTTACACAGTAGAGGAGAGGAGCCTTGCTGTATTTACTCTACCAGTTACATAGGGGAGAGGAGCCTTGCTGTATTTACTCTACCAGTTACATAGAGGAGAGGAGCCTTGCTGTATTTACTCTACCAGTTACATAGAGGAGAGGAGCCTTACTGTATTCACTCTACCAGTTACATAGGGGAGAGGAGCCTTGCTGTATTTACTCTACCAGTTACACTGGGGAGAGGAGCCTTGCTGTATTTACTCTACCAGTTACATAGGGGAGAGGAGCCTTGCTGTATTTACTCTACCAGTTAAACAGTAGAGGAGAGGAGCCTTGCTGTATTTACTCTACCAGTTACATAGAGGAGAGGAGCCTTGCTGTATTTACTCTACCAGTTACATAGGGGAGAGGAGCCTTGCTGTATTTACTCTACCGGTTACACAGTAGAGGAGAGGAGCCTTGCTGTATTTACTCTACCAGTTACATAGGGGAGAGGAGCCTTGCTGTATTTACTCTACCAGATACACAGTAGAGGAGAGGAGCCTTGCTGTATTTACTCTATCAGTTACATAGGGGAGAGGAGCCTTGCTGTATTTACTCTATCAGTTACATAGGGGAGAGGAGCCTTGCTGTATTTACTCTACCAGTTACATAGGGGAGAGGAGCCTTGCTGTATTTACTCTTCCAGTTACATAGGGGAGAGGAGCCTTGCTGTATTTACTCTACCAGTTACATAGGGGAGAGGAGCCTTGCTGTATTTACTCTACCAGTTACATAGGGGAGAGGCGCCTTGCTGTATTTACTCTACCAGTTACACATTAGAGGAGCCTTGCTGTATTTACTCTACCAGTTACACAGTAGAGGAGAGGAGCCTTGCTGTATTTACTCTACCAGTTACATAGGGGAGAGGAGCCTTGCTGTTTTTACTCTACCAGTTACATAGGGGAGAGGAGCCTTGCTGTATTTACTCTATCAGTTACACAGTAGAGGAGAGGGGCCTTGCTGTATTTACTCTACCAGTTACATAGGGGAGAGGAGCCTTGCTGTATTTACTCAACCAGTTACATAGGGGAGAGGAGCCTTGCTGTATTTACTCTACCAGTTACATAGGGGAGAGGAGCCTTGCTGTATTTACTCTACCAGTTACATAGGGGAGAGGAGCCTTGCTGTATTTACTCTACCAGTTACATAGGGGAGAGGAGCCTTGCTGTATTTACTCTACCAGTTACATAGGGGAGAGGAGCCTTGCTGTATTTACTCTACTAGTTACATAGGGGAGAGGAGCGTTGCTGTATTTACTCTATCAGTTACATAGGGGAGAGGAGCCTTGCTGTATTTACTCTACCAGTTACACTGGGGAGAGGAGCCTTGCTGTATTTACTCTACCAGTTACATAGGGGAGAGGAGCCTTGCTGTATTTACTCTACCAGTTACACAGTAGAGGAGAGGAGCCTTGCTGTATTTACTCTACCAGTTACATAGGGGAGAGGAGCCTTGCTGTATTTACTCTACCAGTTACACATTAGAGGAGAGGAGCCTTGCTGTATTTACTCTACCAGTTACATAGGGGAGAGGAGCCTTGCTGTATTTACTCTACCAGTTACACATTAGAGGAGCCTTGCTGTATTTACTCTACCAGTTACACAGTAGAGGAGAGGAGCCTTGCTGTATTTACTCTACCAGTTACATAGGGGAGAGGAGCCTTGCTGTTTTTACTCTACCAGTTACATAGGGGAGAGGAGCCTTGCTGTATTTACTCTACCAGTTACACAGTAGAGGAGAGGTGCCTTGCTGTATTTACTCTACCAGTTACATAGGGGAGAGGAGCCTTGCTGTATTTACTCTACCAGTTACATAGGGGAGAGGAGCCTTGCTGTATTTACTCTACCAGTTACATAGGGGAGAGGAGCCTTGCTGTATTTACTCTACCAGTTACATAGGGGAGAGGAGCCTTGCTGTATTTACTCTACCAGTTACATAGGGGAGAGGAGCCTTGCTGTATTTACTCTACCAGTTACATAGGGGAGAGGAGCCTTGCTGTATTTACTCTACCAGTTACATAGGGGAGAGGTGCCTTGCTGTATTTACTCTACCAGTTACATAGGGGAGAGGAGCCTTGCTGTATTTACTCTACCAGTTACATAGGGGAGAGGAGCCTTGCTGTATTTACTCTACTAGTTACATAGGGGAGAGGAGCCTTGCTGTATTTACTCTACCAGTTACACAGTAGAGTAGAGGAGCCTTGCTGTATTTACTCTACCAGTTACATAGGGGAGAGGAGCCTTGCTGTATTTACTCTACCAGTTACACAGGGGAGAGGAGCCTTGCTGTATTTACTCTACCAGTTACATAGGGGAGAGGAGCCTTGCTGTATTTACTCTACCAGTTACACAGTAGAGGAGAGGAGCCTTGCTGTATTTACTGTACCAGTTACATAGGGGAGAGGAGCCTTGCTGTATTTACTCTACCAGTTACATAGGGGAGAGGAGCCTTGCTGTATTTACTCTACCAGTTACATAGGGGAGAGGAGCCTTGCTGTATTTACTCTACCAGTTACATAGGGGAGAGGAGCCTTGCTGTATTTACTCTACCAGTTACACAGTAGAGGAGAGGAGCCTTGCTGTATTTACTCTACTAGTTACATAGGGGAGAGGAGCCTTGCTGTATTTACTCTACCAGTTACACAGTAGAGGAGAGGAGCCTTGCTGTATTTACTCTACCAGTTACCTAGAGGAGAGGAGCCTTGCTGTATTTACTCTACCAGTTACACAGAGGAGAGGAGCCTTGCTGTATTTACTCTACCAGTTACATAGGGGAGAGGAGCCTTGCTGTATTTACTCTATCAGTTACATAGGGGAGAGGAGCCTTGCTGTATTTACTCTACCAGTTACATTGGGGAGAGGAGCCTTGCTGTATTTACTCTACCAGTTACATAGAGGAGAGGAGCCTTGCTGTATTTACTCTACCAGTTACATAGAGGAGAGGAGCCTTACTTTATTCACTCTACCAGTTACATAGGGGAGAGGAGCCTTGCTGTATTTACTCTACCAGTTACACTGGGGAGAGGAGCCTTGCTGTATTTACTCTACCAGTTACATAGGGGAGAGGAGCCTTGCTGTATTTACTCTATCAGTTACATAGGGGAGAGGAGCCTTGCTGTATTTACTCTATCAGTTACATAGGGGAGAGGAGCCTTGCTGTATTTACTCTACCAGTTACACAGTAGAGGAGAGGAGCCTTTCTGTATTTACTCTACCAGTTACATAGAGGAGAGGAGCCTTGCTGTATTTACTCTACCAGTTACATAGGGGAGAGGAGCCTTGCTGTATTTTCTCTACCAGTTACACTGGGGAGAGGAGCCTTGCTGTATTTACTCTACCAGTTACATAGGGGAGAGGAGCCTTGCTGTATTTACTCTACCAGTTACATAGGGGAGAGGAGCCTTGCTGTATTTACTCTACCAGTTACATAGGGGAGAGGAGCCTTGCTGTATTTACTCTTCCAGTTACATAGGGGAGAGGAGCCTTGCTGTATTTACTCTACCAGTTACACATTAGAGGAGAGGAGCCTTGCTGTATTTACTCTACCAGTTACATAGGGGAGAGGAGCCTTGCTGTATTTACTCTACCAGTTACACATTAGAGGAGAGGAGCCTTGCTGTATTTACTCTACCAGTTACATAGGGGAGAGGAGCCTTGCTGTATTTACTCTACCAGTTACACATTAGAGGAGCCTTGCTGTATTTACTCTACCAGTTACACAGTAGAGGAGAGGAGCCTTGCTGTATTTACTCTACCAGTTACATAGGGGAGAGGAGCCTTGCTGTTTTTACTCTACCAGTTACATAGGGGAGAGGAGCCTTGCTGTATTTACTCTACCAGTTACACAGTAGAGGAGAGGAGCCTTGCTGTATTTACTCTACCAGTTACATAGGGGAGAGGAGCCTTGCTGTATTTACTCTACCAGTTACATAGGGGAGAGGAGCCTTGCTGTATTTACTCTACCAGTTACATAGGGGAGAGGAGCCTTGCTGTATTTACTCTACCAGTTACATAGGGGAGAGGAGCCTTGCTGTATTTACTCTACCAGTTACATAGGGGAGAGGAGCCTTGCTGTATTTACTCTACCAGTTACATAGGGGAGAGGAGCCTTGCTGTATTTACTCTACCAGTTACATAGGGGAGAGGTGCCTTGCTGTATTTACTCTACCAGTTACATAGGGGAGAGGAGCCTTGCTGTATTTACTCTACCAGTTACATAGGGGAGAGGAGCCTTGCTGTATTTACTCTACCAGTTACATAGGGGAGAGGAGCCTTGCTGTATTTACTCTACTAGTTACATAGGGGAGAGGAGCCTTGCTGTATTTACTCTACCAGTTACACAGTAGAGTAGAGGAGCCTTGCTGTATTTACTCTACCAGTTACATAGGGGAGAGGAGCCTTGCTGTATTTACTCTATCAGTTACATAGGGGAGAGGAGCCTTGCTGTATTTACTCTACCAGTTACATAGGGGAGAGGAGCCTTGCTGTATTTACTCTACCAGTTACATAGAGGAGAGGAGCCTTGCTGTATTTACTCTACCAGTTACATAGAGGAGAGGAGCCTTGCTGTATTTACTCTACCAGTTACACAGTAGAGGAGAGGAGCCTTGCTGTATTTACTCTACCAGTTACATAGGGGAGAGGAGCCTTGCTGTATTTACTCTACCAGTTACATAGGGGAGAGGAGCCTTGCTGTATTTACTCTACCAGTTACATAGGGGAGAGGAGCCTTGCTGTATTTACTCTACCAGTTACATAGAGGAGAGGAGCCTTGCTGTATTTACTCTACCAGTTACATAGAGGAGAGGAGCCTTGCTGTATTTACTCTATCAGTTACATAGGGGAGAGGAGCCTTGCTGTATTTACTCTACCAGTTACATAGGGGAGAGGAGCCTTGCTGTATTTACTCTACCAGTTACATAGGGGAGAGGAGCCTTGCTGTATTTACTCTACCAGTTACACAGTAGAGGAGAGGAGCCTTGCTGTATTTACTCTACCAGTTACATAGGGGAGAGGAGCCTTGCTGTATTTACTCTACCAGTTACACAGTAGAGGAGAGGAGCCTTGCTGTATTTACTCTACCAGTTACATAGGGGAGAGGAGCCTTGCTGTATTTACTCTACCAGTTAAACATTAGAGGAGAGGAGCCTTGCTGTATTTACTCTACCAGTTACATAGGGGAGAGGAGCCTTGCTGTATTTACTCTACCAGTTACACATTAGAGGAGCCTTGCTGTATTTACTCTACCAGTTACACAGTAGAGGAGAGGAGCCTTGCTGTATTTACTCTACCAGTTACATAGGGGAGAGGAGCCTTGCTGTTTTTACTCTACCAGTTACATAGGGGAGAGGAGCCTTGCTGTATTTACTCTACCAGTTACACAGTAGAGGAGAGGAGCCTTGCTGTATTTACTCTACCAGTTACATAGGGGAGAGGAGCCTTGCTGTATTTACTCTACCAGTTACATAGGGGAGAGGAGCCTTGCTGTATTTACTCTACCAGTTACATAGGGGAGAGGAGCCTTGCTGTATTTACTCTACCAGTTACACAGTAGAGGAGAGGAGCCTTGCTGTATTTACTCTACCAGTTACATAAGGGAAAGGAGCCTTGCTGTATTTACTCTACCAGTTACATAGGGGAGAGGAGCCTTGCTGTATTTTCTCTACCAGTTACATAGGGGAGAGGAGCCTTGCTGTATTTACTCTACCAGTTACATAGGGGAGAGGAGCCTTGCTGTATTTACTCTACCAGTTACATAGAGGAGAGGAGCGTTGCTGTATTTACTCTACCAGTTACATAGAGGAGAGGAGCCTTGCTGTATTTACTCTATCAGTTACATAGGGGAGAGGAGCCTTGCTGTATTTACTCTACCAGTTACATAGGGGAGAGGAGCCTTGCTGTATATACTCTACCAGTTACATATGGAAGAGGAGCCTTGCTGTATTTACTCTATCAGTTACATAGGGAAAGGAGCCTTGCTGTATTTACTCTACCAGTTACATAGGGAAAGGAGCCTTGCTGTATTTACTCTACCAGTTACATAGGGGAGAGGAGCCTTGCTGTATTTACTCTACCAGTTACATAGGGGAGAGGAGCCTTGCTGTATTTACTCTACCAGTTACATAGGGGAGAGGAGCCTTGCTGTATTTACTCTACCAGTTACACAGTAGAGGAGAGGAGCCTTGCTGTATTTACTCTACTAGTTACATAGGGGAGAGGAGCCTTGCTGTATTTACTCTACCAGTTACACAGTAGAGGAGAGGAGCCTTGCTGTATTTACTCTACCAGTTACATAGAGGAGAGGAGCCTTGCTGTATTTACTCTACCAGTTACATAGGGGAGAGGTGCCTTGCTGTATTTACTCTACCAGTTACATAGGGGAGAGGAGCCTTGCTGTATTTACTCTACCAGTTACATAGGGGAGAGGAGCCTTGCTGTATTTACTCTACCAGTTACATAGGGGAGAGGAGCCTTGCTGTATTTACTCTACCAGTTACACAGTAGAGGAGAGGAGCCTTGCTGTATTTACTCTACTAGTTACATAGGGGAGAGGAGCCTTGCTGTATTTACTCTACCAGTTACATAGGGGAGAGGAGCCTTGCTGTATTTACTCTACCAGTTACATAGGGAAGAGGAGCCTTGCTGTATTTACTCTACCAGTTACACAGTAGAGGAGAGGAGCCTTGCTGTATTTACTCTACCAGTTACATAGAGGAGAGGAGCCTTGCTGTATTTACTCTACCAGTTACATAGAGGAGAGGAGCCTTGCTGTATTTACTCTACCAGTTACACAGGGGAGAGGAGCCTTGCTGTATTTACTCTACCAGTTACATAGAGGAGAGGAGCCTTGCTGTATTTACTCTACCAGTTACATAGGGGAGAGGAGCCTTGCTGTATTTACTCTATCAGTTACATAGGGGAGAGGAGCCTTGCTGTATTTACTCTACCAGTTACATTGGGGAGAGGAGCCTTGCTGTATTTACTCTACCAGTTACATAGAGGAGAGGAGCCTTGCTGTATTTACTCTACCAGTTACATAGAGGAGAGGAGCCTTACTGTATTCACTCTACCAGTTACATAGGGGAGAGGGGCCTTGCTGTATTTACTCTACCAGTTACACTGGGGAGAGGAGCCTTGCTGTATTTACTCTACCAGTTACATAGGGGAGAGGAGCCTTGCTGTATTTACTCTACCAGTTACACAGTAGAGGAGAGGAGCCTTGCTGTATTTACTCTACCAGTTACATAGAGGAGAGGAGCCTTGCTGTATTTACTCTACCAGTTACATAGGGGAGAGGAGCCTTGCTGTATTTTCTCTACCGGTTACACAGTAGAGGAGAGGGGCCTTGCTGTATTTACTCTACCAGTTACATAGGGGAGAGGAGCCTTGCTGTATTTACTCTACCAGATACAAAGTAGAGGAGAGGAGCCTTGCTGTATTTACTCTATCAGTTACATAGGGGAGAGGAGCCTTGCTGTATTTACTCTATCAGTTACATAGGGGAGAGGAGCCTTGCTGTATTTACTCTACCAGTTACATAGGGGAGAGGAGCCTTGCTGTATTTACTCTTCCAGTTACATAGGGGAGAGGAGCCTTGCTGTATTTACTCTACCAGTTACACATTAGAGGAGAGGAGCCTTGCTGTATTTACTCTACCAGTTACATAGGGGAGAGGAGCCTTGCTGTATTTACTCTACCAGTTACACATTAGAGGAGAGGAGCCTTGCTGTATTTACTCTACCAGTTACATAGGGGAGAGGAGCCTTGCTGTATTTACTCTACCAGTTACACATTAGAGGAGCCTTGCTGTATTTACTCTACCAGTTACACAGTAGAGGAGAGGAGCCTTGCTGTATTTACTCTACCAGTTACATAGGGGAGAGGGGCCTTGCTGTTTTTACTCTACAAGTTACATAGGGGAGAGGAGCCTTGCTGTATTTACTCTACCAGTTACATAGGGGAGAGGAGCCTTGCTGTATTTACTCTACCAGTTACACAGTAGAGGAGAGGAGCCTTGCTGTATTTACTCTACCAGTTACATAAGGGAAAGGAGCCTTGCTGTATTTACTCTACCAGTTACATAGGGGAGAGGAGCCTTGCTGTATTTTCTCTACCAGTTACATAGGGGAGAGGAGCCTTGCTGTATTTACTCTACCAGTTACATAGGGGAGAGGAGCCTTGCTGTATTTACTCTACCAGTTACATAGAGGAGAGGAGCGTTGCTGTATTTACTCTACCAGTTACATAGAGGAGAGGAGCCTTGCTGTATTTACTCTATCAGTTACATAGGGGAGAGGAGCCTTGCTGTATTTACTCTACCAGTTACATAGGGGAGAGGAGCCTTGCTGTATTTACTCTACCAGTTACATAGGGGAGAGGAGCCTTGCTGTATTTACTCTACCAGTTACATAGGGGAGAGGAGCCTTGCTGTATTTACTCTACCAGTTACACAGTAGAGGAGAGGAGCCTTGCTGTATTTACTCTACCAGTTACATAGGGGAGAGGTGCCTTGCTGTATTTACTCTACCAGTTACATAGGGGAGAGGAGCCTTGCTGTATTTACTCTACCAGTTACATAGGGGAGAGGAGCCTTGCTGTATTTACTCTACCAGTTATATAGAGGAGAGGAGCCTTGCTGTATTTACTCTACCAGTTGCATAGAGGAGAGGAGCCTTGCTGTATTTACTCTACCAGTTACACAGTAGAGGAGAGGAGCCTTGCTGTATTTACTCTATCAGTTACATAGGGGAGAGGAGCCTTGCTGTATTTACTCTACCAGTTACATATGGGAGAGGAGCCTTGCTGTATTTACTCTACCAGTTACATAGGGGAGAGGAGCCTTGCTGTATTTACTCTACTAGTTACATAGGGGAGAGGAGCCTTGCTGTATTTACTCTACCAGTTACATAGGGGAGAGGAGCCTTGCTGTATTTACTCTACCAGTTACACAGTAGAGGAGAGGAGCCTTGCTGTATTTACTCTACCAGTTACATAGAGGAGAGGAGCCTTGCTGTATTTACTCTACCAGTTACATAGGGGAGAGGAGCCTTGCTGTATTTACTCTACCAGTTACATAGGGGAGAGGAGCCTTGCTGTATTTACTCTACCAGTTACATAGGGGAGAAGAGCCTTGCTGTATTTACTCTACCAGTTACATAGGGGAGAGGTGCCTTGCTGTATTTACTCTACCAGTTACATAGGGGAGAGGAGCCTTGCTGTATTTACTCTACTAGTTACATAGGGGAGAGGAGCCTTGCTGTATTTACTCTACCAGTTACACAGTAGAGTAGAGGAGCCTTGCTGTATTTACTCTACCAGTTACATAGGGGAGAGGAGCCTTGCTGTATTTACTCTATCAGTTACATAGGGGAGAGGAGCCTTGCTGTATTTACTCTACCAGTTACACTGGGGAGAGGAGCCTTGCTGTATTTACTCTACCAGTTACATAGGGGAGAGGAGCCTTGCTGTATTTACTCTACCAGTTACACAGTAGAGGAGAGGAGCCTTGCTGTATTTACTCTACCAGTTACATAGGGGAGAGGAGCCTTGCTGTATATACTCTACCAGTTACATATGGAAGAGGAGCCTTGCTGTATTTACTCTATCAGTTACATAGGGAAAGGAGCCTTGCTGTATTTACTCTACCAGTTACATAGGGAAAGGAGCCTTGCTGTATTTACTCTACCAGTTACATAGGGGAGAGGAGCCTTGCTGTATTTACTCTACCAGTTACATAGGGGAGAGGAGCCTTGCTGTATTTACTCTACCAGTTACATAGGGGAGAGGAGCCTTGCTGTATTTACTCTACCAGTTACACAGTAGAGGAGAGGAGCCTTGCTGTATTTACTCTACTAGTTACATAGGGGAGAGGAGCCTTGCTGTATTTACTCTACCAGTTACACAGTAGAGGAGAGGAGCCTTGCTGTATTTACTCTACCAGTTACATAGAGGAGAGGAGCCTTGCTGTATTTACTCTACCAGTTACATAGGGGAGAGGTGCCTTGCTGTATTTACTCTACCAGTTACATAGGGGAGAGGAGCCTTGCTGTATTTACTCTACCAGTTACATAGGGGAGAGGAGCCTTGCTGTATTTACTCTACCAGTTACATAGGGGAGAAGAGCCTTGCTGTATTTACTCTACCAGTTACATAGGGGAGAGGTGCCTTGCTGTATTTACTCTACCAGTTACATAGGGGAGAGGAGCCTTGCTGTATTTACTCTACCAGTTACATAGGGGAGAGGAGCCTTGCTGTATTTACTCTACCAGTTACACAGTAGAGGAGAGGAGCCTTGCTGTATTTACTCTACTAGTTACATAGGGGAGAGGAGCCTTGCTGTATTTACTCTACCAGTTACATAGGGGAGAGGAGCCTTGCTGTATTTACTCTACCAGTTACATAGGGAAGAGGAGCCTTGCTGTATTTACTCTACCAGTTACACAGTAGAGGAGAGGAGCCTTGCTGTATTTACTCTACCAGTTACACAGTAGAGGAGAGGAGCCTTGCTGTATTTACTCTACCAGTTACATAGAGGAGAGGAGCCTTGCTGTATTTACTCTACCAGTTACACAGGGGAGAGGAGCCTTGCTGTATTTACTCTACCAGTTACATAGAGGAGAGGAGCCTTGCTGTATTTACTCTACCAGTTACATAGGGGAGAGGAGCCTTGCTGTATTTACTCTATCAGTTACATAGGGGAGAGGAGCCTTGCTGTATTTACTCTACCAGTTACATTGGGGAGAGGAGCCTTGCTGTATTTACTCTACCAGTTACATAGAGGAGAGGAGCCTTGCTGTATTTACTCTACCAGTTACATAGAGGAGAGGAGCCTTACTGTATTCACTCTACCAGTTACATAGGGGAGAGGGGCCTTGCTGTATTTACTCTACCAGTTACACTGGGGAGAGGAGCCTTGCTGTATTTACTCTACCAGTTACATAGGGGAGAGGAGCCTTGCTGTATTTACTCTACCAGTTACACAGTAGAGGAGAGGAGCCTTGCTGTATTTACTCTACCAGTTACACAGTAGAGGAGAGGAGCCTTGCTGTATTTACTCTACCAGTTACACATTAGAGGAGCCTTGCTGTATTTACTCTACCAGTTACACAGTAGAGGAGAGGAGCCTTGCTGTATTTACTCTACCAGTTACATAGGGGAGAGGGGCCTTGCTGTTTTTACTCTACAAGTTACATAGGGGAGAGGAGCCTTGCTGTATTTACTCTACCAGTTACATAGGGGAGAGGAGCCTTGCTGTATTTACTCTACCAGTTACACAGTAGAGGAGAGGAGCCTTGCTGTATTTACTCTACCAGTTACATAAGGGAAAGGAGCCTTGCTGTATTTACTCTACCAGTTACATAGGGGAGAGGAGCCTTGCTGTATTTTCTCTACCAGTTACATAGGGGAGAGGAGCCTTGCTGTATTTACTCTACCAGTTACATAGGGGAGAGGAGCCTTGCTGTATTTACTCTACCAGTTACATAGAGGAGAGGAGCGTTGCTGTATTTACTCTACCAGTTACATAGAGGAGAGGAGCCTTGCTGTATTTACTCTATCAGTTACATAGGGGAGAGGAGCCTTGCTGTATTTACTCTACCAGTTACATAGGGGAGAGGAGCCTTGCTGTATTTACTCTACCAGTTACATAGGGGAGAGGAGCCTTGCTGTATTTACTCTACCAGTTACATAGGGGAGAGGAGCCTTGCTGTATTTACTCTACCAGTTACACAGTAGAGGAGAGGAGCCTTGCTGTATTTACTCTACCAGTTACATAGGGGAGAGGTGCCTTGCTGTATTTACTCTACCAGTTACATAGGGGAGAGGAGCCTTGCTGTATTTACTCTACCAGTTACATAGGGGAGAGGAGCCTTGCTGTATTTACTCTACCAGTTATATAGAGGAGAGGAGCCTTGCTGTATTTACTCTACCAGTTGCATAGAGGAGAGGAGCCTTGCTGTATTTACTCTACCAGTTACACAGTAGAGGAGAGGAGCCTTGCTGTA
The DNA here is from genome assembly GCF_965601325.2 of Salmo salar. Classification (NCBI taxonomy): domain Eukaryota; kingdom Metazoa; phylum Chordata; class Actinopteri; order Salmoniformes; family Salmonidae; genus Salmo; species Salmo salar. Next base: position 86,020,403 of record NC_138294.1, on the reverse strand, counting down.
TTTACTCTATCAGTTACATAGGGGAGAGGAGCCTTGCTGTATTTACTCTACCAGTTACATATGGGAGAGGAGCCTTGCTGTATTTACTCTACCAGTTACATAGGGGAGAGGAGCCTTGCTGTATTTACTCTACTAGTTACATAGGGGAGAGGAGCCTTGCTGTATTTACTCTACCAGTTACATAGGGGAGAGGAGCCTTGCTGTATTTACTCTACCAGTTACACAGTAGAGGAGAGGAGCCTTGCTGTATTTACTCTACCAGTTACATAGAGGAGAGGAGCCTTGCTGTATTTACTCTACCAGTTACATAGGGGAGAGGAGCCTTGCTGTATTTACTCTACCAGTTACATAGGGGAGAGGAGCCTTGCTGTATTTACTCTACCAGTTACATAGGGGAGAAGAGCCTTGCTGTATTTACTCTACCAGTTACATAGGGGAGAGGTGCCTTGCTGTATTTACTCTACCAGTTACATAGGGGAGAGGAGCCTTGCTGTATTTACTCTACTAGTTACATAGGGGAGAGGAGCCTTGCTGTATTTACTCTACCAGTTACACAGTAGAGTAGAGGAGCCTTGCTGTATTTACTCTACCAGTTACATAGGGGAGAGGAGCCTTGCTGTATTTACTCTATCAGTTACATAGGGGAGAGGAGCCTTGCTGTATTTACTCTACCAGTTACACTGGGGAGAGGAGCCTTGCTGTATTTACTCTACCAGTTACATAGGGGAGAGGAGCCTTGCTGTATTTACTCTACCAGTTACACAGTAGAGGAGAGGAGCCTTGCTGTATTTACTCTACCAGTTACATAGGGGAGAGGAGCCTTGCTGTATATACTCTACCAGTTACATATGGAAGAGGAGCCTTGCTGTATTTACTCTATCAGTTACATAGGGAAAGGAGCCTTGCTGTATTTACTCTACCAGTTACATAGGGAAAGGAGCCTTGCTGTATTTACTCTACCAGTTACATAGGGGAGAGGAGCCTTGCTGTATTTACTCTACCAGTTACATAGGGGAGAGGAGCCTTGCTGTATTTACTCTACCAGTTACATAGGGGAGAGGAGCCTTGCTGTATTTACTCTACCAGTTACACAGTAGAGGAGAGGAGCCTTGCTGTATTTACTCTACTAGTTACATAGGGGAGAGGAGCCTTGCTGTATTTACTCTACCAGTTACACAGTAGAGGAGAGGAGCCTTGCTGTATTTACTCTACCAGTTACATAGAGGAGAGGAGCCTTGCTGTATTTACTCTACCAGTTACATAGGGGAGAGGTGCCTTGCTGTATTTACTCTACCAGTTACATAGGGGAGAGGAGCCTTGCTGTATTTACTCTACCAGTTACATAGGGGAGAGGAGCCTTGCTGTATTTACTCTACCAGTTACATAGGGGAGAAGAGCCTTGCTGTATTTACTCTACCAGTTACATAGGGGAGAGGTGCCTTGCTGTATTTACTCTACCAGTTACATAGGGGAGAGGAGCCTTGCTGTATTTACTCTACCAGTTACATAGGGGAGAGGAGCCTTGCTGTATTTACTCTACCAGTTACACAGTAGAGGAGAGGAGCCTTGCTGTATTTACTCTACTAGTTACATAGGGGAGAGGAGCCTTGCTGTATTTACTCTACCAGTTACATAGGGGAGAGGAGCCTTGCTGTATTTACTCTACCAGTTACATAGGGAAGAGGAGCCTTGCTGTATTTACTCTACCAGTTACACAGTAGAGGAGAGGAGCCTTGCTGTATTTACTCTACCAGTTACACAGTAGAGGAGAGGAGCCTTGCTGTATTTACTCTACCAGTTACATAGAGGAGAGGAGCCTTGCTGTATTTACTCTACCAGTTACACAGGGGAGAGGAGCCTTGCTGTATTTACTCTACCAGTTACATAGAGGAGAGGAGCCTTGCTGTATTTACTCTACCAGTTACATAGGGGAGAGGAGCCTTGCTGTATTTACTCTATCAGTTACATAGGGGAGAGGAGCCTTGCTGTATTTACTCTACCAGTTACATTGGGGAGAGGAGCCTTGCTGTATTTACTCTACCAGTTACATAGAGGAGAGGAGCCTTGCTGTATTTACTCTACCAGTTACATAGAGGAGAGGAGCCTTACTGTATTCACTCTACCAGTTACATAGGGGAGAGGGGCCTTGCTGTATTTACTCTACCAGTTACACTGGGGAGAGGAGCCTTGCTGTATTTACTCTACCAGTTACATAGGGGAGAGGAGCCTTGCTGTATTTACTCTACCAGTTACACAGTAGAGGAGAGGAGCCTTGCTGTATTTACTCTACCAGTTACACAGTAGAGGAGAGGAGCCTTGCTGTATTTACTCTACCAGTTACATAGGGGAGAGGAGCCTTGCTGTATTTTCTCTACCGGTTACACAGTAGAGGAGAGGGGCCTTGCTGTATTTACTCTACCAGTTACATAGGGGAGAGGAGCCTTGCTGTATTTACTCTACCAGATACAAAGTAGAGGAGAGGAGCCTTGCTGTATTTACTCTATCAGTTACATAGGGGAGAGGAGCCTTGCTGTATTTACTCTATCAGTTACATAGGGGAGAGGAGCCTTGCTGTATTTACTCTACCAGTTACATAGGGGAGAGGAGCCTTGCTGTATTTACTCTTCCAGTTACATAGGGGAGAGGAGCCTTGCTGTATTTACTCTACCAGTTACACATTAGAGGAGAGGAGCCTTGCTGTATTTACTCTACCAGTTACATAGGGGAGAGGAGCCTTGCTGTATTTACTCTACCAGTTACACATTAGAGGAGAGGAGCCTTGCTGTATTTACTCTACCAGTTACATAGGGGAGAGGAGCCTTGCTGTATTTACTCTACCAGTTACACATTAGAGGAGCCTTGCTGTATTTACTCTACCAGTTACACAGTAGAGGAGAGGAGCCTTGCTGTATTTACTCTACCAGTTACATAGGGGAGAGGGGCCTTGCTGTTTTTACTCTACAAGTTACATAGGGGAGAGGAGCCTTGCTGTATTTACTCTACCAGTTACATAGGGGAGAGGAGCCTTGCTGTATTTACTCTACCAGTTACATAGGGGAGAGGAGCCTTGCTGTATTTACTCTACCAGTTACACAGTAGAGGAGAGGAGCCTTGCTGTATTTACTCTACCAGTTACATAAGGGAAAGGAGCCTTGCTGTATTTACTCTACCAGTTACATAGGGGAGAGGAGCCTTGCTGTATTTTCTCTACCAGTTACATAGGGGAGAGGAGCCTTGCTGTATTTACTCTACCAGTTACATAGGGGAGAGGAGCCTTGCTGTATTTACTCTACCAGTTACATAGAGGAGAGGAGCGTTGCTGTATTTACTCTACCAGTTACATAGAGGAGAGGAGCCTTGCTGTATTTACTCTATCAGTTACATAGGGGAGAGGAGCCTTGCTGTATTTACTCTACCAGTTACATAGGGGAGAGGAGCCTTGCTGTATTTACTCTACCAGTTACATAGGGGAGAGGAGCCTTGCTGTATTTACTCTACCAGTTACATAGGGGAGAGGAGCCTTGCTGTATTTACTCTACCAGTTACACAGTAGAGGAGAGGAGCCTTGCTGTATTTACTCTACCAGTTACATAGGGGAGAGGTGCCTTGCTGTATTTACTCTACCAGTTACATAGGGGAGAGGAGCCTTGCTGTATTTACTCTACCAGTTACATAGGGGAGAGGAGCCTTGCTGTATTTACTCTACCAGTTATATAGAGGAGAGGAGCCTTGCTGTATTTACTCTACCAGTTGCATAGAGGAGAGGAGCCTTGCTGTATTTACTCTACCAGTTACACAGTAGAGGAGAGGAGCCTTGCTGTATTTACTCTATCAGTTACATAGGGGAGAGGAGCCTTGCTGTATTTACTCTACCAGTTACATATGGGAGAGGAGCCTTGCTGTATTTACTCTACCAGTTACATAGGGGAGAGGAGCCTTGCTGTATTTACTCTACTAGTTACATAGGGGAGAGGAGCCTTGCTGTATTTACTCTACCAGTTACATAGGGGAGAGGAGCCTTGCTGTATTTACTCTACCAGTTACACAGTAGAGGAGAGGAGCCTTGCTGTATTTACTCTACCAGTTACATAGAGGAGAGGAGCCTTGCTGTATTTACTCTACCAGTTACATAGGGGAGAGGAGCCTTGCTGTATTTACTCTACCAGTTACATAGGGGAGAGGAGCCTTGCTGTATTTACTCTACCAGTTACATAGGGGAGAGGAGCCTTGCTGTATTTACTCTACCAGTTACATAGGGGAGAGGAGCCTTGCTGTATTTACTCTACCAGTTACATAGGGGAGAGGAGCCTTGCTGTATTTACTCTACCAGTTACATAGGGGAGAGGAGCCTTGCTGTATTTACTCTACCAGTTACACAGTAGAGGAGAGGAGCCTTGCTGTATTTACTCTACTAGTTACATAGGGGAGAGGAGCCTTGCTGTATTTACTCTACCAGTTACACAGTAGAGGAGAGGAGCCTTGCTGTATTTACTCTACCAGTTACATAGAGGAGAGGAGCCTTGCTGTATTTACTCTACCAGTTACATAGAGGAGAGGAGCCTTGCTGTATTTACTCTACCAGTTACACAGGGGAGAGGAGCCTTGCTGTATTTACTCTACCAGTTACATAGGGGAGAGGAGCCTTGCTGTATTTACTCTACCAGTTACATAGGGGAGAGGAGCCTTGCTGTATTTACTCTATCAGTTACATAGGGGAGAGGAGCCTTGCTGTATTTACTCTACCAGTTACATTGGGGAGAGGAGCCTTGCTGTATTTACTCTACCAGTTACATAGAGGAGAGGAGCCTTGCTGTATTTACTCTACCAGTTACATAGAGGAGAGGAGCCTTACTGTATTCACTCTACCAGTTACATAGGGGAGAGGGGCCTTGCTGTATTTACTCTACCAGTTACACTGGGGAGAGGAGCCTTGCTGTATTTACTCTACCAGTTACATAGGGGAGAGGAGCCTTGCTGTATTTACTCTACCAGTTACACAGTAGAGGAGAGGAGCCTTGCTGTATTTACTCTACCAGTTACATAGAGGAGAGGAGCCTTGCTGTATTTACTCTACCAGTTACATAGGGGAGAGGAGCCTTGCTGTATTTTCTCTACCGGTTACACAGTAGAGGAGAGGGGCCTTGCTGTATTTACTCTACCAGTTACATAGGGGAGAGGAGCCTTGCTGTATTTACTCTACCAGATACAAAGTAGAGGAGAGGAGCCTTGCTGTATTTACTCTACCAGTTACATAGGGGAGAGGCGCCTTGCTGTATTTACTCTACCAGTTACATAGGGGAGAGGAGCCTTGCTGTATTTACTCTACCAGTTACATAGGGGAGAGGAGCCTTGCTGTATTTACTCTATCAGTTACATAGGGGAGAGGAGCCTTGCTGTATTTACTCTACCAGTTACATAGGGGAGAGGAGCCTTGCTGTATTTACTCTACCAGTTACATAGGGGAGAGGAGCCTTGCTGTATTTACTCTTCCAGTTACATAGGGGAGAGGAGCCTTGCTGTATTTACTCTACCAGTTACACATTAGAGGAGAGGAGCCTTGCTGTATTTACTCTACCAGTTACATAGGGGAGAGGAGCCTTGCTGTATTTACTCTACCAGTTACACATTAGAGGAGCCTTGCTGTATTTACTCTACCAGTTACACAGTAGAGGAGAGGAGCCTTGCTGTATTTACTCTACCAGTTACATAGGGGAGAGGAGCCTTGCTGTTTTTACTCTACCAGTTACATAGGGGAGAGGAGCCTTGCTGTATTTACTCTACCAGTTACACAGTAGAGGAGAGGAGCCTTGCTGTATTTACTCTACCAGTTACATAGGGGAGAGGAGCCTTGCTGTATTTACTCTACCAGTTACATAGGGGAGAGGAGCCTTGCTGTATTTACTCTACCAGTTACATAGGGGAGAGGAGCCTTGCTGTATTTACTCTACCAGTTACATAGGGGAGAGGAGCCTTGCTGTATTTACTCTACCAGTTACATAGGGGAGAGGAGCCTTGCTGTATTTACTCTACCAGTTACACAGTAGAGGAGAGGAGCCTTGCTGTATTTACTCTACCAGTTACATAGGGGAGAGGAGCCTTGCTGTATTTACTCTTCCAGTTACAAAGGGGAGAGGAGCCTTGCTGTATTTACTCTACCAGTTACACATTAGAGGAGAGGAGCCTTGCTGTATTTACTCTACCAGTTACATAGGGGAGAGGAGCCTTGCTGTATTTACTCTACCAGTTACACAGTAGAGGAGAGGAGCCTTGCTGTATTTACTCTACCAGTTACATAGGGGAGAGGAGCCTTGCTGTATTTACTCTACCAGTTACACATTAGAGGAGCCTTGCTGTATTTACTCTACCAGTTACACAGTAGAGGAGAGGAGCCTTGCTGTATTTACTCTACCAGTTACATAGGGGAGAGGAGCCTTGCTGTTTTTACTCTACCAGTTACATAGGGGAGAGGAGCCTTGCTGTATTTACTCTACCAGTTACACAGTAGAGGAGAGGAGCCTTGCTGTATTTACTCTATCAGTTACATAGGGGAGAGGAGCCTTGCTGTATTTACTCTACCAGTTACATATGGGAGAGGAGCCTTGCTGTATTTACTCTATCAGTTACATAGGGGAGAGGAGCCTTGCTGTATTTACTCTACCAGTTACATAGGGAGAGGAGCCTTGCTGTATTTACTCTACCAGTTACATAGGGGAGAGGAGCCTTGCTGTATTTACTCTACCAGTTACATAGGGGAGAGGAGCCTTGCTGTATTTACTCTACCAGTTACATAGGGGAGAGGAGCCTTGCTGTATTTACTCTACCAGTTACACAGTAGAGGAGAGGAGCCTTGCTGTATTTACTCTACTAGTTACATAGGGGAGAGGAGCCTTGCTGTATTTACTCTACCAGTTACACAGTAGAGGAGAGGAGCCTTGCTGTATTTACTCTACCAGTTACATAGAGGAGAGGAGCCTTGCTGTATTTACTCTACCAGTTACATAGAGGAGAGGAGCCTTGCTGTATTTACTCTACCAGTTACATAGAGGAGAGGAGCCTTGCTGTATTTACTCTACCAGTTACATAGAGGAGAGGAGCCTTGCTGTATTTACTCTACCAGTTACATAGGGGAGAGGTGCCTTGCTGTATTTACTCTACCAGTTACATAGGGGAGAGGAGCCTTGCTGTATTTACTCTACCAGTTACATAGGGGAGAGGAGCCTTGCTGTATTTACTCTACCAGTTACATAGAGGAGAGGAGCCTTGCTGTATTTACTCTACCAGTTACATAGGGGAGAGGAGCCTTGCTGTATTTACTCTACCAGTTACATAGAGGAGAGGAGCCTTGCTGTATTTACTCTATCAGTTACATAGAGGAGAGGAGCCTTGCTGTATTTACTCTATCAGTTACATAGGGGAGAGGAGCCTTGCTGTATTTACTCTACCAGTTACACTGGGGAGAGGAGCCTTGCTGTATTTACTCTACCAGTTACATAGGGGAGAGGAGCCTTGCTGTATTTACTCTACCAGTTACACAGTAGAGGAGAGGAGCCTTGCTGTATTTACTCTACCAGTTACATAGAGGAGAGGAGCCTTGCTGTATTTACTCTACCAGTTACACAGTAGAGGAGAGGAGCCTTGCTGTATTTACTCTACCAGTTACATAGGGGAGAGGAGCCTTGCTGTATTTACTCTACCAGTTACACAGTAGAGGAGAGGAGCCTTGCTGTATTTACTCTACCAGTTACATAGGGGAGAGGAGCCTTGCTGTATTTACTCTACCAGTTACACAGTAGAGGAGAGGAGCCTTGCTGTATTTACTCTACCAGTTACATAGGGGAGAGGAGCCTTGCTGTATTTACTCTACCAGTTACACAGTAGAGGAGAGGAGCCTTGCTGTATTTACTCTACCAGTTACACAGTAGAGGAGAGGAGCCTTGCTGTATTTACTCTACCAGTTACATAGGGGAGAGGAGCCTTGCTGTATTTACTCTACCAGTTACATAGGGGAGAGGAGCCTTGCTGTATTTACTCTACCAGTTACATAGGGGAGAGGAGCCTTGCTGTATTTACTCTACCAGTTACATAGGGGAGAGGAGCCTTGCTGTATTTACTCTACCAGTTACACAGTAGAGGAGAGGAGCCTTGCTGTATTTACTCTATCAGTTACATAGGGGAGAGGAGCCTTGCTGTATTTACTCTACCAGTTACATAGGGGAGAGAATCCTTGCTGTATTTACTCTACCAGTCAGATTTGCTCCTCCGCCTTGGCTATTTTTTCCCGGTTTGAGACCTGTCAGGTCTTTTATCCTCCTCGTTCTCTGCCTGTCTATTTTCCTTTTAGTTTCCTGTAAAGGTTAACCAATCTTTGCTTAAGCGCTGGCAGGAAGACGAATGGCCATGCTCAATCAAAGCTCAAATCGCCTCTCCCTCCATTACTGTTTCACAGGCCCACCGCTTCAACACACACACACACAGGCCTAATTTATTGAGGGCTCTTACTACAACATACTGTGTGTCCAAACATTTGAATTAAGCTAAATTGCAATTTACATCAAAATATTGATGCTCATATTTCAGGCGTTGGCTTGTTGGTGGTCTTTTTAGTCTGTCGAGTGATTTCCATATTCTCTCGCTTCTCTCTTCTCTAATTCTCTTTCTTCTGTCCTTCCCCGCTGTTTGTCGTTCTCTTTCTACTTAATTTAATTGTTAAAGTACACAGTCCCAGCTATGTCTGGCTGATCAAAGATCTGCTGGTATTGGAGACGCAGCGCATTGATGGTGTTGGAATAACGCAGTATGAGATATGAATATTTACAGGAGGGTAGAATTAAATTGCAGAGCCTGTGAAGATCAAATTAACACTTGTAACAATATATTTGGATATTAATAACATGATTCTCCTCCTACGATAGTGTACAGTGCTTACGGAAAGTATTCACACACCCATTTTGTTAGGTTACAGCCTTATTCTAAATGAATTAAATAGATTTTCCTCATAAATTTACACACAATACCCCATAATGACAAAGCAAAAGCAGGTTTTTAGCAAATGTTAAACTTAAAAAAATTTTTTTTTATCACATTTACGTAAGTATTCAGAGCCTTTAATCAGTACTTTGTTGAAGTACCTTTGGCAGGGATTACAGCCTCAAGTCTTCTTGGGTATGACGCTACAAGCTTGTATTTGGGGGAGTTTCTCCCATTCTTCTCTGCAGATCTTCTCAAGCTCTGCAGGTTTGATGGGGAGCGTTGCTGCACAGCTATTTTCAGGTCTCTCCAGCGATGTTTGATCGGGTTCAAGTCTGGGCTCTGACATTCAGAGACTTGTCCCAAAGCCACTCCTGTGTTGTCTTGGCTGTGTGCTTAGGGTCGTTGTCCTGTTGGAAGGTGAACCTTCGCCCCAGTCTGAGGTCCTGAGCGCTCTGTAGTAGGTTTTCATCAAGGATCTCTCTGTCCTTTGCTCCATTCATCTTTCCCTCAATCCTGACTAGTCTCCCAGTCCCTGCCCCTGAAAACATCCCCACAGCACCATGCTTCACCGTAGGGATGGTGCCAGGTTTCTTGTTTCTCATGGTCTGTAAGTCCTTTAGGTGCCTTTTGGCAAACTCCAAGCGGGCTGTCATGTGCCTTTTACTGAGGAGTGGCTTCCGTCTGGCCACTCTACCATAAAGGCCTGATTGGTGGAGTGCTGCAGAGATGGTTGTTCTTCTGTAAGGTTCTCCCATCTCCACAGAGGAACTCTAGAGCTCTGTCAGAGTAACCATAGGGGTCTTGGTTGCCTCCCTGACCAAGGCCCTTCTCCCCCGAATACTTAGTTTGGCCGGGCGGCCAGCTGTAGGAAAAGTCTTGGTGGTTCCAAGCGTCTTCCATTTAAGAATTATGGAGGCCACTGTGTTCTTGGGGACCTTCAATGATGCAGAAATGTTTGGTACCCTTCCCCAGATCTGTGCCTCGACATAATCCTGTCTCGGTGCCTTACGGAAAATTCCTTCAACTTCATGGCTTGGTTTTTGCTCTGACATGCACTGTCAACTGTGGGACCTTATATATACAGGTGTGTGCCTTTCCAAATCATGTCCAATCAATTAAATTTACCACTCCAATCAAGTTGTAGAAACATCAAGGATGATCAATGGAAACAAAATGCACCTGAACTCAATTTCGAGTCTCATAGCAAAGGGTCTGAATACGTATGTAAATAAGGTATTTCTAAACATTTTGTTTTATATACATTTGCAAACATTTAGAAAAACCTGTTTTTGCTTTGTCATTATGGGGTATTGTGATGTCATTATGGGGTATTGTGATGTCATTATGGGGTATTGTGATGTCATTATGGGGTATTGTGTGGAGACTGAGGATTTTGATTTATTTAATCAATTTTAGAATAAGGCTGTAACATAACAAAATGTGGAAAAAGTCAAGGGGTCTGAATACTTTCCAAATGCACTGTACATTACATCTGGATAGATGGTACTTAAATACATCCGATATACATTATATAAAACAATTCTGTCATAACTATTATACATAAGGGGCTTTTAAACCCACCCCTCAGCTGCTATCAGCACATCCCAAATATCTCTGTAAAACCACCATCTTATGACTTCCATGTGCCATATATTTTTCAACTGTGATGTTTCTCATCAATTGTGAACCTTTCTAATCGCATAGTATCTACAAATTGTAAGTTAAAGATGAATATTTTTACTACGAGTATTATTATATTGTTGATTTAACTATGACTTTCCACATCTCCCAGCAGTACTATTTTTAGGGTTTGTTTTTTATCAATTAGTATATTTTGAGTTTATTAACCATAATATTTGTTGTAATATTTGTTGTGTCTTTTCAGATGAAACTGGAATTGCAACCAGCCTTTGTTCAGTTTGTTTTAGAAAGGGCACTTAGGTAGTGTAGACTATAAAAACAGAAAGTGAGTTTCTAATCTTGATAAAAGGAAAGTGGTGAGCCATTCTTACTAATCTACTGGAGAACCTGCCCAGGGACTGCGGTTGAAAATTAGCCGGCTGGCTAAAACCGGCACTTTTACTGAAACGTTGATTAATGTGCACTGTCCCTGTAAAAATTGTAATAAACTCAAACTCAAACCAGTTCGGGTTGAAGTAAAACTTTTGTGACTGAAGCTTATAGTGAGAAGATATATATATATATACACACTACACTACACTACCTATATATATATATATATATATATATATATATACTCAGCAAAAAAAGAAAGTCCTCTCACTGTCAACTGCGTTTATTTAAAGCAAACCTACACTACACAACCTATATCGTACACTACACTACCTACATCCTACACTACACTACCTATAGCCTACACTACACTATCTATAGTCTACACTACACTACCTATAGCCTACACTACACTATCTATAGTCTACACTACACTATCTATAGTCTACACTACCTATAGTCTACACAAAACTACCTATAGTCTACACTACCTATAGTCTACACAACACTACCTATAGTCTACACTACCTATAGCCTACACTACCTATAGTCTACACTACACTACCTATAGCCTACACTACCTATAGTCTACACTACCTATATCCTACACTACACTACCTATAGCCTACACTACACTATCTATAGTCTACACTACACTCTCCATAGTCTACACTACCTATAGTCTACACTACCTATAGCCTACACTACACTACCTATAGTCTACACTACCTATAGCCTACACTACACTACCTATAGTCTACACTACCTATAGTCTACACTACACTACCTATAGCCTACACTACCTATAGTCTACACTACCTATAGTCTACACTACCTATAGTCTACACTACCAATAGTCTACACTACACTACCTATAGTCTACACTACACTCTCTATAGTCTACACTACACTACCCATAGTCTACACTACACTACAAATAGTCTACACTACACTCTCTATAGTCTACACTATAGTCTACACTACACTACCTATAGTCTACACTACCTATAGCCTACACTACACTACCTATAGTCTACACTACCTATAGTCTACACTACACTACCTATAGCCTACACTACCTATAGTCTACACTACCTATATCCTACACTACACTACCTATAGCCTACACTACACTATCTATAGTCTACACTACACTCTCTATAGTCTACACTACCTATAGTCTACACTACCTATAGCCTACACTACACTACCTATAGTCTACACTACCTATAGCCTACACTACACTACCTATAGTCTACACTACCTATAGTCTACACTACACTACCTATAGCCTACACTACCTATAGTCTACACTACCTATAGCCTACACTACACTACCTATAGCCTACACTACCTATAGTCTACACTACCTATAGTCTACACTACCTATAGTCTACACTACCAATAGTCTACACTACACTACCTATAGTCTACACTACACTCTCTATAGTCTACACTATAGTCTACACTACACTACCTATAGTCTACACTACCTATAGTCTACACTACACTACCTATAGTCTACACTACACTATCTATAGTCTACACTACACTATCTATAGTCTACACTACCTATAGTCTACACAACACTACCTATAGTCTACACTACCTATAGTCTACACAACACTACCTATAGTCTACACTACCTATAGCCTACACTACCTATAGTCTACACTACCTATATCCTACACTACACTACCTATAGCCTACACTACACTATCTATAGTCTACACTACACTCTCTATAGTCTACACTACCTATAGTCTACACTACCTATAGCCTACACTACACTACCTATTGTCTACGCTACCTATAGCCTACACTACACTACCTATAGTCTACACTACCTATAGTCTACACTACCTATAGTCTACACTACACTACCTATAGCCTACACTACCTATAGTCTACACTACCTATAGTCTACACTACCAATAGTCTACACTACACTACCTATAGTCTACACTACACTCTCTATAGTCTACACTACACTACCTATAGTCTACACTACACTACCTATAGTCTACACTACACTCTCTATAGTCTACACTATAGTCTACACTACACTACCTATAGTCTACACTACACTACCTATAGTCTACACTACCTATAGCCTACACTATCTATAGTCTACACTATCTATAGTCTACACTACACTACCTATAGTCTACACTACCTATAGTCTACACTACACTACCTATAGTCTACACTACCTATAGTCTACACTACACTACCTATAGTCTACACTACCTATAGTCTACACTATCTATAGTCTACACTACACTACCTATAGTCTACACTACCTATAGTCTACACTACACTACCTATAGTCTACACTACACTACCTATAGTCTACACTACACTCTCTATAGTCTACACTATAGTCTACACTACACTACCTATAGTCTACACTACCTATAGTCTACACTACACTACCTATAGTCTACACTACCTATAGTCTACACTACACTACCTATAGTCTACACTACCTATAGTCTACACTATCTATAGTCTACACTACACTACCTATAGTCTACACTACCTATAGTCTACACTACACTACCTATAGTCTACACTACCTATAGTCTACACTACCTATAATGTACACTATCTATAGTCTACACTACACTACCTATAGTCTACACTATCTATAGTCTACACTACACTACCTATAGTCTACACTACCTATAGTCTACACTACACTACCTATAGCCTACACTACACTACCTATAGCCTACACTACACTACCTATAGTCTACACTACCTATAGTCTACACTACCTATAGTCTACACTACACTACCTATAGTCTACACTACCTATAGTCTACACTACACTACCTATAGCCTACACTACACTATCTATAGCCTACACTACACTACCTATAGCCTACACTACACTATCTATAATCTACACTACACTACCTATAGTCTACACTACACTACCTATAGCCTACACTACCTATAGTCTACACTACCTATAGCCTACACTACACTATCTATAGCCTACACTACCTATAGTCGACACTACACTACCTATAGCCTACACTACCTATAGCCTACACTACCTATAGTCTACACTACACTACCTATAGTCTACACTACCTATAGTCTACACTACACTACCTATAGTCTACACTACCTATAGTCTACACTACACTACCTATAGTCTACACCACACTACCTATAGTCTACACTACACTACCTATAGTCTACACTACACTACCTATAGTCTACACTACACTACCTATAGTCTACACTACACTACCTATAGTCTACACTACACTACCTATAGTCTACACTACACTACCTATAGTCTACACTACACTACCTATAGTCTACACTACACTATCTATAGTCTACACTACCTATAGTCTACACTACCTATAGCCTACACTACTTATAGTCTACACTACACTACCTATAGTCTACACTACCTATAGTCTACACTACCTATAGTCTACACTACACTACCTATAGCCTACACTATCTATAGTCTACACTACACTACCTATAGTCTACACTACCTATAGTCTACACTACACTACCTATAGTCTACACTATCTATAGCCTACACTACCTATAGCCTACACTACCTATAGCCTACACTACACTATAGTCTACACTACACTACCTATAGCCTACACTACCTATGGTCTACACTACACTACCTATAGTCTACACTATCTATAGTCTACACTACCTATAATCTACACTACCTATAGCCTACACTACACTACCTTTAGTCTACACTACACGACCTATAGTCTACACTACCTATAGTCTACACTACACTACCTATAGCCTACACTTCCTATAGTCTACACTACACAACCTATAGCCTACACTACCTTTAGCCTACACTACACTATCTATAGTCTACACTACCTATAGTCTACACTACACTACCTATAGCCTACAATACCTATAGTCTACACTACACTACCTATAGTCTACACTACCTATAGTCTACACTACACTACCTATAGTCTACACTACCTATAGCCTGCACTACCTATAGTCTACACTACACTACCTATAGCCTACACTACCTATAGTCTACACTACCTATAGTCTACACTACACTATCTATATCCTACACTACCTATAGCCTACACTACCTATAGCCTACA
Source organism: Salmo salar (assembly GCF_965601325.2). Lineage (NCBI taxonomy): Eukaryota > Metazoa > Chordata > Actinopteri > Salmoniformes > Salmonidae > Salmo > Salmo salar. Next base: position 86,005,290 of record NC_138294.1, on the reverse strand, counting down.
CTACCTATAGTCTACACTACACTACCTATAGTCTACACTACCTATAGTCTACACTACACTACCTATAGCCTACACTACCTATAGCCTACACTACCTATAGTCTACACTACACTACCTATAGCCTACACTACCTATATTCTACACTGCCTATAGTCTACACTACCTATAGCCTACACTACCTATAGTCTACACTACCTATAGTCTACACTACACTACCTATAGTCTACACTACCTATAGTCTACACTACCTATAGTCTACACTACCTATAGCCTACACTACACTATCTATAGTCTGCACTACCTATAGTCTACACTACACTACCTATAGTCTACACTACCTATAGTCTACACTACACTACCTATATCCTACACTACACTACCTATAGTCTACACTACACTACCTATATCCTACACTACACTACCTATAGTCTACACTACACTACCTATATCCTACACTACACTACCTATAGTCTACACTACACTACCTATAGTCTACACTACCTCTCACTGTGTCACGTCCTGGCCAGTATAAGGGTTAATTAGTATTGTAGTTTGGTCAGGACATGGCAGAGGGTATTCGTTTTATGTGGTTCGGGGTGGTGTGTTTGTTAAAATGGTGTTTGATTTAGTATTTCCGGGTTTTGGTTTATGTTTAGGTATTTCTATGTTTAGTCTAGTGTGTCTGGTTCTATGTTGAGTTAATTGGGGTTGGACTTCCAATTGAAGGCAGCTGTTTGGTGTTGCCTTTGATTGGAAGTCCTATATTAGTTGGGTGTGTTTGTCTTGTATTTTGTGGGTGATTGTTCTGTGTTTCGCCTTGTGCTTTACCAGACTGTTTTTGTTGATCGTTCGTGTTTTGTTCTTTTTTTACGTTCATTTAGAAAGCAAATAAACATCAAGATGAGCCTGCACATACCTGCTGCGTTTTGGTCCTCCTTCACCGACGACACCCGTGACACACTGTCAACTGCGTTTATTTAAAGCAAACCTACACTACACAACCTATATCGTACACTACACTACCTATATCCTACACTACACTAGCTATATTCTACACTACCTATATTCTACACTACACTACCTATAGCCTACACTACACTACATATATCCTATATTCTACACTACCTATATTCTACACTACCTATAGCAACAACCATGTAATCATCATCATAGGTATACACACCACACACTGGTTCATGTGGGGGCTCTGAGTAATAGCTTCTCAGGATTGGGTTTACGTATATACCATAGGGAGTCACAGAGTACAGAAAATGATTACCATGATTGCAGGGGGGAAAATGTGTCTCATTTTGAAATGTGCCTCAAATTATAACAGTTTCGGGATTATTATTGGTTCTTTAAGACAAGGTTTCCCAAACTCGGTCCTCGTAGATTTAGGTGTTAGGTTTAGGGTTAGAATTAGAGATGAAGTGTAGGAGTTAGGGTTAGGAGTTAGGGTTAGGTTAGGAGTTAGGGTTAGGTTAGGGGTTAGGGAAAATAGGATTTTGAATAGGAATCAATTGTTTGTTCCCCACAAGGATAGTAAAACAAATTTGTGTGTTGGTCTTACCTTTACATCTGTCACCTCTGTTCAGAGGAGGCTGAGGTAACTGATAGGGTACAGGGGAGGCTGAGGTGACTGATAGGGTACAGAGGAGGCTGAGGTAACTGATAGGGTACAGGGGAGGCTGAGGTGACTGATAGGGTACAGGGGAGGCTGAGGTGACTGATAGGGTACAGAGGAGGCTGAGGTGACTGATAGGGTACAGAGGAGGCTGAGGTGCCTGATAGGGTACAGAGGAGGCTGAGGTGACTGATAGGGTACAGAGGAGGCTGAGGTAACTGATAGGGTACAGGGGAGGCTGAGGTGACTGATAGGGTACAGGGGAGGCTGAGGTAACTGATAGGGTACAGAGGAGGCTGAGGTAACTGATAGGGTACAGAGGAGGCTGAGGTGACTGATAGGGTACAGGGGAGGCTGAGGTGACTGATAGGGTACAGAGGAGGCTGAGGTGACTGATAGGGTACAGGGGAGGCTGAGGTAACTGATAGGGTACAGAGGAGGCTGAGGTGACTGATAGGGTACAGGGGAGGCTGAGGTGACTGATAGGGTACAGGGAGGCTGAGGTGACTGATAGGGTACAGAGGAGGCTGAGGTAACTGATAGGGTACAGAGGAGGCTGAGGTGACTGATAGGGTACAGAGGAGGCTGAGGTGACTGATAGGGTACAGAGGAGGCTGAGGTGACTGATAGGGTACAGAGGAGGCTGAGGTGACTGATAGGGTACAGAGGAGGCTGAGGTGACTGATAGGGTACAGAGGAGGCTGAGGTGACTGATAGGGTACAGGGGAGGCTGAGGTGACTGATAGGGTACAGAGGACGCTGAGGTGACTGATAGGGTACAGAGGACGCTGAGGTGACTGATAGGGTACAGGGGAGGCTGAGGTGACTGATAGGGTACAGGGGAGGCTGAGGTGACTGATAGGGTACAGGGGAGGCTGAGGTGACTGATAGGGTACAGGGGAGGCTGAGGTGACTGCTCATCCAGATTTTTACGAGGCTCTTAAAATTAGACCGGCAAGAAGAAATGTACCTTAGCATAGGACTCATAAACCCTCTGACAGACAGCAGGAGAGCGTCCCAGACTTCTGTCCTGCATGCATTATGAGGAGCAGCAGGGAGGCATTTTGTCCATATCAATCCTGACTGTTCATGATTTGGGAGCGGTGATTCTGCACACCAAGCACTCACTTCTGTCCATCTCGATGTACCACACTGCTATGTAAAGTGTTTGCAGAAATCAAATCAAATTGTATTTGTCACATGCTTTGTGAACAACAGGTGTAGACTAACAGTGAAATGCAGATTTACTGGCCATTCCCAACAATGAAAAAAATAAAAAATAAATATATATATAGAAAATAAAAACACGAGGAATAAATGCACAATAAGTAATGATTTCTTGGCTATATAACATTTTATTTGATTTCTGCAAACACTGCTGGTCATGCGTGCTGTTCAGGAGTCTTGGAAGTTTTTCAATCACACACACACTCTCTGTCTGTCAGAGAGTTTATGAGTCCTAGGCTAAAGTAAATTGCTTCTTGCTGATCTAATTTTATCCACCTTGACCACACGCCAATGTGAAACAATAGCGGCATTTCATGCTGTTTTTCTGCAGCAGAGAGAGAGAGGGGGAGAGAGAAGGGGGGGAGAAAGAAAGAGGCTTTGTTACAGTACAGACTAATAACCACCACTTGTGCATCTTTTCCGGGTTAGAAAAAATACAAATTTAAATGGAAAATATGGATTCCATTAACCTTGCAGGCAAAAGGCCATTCTCCAGCATCTCAGTAACAGCAAGGGGAATTGGGGAACACATTAAATTCTATTACTGTTTTAATAAGCTGACAATTGGTTAATTTGCAGGGTCTGAAGTGTAAATGGACTGTTTCATCAGTAGCATCTTAATGGGATGTGCGTGATATGAGCGGCTTAGAGGTGTGGAGGTCCCTGATAAATGGGAGGCTGTTGGGATGTGCACACACACACACACACACACACACACACACACACACACACACAGGCATAAATACTGACACATGAACACATCAATGTATTGTGGTAATGGTTGACAGGTGTGAGACAATTGATAGATAATGTCATTCCCTTACCAATATACACTCAGTGGCCAGTTTATTAGGTACACCACCTGGTTCACGAAGATGGAGTCCCTTGGCCGTGTCTTGCTAAATAAAGCAGGCAGACAGACAGTGAGGCATTCAGTTACTGTTTGATTGAATGTTAGAATGGGCAAAACTAGTGACCTAAGCAACATTGAGCGTGTTATGATCGTCAGTGCCAGGCGCGCCGGATCTAGTATCTCAGAAAACGGACGGCCTCCTGGGCTTTTCACACGCGACAGTGTCTAGGGTTAACCAAGAATGGAGCGACAAACACAAAACATCCAGTCAGCGGAATCCTGTGGTTGAAAACAGCTCGTTGATGAGAGAGGTTCCTGATGTGTCATGCTGATGGTAGAGTCAGGATTTGGCGTAAGCAGCATGAGTCCCTGGCCCCATCCTGCCTGGTGTCAACAGTACAGGCTGGTGGTGGCGGTGGTGTTACGGGGAATGTTGTCCTGGCACATGTTAGGTCCCTTGATACCAATTGACCAACATGTCCATGCCCCAAAGAATTCAGGCTGTTCTGGAGGCAAAGGGGGTCCGACCCGGTACTAGATGGTTGTACCTAATAAAATGGCCAGTGTGTGTGTGTGTGTGTGTGTGTGTGTGTGTAAACAGTATATATATATATATATACACACTGTATACAGTTGAAGTCGGAAATTTACAGACACCTTAGCCAAATACATTTAAACTCAGTTTTTCACAATTCCTGACATTTAATCCTTGTAAAAAAATCTACGTTTTATGTCACTTAGGATCACCACTTTATTTTAATAATGTGAAATGTCAAAATAACAGTAGAGAATTATTTATTTCAGCTTTTATTTCTTTCATCACATTCCCAGTGGGTCAGAAGTTTACATACACTCAATTAGTATTTGGTAGCATTGCTTTTAAATTGTTTAACTTGGGTCAAATGTTTCGGGTAGCCTTCCACAAGCTTCCCACAATAAGTTGGGTGCATTTTGTCCCATTCCTCCTGACAGAGCTGGTGTAACTGAGTCAGGTTTTTAGGCCTCCTTGCTCGCACACGCTTTTTCAGTTCTGCCCACTAATTTTCTATAGGATTGAGGTCAGGGCTTTGTGATGGCCACTCCAATACCTTGACTTTGTTGTCCTTAAGCGATTTTGCCACAACTTTGGAAGTATGCTTGGGGTCATTGTCCATTTGGAAGACCCATTTGAGACCAAGGTTTAACTTCCTGACTGATGTCTTGAGATGTTGCTTCAATATATCCACATAATTTTCCTTCCTCATGACGCCATCTATTTTGTGAAGTGCACCAGTCCCTCCTGCAGCAAAGCACCCCCACAACAGGATGCTGCCACCCCCGTGCTTCACGGTTGGGATGGTGTTCTTCTGCTTGCAAGCCTCCCCCTTTTTCCTCCAAACATAACGATGGTCATTATGGCCAAACAGTTCTATTTTTGTTTCATCAGACCAGAGGACATTTCTCCAAAAAAGTACGATCTTTGTCCCCATGTGCAGTTGCAAACCGTGGTCTGGCTTTTTTATGGCGGTTTTGGAGCAGTGGCTTCTTCCTTGCTGAGCGGCCATTCAGGTTATGTTGATATAGGACTTGTTTTACTGTGGATATAGATACTTTTGTAACTGTTTCCGCCAGCATCTTCACAAGGTCCTTTGCTGTTGTTCTGGGATTGATTTGCACTTTTTGCACCAAAGTACGTTCATCTCTAGGAGACAGAACGCGTCTCCTTCCTGAGCGGTATGACAGCTGCGTGGCCCCATGGTGTTAATACTTGCTCACTATTGTTTATACAGATGAACGTGGTACCTTCATGCATTTGGAAATTGTTCCCAAGGATGAACCAGACTTGTGGTGGTCTACCATTTTTTTTCTGCAGTCTTGGCTGATTTCTTTTGATTTTCCCATAATGTCAAGCAAAGAGGCACTGAGTTTGAAGGTAGGCCTTGAAATACATTAACAGGTACACCTCCAATTGACTCAAATTATGTCAATTAGCCTATCAGAAGATTTTATAGCCATGACATCCTTTTCTGTAATTTTCCAAGCTGTTTAAAGGCACAGTCAACTTAGTGTATGTAAACTTCTGACCCACTGGTATTGAGATACAGTGAAAAAATCTCTGTAAACAATTGTTAGAAAAATTACTTGTGTCATGCACAAAGTAGATGTCCTAACCGACTTGCCAAAACTATAGTTTGTTAACAAGAAATTTGTGGAGTGGTTGAAAAACGAGTTTTAATGACTCCAACCTAAGTGTATGTAAACTTCCGACTTCAACTGTATGTGTATGTACTGTATGTACATACTGAAAAGAAATACAAACACAACATGTAAAGTGTTGGTCCCATGTTTCATGAGCTGAAATAAAAGATCCCTGAAATGTTCCATATGTACGAAAAACGTATTTTCTCTCTAATATTGTGCACAAATTTGTTTACATCCCTGTTAGTGAACATTTCTCCTTTGCCAAGATAATACATTCATCTGACAGGTGTGGCATATCAAGAAGCTGATTGAACAGCATGATCTTTACACAGGAAGTACTGCCAAATTCTTTTAAACATCTTTGGATGCGGCTTATGGTAGAGAAATGAACATTAAATTCTCTGGCAACAGCTCTGGTGGACATTCCTGCAGTCAAACCCCTTATTTTTGGTACTCAACAGCCTCCATATATACTTCCATAAATGTTTTTAAGTGGTATCGGGGGACCTTCAGACGAGTCTTGTGAGGCCTGTGGGCGTCCTAGAGAAGCCTGTGGGCATCCTAGAGAAGCCTGTGGGCGTCCTAGAGAAGCCTGTGGGCATCCAACGGACATTTACGTGTTCGTGAGAGTCTCATCTTTCCACAGAGGGGTCATATTAGTGTGTAGGTCAAACCGTTTGGATGCTACAGGCGATTTTGTGAGAAGACCGATTTTCGGGATGTCTCATGGTCTGACAAACTCCACTCTAGCTCTGTCACCTTTCACTGCAAATGCGAAATTGCGACATTGGTGGATGTGGTGGATTGACACACATCCCAAAAAGAAAACATCTCTCTTGCTTAAATTGACAGATTTTGGGGGGATTTTTGTATTATGCTAATTAATTTTACATGGGGGCGCAGACATCGACCTTAGAGTTTAAATCTTTTGGCTTGCCCATTCACCCTCTGAATGGCACGCATACACAATCCATGTCTCAATTGTCTTAAAACTCTTTCTTTAACCTGTCTCCTCACCTTCACCTACACTGACTGAAGTGGATTTAACATCAATACCTGGTCAGTCTATGTCATGGAAAGAACAGGTGTTCCTAATGTTTTGTTCACTCAGGTATAAATCCTGTTGGTTGTTATTTCATAATAGAGACTTATCTACTGAGGCTTTGTGTTTTCTGTCATCAGCAGCATCCCTTGTCTTGTCTAGCAGAGAATGACCCATGTTGAATCTGTTTCTATGTTCAATCTGTTTTCATGTTGAATCTGTTTTTTTGCTATCACTGATATGAAGTTGGAAGAAAAATGACCTACATCTACTAATATCGCTGTCTCGGACTTGGGCTATTTGTTTTGATTGAGTGGCCCCCAATAGGGAGCAGTGAGAGAGATCCGATCAGCTTGTGTCTCCTGTTGCTGTCTGTTGCTCTGTTGCTGTCTGTTGCTCTGTTGCTGTCTGTTGATCTGTTGCTGTCTGTTGCTCTGTACCAAAGAGAGATTGCCATGTTTGTATAGTACAGAAGCCGCTTTGATATGTGAATCATAGATACAGTAGAAAAAGTGAATGAGAGAGAGACGGAAAAGAAGAACAGAGGTTTGTCAGTCTAACTGTTTTGCCTGCATCCTATCAAACTGCATTTTTTTAAGAGTAAACGTTCAGAGCAGATGCCACACATTCCTGTGCTCTTTATTTGTAAGTGTGGGACCTTGGAGGTTTGTCTTCCCAAGATGCAGAGAGAGGGTTATTATTCCTGCTGTGATGGATTGTATTGGTGGTTTTTTTCTCTCTCTTCTCGGCTGCAGGGAGGCTGCCTGGCTGTATGTTTGCTCAGATGGCTGTGCGGGGGACTGTGACACGGCTACCGCTCTTTAGGGACAGGCCAGCTCATGGGCACAGCTGGGTGATTCCTCACGAAACTAGAACAAAACAAGATCATGATTTTGTGGGATTTTCACAAAAAGTAATCAATACTGCAATACCAAGCAAAAGGGCAGTAACTGCTTGTTGAGTATAACTGAGAAAAAAGGGATTTCAAGTTTCTACATTGTTCAGCCAAATTAGTTGTAGGAAGATCATTGGAAATGTGGTTATCTGTTGTCTTACTGTGAGGTAATGTTTTATTCATATTGACTCTGACCTCTGACATGAACTTTGACCCTAGTCGGCAGTTACTGTCTTCTTGCTTGGTATACCCACTACAATACGTTTCCATTACGATTTTTTTAACACAAACTTCTGTTCATAAAATGTATTTGTATGTGGATCTCAGTTTCGTATAGTTTTATACTTGTATCAGCAAAGAACAATAAATAATACCAAGGTAAACCGTAGACACTGCAGCCCAAAGCTCAGTGAAACCAAGGTAAACCGTAGACACTGCAGCCCAAAGCTCAGTGAAACCAAGGTAAACCGTAGACACTGCAGCCCAAAGCTCAGTGAAACCAAGGTAAACCGTAGACACTGCAGCCCAAAGCTCAGTGAAACCAAGGTAAACCGTAGACACTGCAGCCCAAAGCTCAGTGAAACCAAGGTAAACCGTAGACACTGCAGCCCAAAGCTCAGTGAAACCAAGGTAAACCGTAGACACTGCAGCCCAAAGCTCAGTGAAACCAAGGTAAACCGTAGACACTGCAGCCCAAAGCTCAGTGAAACCAAGGTAAACTGTAGACACTGCAGCCCAAAGCTTAGTGAAACCAAGGTAAACCGTAGACACTGCAGCCCAAAGCTCAGTGAAACCAAGGTAAACCGTAGACACTGCAGCCCAAAGCTCAGTGAAACCAAGGTAAACCGTAGACACTGCAGCCCAAAGCTCAGTGAAACCAAGGTAAACCGTAGACACTGCAGCCCAAAGCTCAGTGAAACCAAGGTAAACTGTAGACACTGCAGCCCAAAGCTTAGTGAAACCAAGGTAAACCGTAGACACTGCAGCCCAAAGCTCAGTGAAACCAAGGTAAACCGTAGACACTGCAGCCCAAAGCTTAGTGAAACCAAGGTAAACCGTAGACACTGCAGCCCAAAGCTCAGTGAAACCAAGGTAAAAGGCCCTAACTGACATGTGTGATGGTAATTACTGCTTTTTCCCTTGGTTTTACTGTAAATCTTTTCAGTTAATGTAAACATGACCTCCCATTTTCACCATAACCCAGACACAATGGAGGCAGGATATTTGTCCACATGATAGAGTATGTATCTAATGTAACGAGAATGTCATTAACACATTTTTTACCAAATGTGCAGTTACTGCTCTTTTGCTTGGTAGGGCAGACTAGAAGAGTCCTTTGGAGGAAAGATTGTTGACATATATTTGACATTTGTATCTTAAAGCATTAATAGAAAATAATTAATGGGGCAGTGCAGTTAAAAAACAGATTTTTCTATTAAGGTCAAAATTACACTCTGAAATGATGATAATGCCATTTTTGTGTAAGAGCTGTTTGGAAAAAGAACATCTGGAATTCCAGCGTGTTTAGGTAGGATGGAACTTTTGGTCCACATCATTTCACAGTGTGATCTGATTACAACAGACCAATGACTGTTCATCTGGATATGGGGGTGGGCTCTAGAAAGACCATCCTATCAGCCGATTAGGGCTGTGTATGTAAATATCTTCAAATGTGTTTCCTAACGCCCACACAATCAGAATGAGCATTTCAAGGGCCAAAGGAAGCTCAGGGAAATAAGTGATTAAAAATAATAGTATTTGAATTAAAGGTGCAAATACAGAAATCACTCCACCATTTCATGCTTACACAAATTTGAATAGTTTGCCCAATTTAATTTTATGTGACAAAATAAGCAATGTATAATGTAGAGACAATCATTGTACCATTTAAACCGCTGTGAAAGTCTTTTAAATTACAAAAAAATATTATTTTCAGCTGTTTTGAAGCTGGTGTACAAAACTGAAACTAAAATACACAGAACCGAAACAGCAGAACGGGAAGCATATAAATGGCACACGTAGAACAGATCTACCGCTTCTTATACTTGCTTTCAATAAGAATGACAGGTCTATAATCCACATTTCTATGTGAATTTGGGTCGGGGCTCCCAAAAAGTTACCTATTGGAGCTTTAAATGAACACATACAGTAATTTATTAGACATACAGCGATGATTATCAAAATAAAATTACAAAGACTGCATGAGGGCTTTAATTGAAATGAGAACATTTGAGACATTTTGGCCTTAGCCAGGCTTTTTAAAGATTCCATAGTGTTTCATATGTAGGCGCTACAAAGCAAGCATGTGTGTCATATGAAGCTTTACCGCTTGCTCTGTGATATAAGCGGGGCGCCAGGTACCCTAGTGGTTAGTGTTGGACTAGTAACCAAAAAGTTGCAAGATCAAACCCCCAAGCTGACATGGTAAAAATCAGTTGTTCTGCCCCTGAACAAGGCAGTTAACTCACTGTTCCTAGGCTGTCATTGAAACTACAAATTTGTTCTTAACTGACTTGCCTAGTTAAATGAAAAATATAATATGAATATTGAAAATATTCCACATTTTATTTGGCACCTTTTTCTTTATATGGTTGAAGATAATATATTCTATATCAAAGTTCCAGAGTGGGGATCTCTGCTAGTTGTAAAGTTCCAGTTCAGTGAAAATGTTGTATCATATTGTACAACAGCTGATGAAACTACTGTAACACTTTAAAAGTGTGAAAACATTTGATCAGTGTTATATCTTGATAGTTGCTGGTTAAAATTCAAATTTACACAGGACCTTAGAATTAGCCTGTTTACATGGGCGGCGGGAGTTTCGGCTTGTTATTGGTTAATAGACCAATAACAAAGAGAGTTCCAAACCTCTCTGCCAATAACATCTAGTTTTAAGTTTTCCCTTCACCACTGAGGCCACTCCCAGACAGTCCTAGCAAAAATTGTCCATGTCGAATTCTTTTGCTGAAAAGCATTTTTATTTCTTATTTGAAAAGAAAACTGTTACAGTAAGGTACTTACTTAATCATTGCTCAGAAATAATTTGATATTGATATAAAAACAGCTGCATTGGGCCTTTAAAATTACGGCCCATTTTATACAGAGAAATTGTCATAGTAGGACTGGGACGATACCAGTATTTTTTCCATGGCAAAAATGAAAACATGAAACAGTTCGAACTTGTTGGTCCTTTAAAAACTTGCTCTATGTAAAATATTGTGTGCTATAGCTTGTAAAATGAATAAATATGACTCTGGATGAGAGCATGATGTGTGTTTCCATCATTAGGGCTGTTTTCCTAAAGAAGTTTTAGTTTCTTAGTGTTTTGTTTCCTTGTTATTTGTATTTATTAGGGATCCCCATTAGCAGCTGCCAAGGCACGGGGTCCTGGGGTCCAAACACATTGAGGCACTTACATCACACATAAAACAAAAGATAAACAGTACATCATATAACATTATTACACCACTACATATCTGCAAAATAAAATGTATAATACTACCATACAACAATATTACAATGTATGTGTGTGTAGAGTGTGGGTGCTAGAGTGTGTGTACGTATGCGTGTCTGTACCTGTGTGTGTGTCTCTTCACAGTCCCCGCTGTTCCATAAGGTGTATTTTTATCTGTTTTTAAATCTGATTCTACTACTTGCATCAGTTACCTGATGTGGAATACAGTTCCATGTAGTCACGGCTCTATGTAGTACTGTGCGCCTCCCATAGTCTGTTCTGGACTTGGGGATTGTGAAGACACCTCTGGTGGCATGTCTTGTGGGGTATGCATGGGTGTCCAAGCTGTGTGCCGGTAGTTTAAACAGACAGCTCGGTACCTTCAGCTTGTCAACACCTCTTAAAAAAACAAGTAGTGATGAAGTCAATCTCTCCTCTGCTTTGAGCCAGGAATGATTGACATGATCATCAATGGCAGCTCCCCGTGTACTTTTAAGGGCCAGCCGTGCTGCCCTGTTCTGAGCACCTGACCACACTGCTGAACAGTAGTCCAGGTGCAACAAAACTAGGCTCTGTAGGACCTGCCTTGTTGATAGTGTTGAGAAGGCAGACCAGCGCTTTATTATGGACAGACTTCTCCCCATCTTAGCTACTGTTGTATGTTTTGACCATGACAGTTTACAATCCAGGGTTACTCCAAGCAGTTTAGTTAAGTTTAGTTAGTAGTGGTATCGTCCCGGCCCTAATATATAGTTGGCTGTGTAACCAAACATAACCCTCCTTTTACTTGTATCATTGCACATCCTGCAAATTACCAGCAGAGGTTGACCATTTTGAATCAAATCAAATCAAATTTATTTATATGCTGTACAGAAACTCAGCCTAAAACCCCAAACAGCAAGCAATGCAGGTGTAGAAGCACGGTGGCTAGGAAAAACTCCCTAGAAAGGCCAAAACCTAGGAAGAAACCTAGAGAGGAACCAGGCTATGAGTGGTGGCCAGTCCTCTTCTGGCTGTGCCGGGTGGAGATTATAACAGCACATGGCCAAGATGTTAAAATGTTCATAAATGACCAGCCTGGTCAAATAATAATAATCATAGTAGTTGTCGAGGGTGCAACAAGTCAGCAACTCAAGAGTAAGTGTCAGTTGGCTTTTTCATAGCCGATCTTTGAGAGTATCTCTACCGCTCCTGCTGTCTCTAGAGAGTTGAAAACATTCACATTCACATTCACTCTGTTGATAGCCTAATGCTTACAAATTGGTTAATAACTTTAAATGTAGCAGTGATCCCGCTCTTGAACCAGTAGATATGCCCGTAGATATATATTGGCAAATAAATGTTTTTATCTTTTCAATATTCATAAAATAATGTAAGGAAATTGTTATTGAAATCGAAATAAGAGGTAAAGCTTCATATGACAAAAAATATTTGCTTCTGTAGCACCTTCAGATTTAACATTATGGAGTCTTGAAGGAGGCCTGTAGCACCTACAGATTAAACATTATGGAGTCTTAAAGTAGGCCTGTAGCACCTACAGATTAAACACTATGGAGTCTTAAAGGAGGCCTGTAGCACCTACAGATTAAACATTATGGAGTCTTGAAGGAGGCCTGTAGCACCTACAGATTAAACACTATGGAGTCGTGAAGGAGGCCTGTAGCACCTACAGATTAAACATTATGGAGTCTTGAAGGAGGCCTGTAGCACCTACAGATTAAACACTATGGAGTCTTGAAGGAGGCCAGTAGCACCTACAGATTAAACATTATGGAGTCTTGAAGGAGGCCTGTAGCACCTACAGATTAAACATTATGGAGTCTTAAAGGAGGCCTGTAGCACCTACAGATTAAACATTATGGAGTCTTGAAGGAGGCCTGTAGCACCTACAGATTAAACACTATGGAGTCTTGAAGGAGGCCTGTAGCATTTACAGATGAAACATTATGGAGTCATAAAGGAGGCCTGTAGCACCTACAGATTAAACACTATGGAGTCTTGAAGGAGGCCTGTAGCACCTACAGATTAAACATGATGGAGTCTTGAAGGAGGCCTGTAGCACCTACAGATTAAACACTATGGAGTCGTGAAGGAGGCCTGTAGCACCTACAGATTAAACATTATGGAGTCTTGAAGGAGGCCTGTAGCACCTACAGATGAAACATTATGGAGTCTTGAAGGAGGCCTGTAGCACCTACAGATTAAACATTATGGAGTCGTGAAGGAGGCCTGTAGCACCTACAGATTAAACATTATGGAGTCTTGAAGGAGGCCTGTAGCACCTACAGATTAAACACTATGGAGTCTTGAAGGAGGCCTGTAGCACCTACAGATTAAACATTATGGAGTCTTGAAGGAGGCCTGTTGCACCTACAGATTAAACACTATGGAGTCTTGAAGGAGGCCTGTAGCACCTACAGATTAAACACTATGGAGTCTTGAAGGAGGCCTGTAGCATTTACAGATTAAACATTATGGAGTCTTGAAGGAGGCCTGTAGCACCTACAGATTAAACACTATGGAGTCTTGAAGGAGGCCTGTAGCACCTACAGATTAAACATTATGGAGTCAATGTCACAAATAGTCCAACTTCAATTACATATTTCTCAATTATGCTTTAAGATACAAATGTCAAATATATGTCAACAATCCTTACTCCAAAGGACCCTTCTATTGATTACATTTAGAGCTAAGCCCCCAAACCATGGTTTCGTGAGGAATCACCCAGCTGCAATGTCACGCCGAATGGCGTCCAGGCTGCCCGTCGTGATCCTTTTTATGCGCACTTACATTAGTGTGCGTGTGCTTGTAGCTGTATGGGTGGCTAGCCAGGGTTCCTGGGTGGGTCAGTTTGAGACTAGCAATGGCAGGCTGTCTTATCCAGGCTTTAGTTTCCACCTCACTTCACTCAGTGTTCATTCTAGTGTCTCATTTGCATGTGGCATTTCCATGTGCTCTCTGTCTCCCTCATCAGAAACCCTCTGGTTCATCACCTCATCCCTCTCTTTGTCTCTTTATCACTCTCTCTCCTCCGTCCCTACCTCATTTTGTCTCTCTGTTTCTCTCCTGTCTGTCTGCCTACCTGCCTGCCTGCCTGCCTGTATTTCTTTCTCTCTCTCACTCTGTTTCTCTCCTGTCTGCCTGCCTGCCTGCCTGCCTGCCTGCCTGCCTGCCTGCCTGCCTGCCTGCCTGCCTGTATTTCTTTCTCTCTCTCACTCTGTTTCTCTCCTGTCTGTCTGCCTGCCTGCCTGCCTGCCTGCCTGCCTGCCTGCCTGCCTGCCTGCCTGTATTTCTTTCTCTCTCTCTCTCTGTTTCTCTCCTGTCTGTCTGCCTGCCTGCCTGCCTGCCTGCCTGTATTTCTTTCTCTCTCTCTCTCTGTTTCTCTCCTGCCTGCCTGCCTGTCTGCCTGCCTGCCTGCCTGCCTGCCTGCCTGTATTTCTTTCTCTCTCTATCTCTGTTTCTCTCCTGCCTGCCTGCCTGCCTGCCTGCCTGCCTGTATTTCTTTCTCTCTCTCACTCTGTTTCTCTCCTGTCTGCCTGCCTGCCTGCCTGCCTGCCTGCCTGCCTGTATTTCTTTCTCTCTCTCACTCTGTTTCTCTCCTGTCTGCCTGCCTGCCTGCCTGCCTGCCTGCCTGCCTGCCTGCCTGCCTGTATTTCTTTCTCTCTCTCACTCTGTTTCTCTCCTGTCTGCCTGCCTGCCTGCCTGCCTGCCTGCCTGTATTTCTTTCTCTCTCTCACTCTGTTTCTCTCCTGCCTGCCTGCCTGCCTGCCTGCCTGTATTTCTTTCTCTCTCTCACTCTGTTTCTCTCCTGCCTGCCTGCCTGCCTGCCTGCCTGCCTGCCTGCCTGCCTGCCTGCCTGTATTTCTTTCTCTCTCTCACTCTGTTTCTCTCCTGTCTGCCTGCCTGCCTGCCTGCCTGCCTGTATTTCTTTCTCTCTCTCACTCTGTTTCTCTCCTGTCTGCCTGCCTGCCTGCCTGCCTGCCTGCCTGTATTTCTTTCTCTCTCTCACTCTGTTTCTCTCCTGTCTGCCTGCCTGCCTGCCTGCCTGCCTGCCTGCCTGTATTTCTTTCTCTCTCTCACTCTGTTTCTCTCCTGCCTGCCTGCCTGCCTGCCTGCCTGCCTGCCTGCCTGCCTGCCTGCCTGCCTGTATTTCTTTCTCTCTCTCACTCTGTTTCTCTCCTGCCTGCCTGCCTGCCTGCCTGTCTGTCTGTCTGTCTGTCTGTCTGCCTGCCTGCCTGCCTGCCTGCCTGCCTGCCTGTATTTCTTTCTCTCTCTCACTCTGTTTCTCTCCTGCCTGCCTGCCTGCCTGCCTGCCTGCCTGCCTGTATTTCTTTCTCTCTCTCTCTCTATTTCTCTCCTGCCTGTTTCTCTTTCTTTCTTTCTCATTCTTTTTTTTTCTTTCTCATTCTTTTTTTTCCGTAAGAAACCAGGTGTAAATGATCTGATGGTAAACATAACCTGTGTTTATTTGGGTGGGTTGTTTGTCTCCAATTTTTGCACCCTGTTGTCATAACCTTTACTCATGTTTTCATAAATATCACTTCAAATGTGGCCTTGGGTGTTGTATTGCTTACCCACAACATGCTACATGTTTTTAGAAGGTGAGACATTCATAGTAAATGGGAATACGGCTGAAAGCAAAGCCTAGATCACTGCTGCTTTCTGACATTTGCCTGTGATTCACCCTGGCTGAATATAACCCAAAACACACGCCGCGCCACGCACAAAGGACGTGCAGGAAGTGGGGCGTTTTCTGGAATAAGGTTTGAGACTATTACCTCTGCAGTGTCTGGGTGAGGAGGAGCTTGCTGTATCACCTTGTTTTAAGGACAGTGATGAAGTGGGAGCCAGCCTCCTTGTGAGAGGATCATTGCGGTGACAGACGTGACAAATAACCAGCGGTAAACAGGTGGGGAGTGAGGGTGGCCCGCCGTATCATCTGCATCCATCACCAGGGCTCAGCGGCAGGCAGCCCACAGAGGCCATACCTCGGCACACACACACACACACACACACACACTGTCAGCCTGCTAAGGGCTGTTGCAGGCTGCTAAGAGTCTCTGTCACCTCAGCCTGCCCGCCTTACCCCCTCTAGCCTCTCTGCTGGCTTCTGGCAATCTGTTAATCACTCTCAAATACCACAGGTGGAGTTCAAACTGCAAAGTAATGCCTTACATTTAGTCCTGTGCGGTTTTTCAGCGTTCATTCAAATTCCACAAGGGGCTGAGATTTTACATTTCTGCGCTCATACAAAGTATGAATCTGTGTTTTTAGCATAGATGTCTACATCAGGGGAACTGTTTGATGAGCCTGGGGCAGAGAACAGCTCTTGGAAAAATCCACCAGTGGATGCGCCATCAATATCCACAATGTGCCTGGAGAGGGAATCAATGGATGGAGGATCGGCCGGCCCCTTTATATTTGACTATCCACACTGTTCTCCAAAAGGAAACCGTTAGCGGGCTCAGCCAGGTCCCCACCCAGCTTAGGGAGGGATGGAAGGGCCACTGTGTTATCCTTAGGACCTGTCCTCTCTAGGCCATGTGCCTGTGCCATCCCAGTGACTACAACCCCCAGTGGAAGATAGAATAACAAGGTTAAAAGGAGGTGTATCCATTGCTCTGTTTAAATGTGGTTTCACCGTAGAGACGGGTGTTAAGGCTTACCGCTGGCCTGGAGTTGAGAGTTGGTTCATCAGACAGGTTTCAGTTTCAAACAGATCAATGGAGAGAGAGAACAGGAGCTGTGAGGATCTGATCGTCCAACTCATTAGGTGTTCAGGGTAAGTATTGTCCCACTCATTAGGTGTTCAGGGTAACTATTGTCCCACTCATTAGGTGTTCAGGGTAACTATTGTCCCACTCATTAGGTGTTCAGGGTAACTATTGTCCCACTCATTAGGTGTGTATAGTAACTATTGTCCCACTCATTAGGTGTTCAGGGTAACTATTGTCCCACTCATTAGGTGTGTATAGTAACTATTGTCCCACTCATTAGGTGTGTATAGTAACTATTGTCCCACTCATTAGGTGTTCAGGGTAACTATCGCCCCACTCATTAGGTGTTCAGGGTAACTATTGTCCCACTCATTAGGTGTGTATAGTAACTATCGTCCCACTCATTAGGTGTTCAGGGTAACTATTGTCCCACTCATTAGGTGTTCAGGGTAACTATCGCCCCACTCATTAGGTGTTCAGGGTAACTATTGTCCCACTCATTAGGTGTTCAGGGTAACTATTGTCCCACTCATTAGGTGAGTATAGTAACTATTGTCCCACTCAGTAGGTGTTCAGGGTAATTATTGTCCCACTCATTAGGTGTTCAGGGTAACTATTGTCCCACTCATTAGGTGTTCAGGGTAACTATTGTCCCACTCATTAGGTGTTCAGGGTAACTATTGTCCAACTCATTAGGTGTTCAGGGTAACTATTGTCCCACTCATTAGGTGTGTATAGTAACTATTGTCCCACTCATCAGGTGTGTATAGTAACTATTGTCCCACTCATTAGGTGTGTATAGTAACTATTGTCCCACTCATTAGGTGTTCAGGGTAACTATTGTCCCACTCATTAGGTGTTCAGGGTAACTATTGTCCCACTCATTAGGTGTTCAGGGTAACTATTGTCCCACTCATTAGGTGTGTATAGTAACTATTGTCCCACTCATTAGGTGTTCAGGGTAACTATCGCCCCACTCATTAGGTGTTCAGGGTAACTATTGTCCCACTCATTAGGTGTGTATAGTAACTATCGTCCCACTCATTAGGTGTTCAGGGTAACTATTGTCCCACTCATTAGGTGAGTATTGTAACTATTGTCCCACTCAGTAGGTGTTCAGGGTAATTGTTGTCCCACTCATTAGGTGTTCAGGGTAACTATTGTCCCACTCATTAGGTGTTCAGGGTAACTATTGTCCCACTCATTAGGTGTTCAGGGTAACTATTGTCCAACTCATTAGGTGTTCAGGGTAACTATTGTCCCACTCATTAGGTGTGTATAGTAACTATTGTCCCACTCATTAGGTGTGTATAGTAACTATTGTCCCACTCATTAGGTGTTCAGGGTAACTATTGTCCCACTCATTAGGTGTGTATTGTAACTATTGTCCCACTCATTAGGTGTTCAGGGTAACTATTGTCCCACTCATTAGGTGTTCAGGGTAACTATTGTCCCACTCATTAGGTGTTCAGGGTAACTATTGTCCCACTCATTTGGTGTGTATTGTAACTATTGTCCCACTCATTAGGTGTTCAGGGTAACTATTGTCCCACTCATTAGGTGTTCAGGGTAACTATTGTCCCACTCATTAGGTGTTCAGGGTAACTATTGTCCCACTCATTAGGTGTTCAGGGTAACTATTGTCCCACACATTAGGTGTTCAGGGTAACTATTGTCCCATTCATTAGGTGTTCAGGGTAACTATTGTCCCACTCATTAGGTGTGTATTGTAACTATTGTCCCACTCATTAGGTGTTCAGGGTAACTATCGCCCCACTCATTAGGTGTTCAGGGTAACTATTGTCCCACTCATTAGGTGTGTATAGTAACTATCGTCCCACTCATTAGGTGTTCAGGGTAACTATTGTCCCACTCATTAGGTGTTCAGGGTAACTATCGCCCCACTCATTAGGTGTTCAGGGTAACTATTGTCCCACTCATTAGGTGTTCAGGGTAACTATTGTCCCACTCATTAGGTGAGTATAGTAACTATTGTCCCACTCAGTAGGTGTTCAGGGTAACTATTGTCCCACTCATTAGGTGTTCAGGGTAACTATTGTCCCACTCATTAGGTGTTCAGGGTAACTATTGTCCAACTCATTAGGTGTTCAGGGTAACTATTGTCCCACTCATTAGGTGTGTATAGTAACTATTGTCCCACTCATTAGGTGTGTATAGTAACTATTGTCCCACTCATTAGGTGTGTATAGTAACTATTGTCCCACTCATTAGGTGTTCAGGGTAACTATTGTCCCACTCATTAGGTGTTCAGGGTAACTATTGTCCCACTCATTAGGTGTTCAGGGTAACTATTGTCCCACTCATTAGGTGTGTATAGTAACTATTGTCCCACTCATTAGGTGTTCAGGGTAACTATCGCCCCACTCATTAGGTGTTCAGGGTAACTATTGTCCCACTCATTAGGTGTGTATAGTAACTATCGTCCCACTCATTAGGTGTTCAGGGTAACTATTGTCCCACTCATTAGGTGTTCAGGGTAACTATCGCCCCACTCATTAGGTGTTCAGGGTAACTATTGTCCCACTTATTAGGTGTTCAGGGTAACTATTGTCCCACTCATTAGGTGAGTATAGTAACTATTGTCCCACTCAGTAGGTGTTCAGGGTAATTATTGTCCCACTCATTAGGTGTTCAGGGTAACTATTGTCCCACTCATTAGGTGTTCAGGGTAACTATTGTCCCACTCATTAGGTGTTCAGGGTAACTATTGTCCAACTCATTAGGTGTTCAGGGTAACTATTGTCCCACTCATTAGGTGTGTATAGTAACTATTGTCCCACTCATTAGGTGTGTATAGTAACTATTGTCCCACTCATTAGGTGTTCAGGGTAACTATTGTCCCACTCATTAGGTCTGTATTGTAACTATTGTCCCACTCATTAGGTGTTCAGGGTAACTATTGTCCCACTCATTAGGTGTTCAGGTTAAATATTGTCCCACTCATTAGGTGTTCAGGGTAACTATTGTCCCACTCATTAGGTGTTCAGGGTAACTATTGTCCCACTCATTAGGTGTTCAGGGTAACTATTGTCCCACTCATTAGGTGTTCAGGGTAACTATTGTCCCACTCATTAGGTGTTCAGGGTAACTATTGTCCCACTCATTAGGTGTCTATAGTAACTATTGTCCCACTCATTTGGTGTTCAGGGTAACTATTGTCCCACTAATTAGGTGTGTATAGTAACTATTGTCCCACTCATTAGGTGTGTATAGTAACTATCGTCCCACTCATTAGGTGTTCAGGGTAACTATTGTCCCACTCATTAGGTGTTCAGGGTAACTATCGCCCCACTCATTAGGTGTTCAGGGTAACTATTGTCCCACTCATTAGGTGTTCAGGGTAACTATTGTCCCACTCATTAGGTGTGTATAGTTACTATTGCCCCACTCAGTAGGTGTTCAGGGTAACTATTGTCCCACTCATTAGGTGTTCAGGGTAACTATTGTCCCACTCATTAGGTGTTCAGGGTAACTATTGTCCCACTCATTAGGTGTTCAGGGTAACTATTGTCCAACTCATTAGGTGTTCAGGGTAACTATTGTCCCACTCATTAGGTGTGTATAGTAACTATTGTCCAACTCATTAGTTGTGTATAGTAACTAGTGTCCCACTCATTAGGTGTTCAGGGTAACTATTGTCCCACTCATTAGGTGTTCAGGGTAACTATTGTCCCACTCATTAGGTGTTCAGGGTAACTATTGTCCCACTCATTAGGTGTTCAGGGTAACTTTTGTCCCACTCATTAGGTGTTCAGGGTAACTATTGTCCCACTCATTAGGTGTGTATAGTAACTATTGTCCCACTCATTAGGTGTTCAGGGTAACTATTGTCCCACTCATTAGGTGTTCAGGGTAACTATTGTCCCACTCATTAGGTGTTCAGGGTAACTATTGTCCCACTCATTAGGTGTTCAGGGTAACTATTGTCCCACTCATTAGGTGTTCAGGGTAACTATTGTCCCACTCATTAGGTGTTCAGGGTAACTATTGTCCCATTCATTAGGTGTTCAGGGTAACTATTGTCCCACTCATTAGGTGTTCAGGGTAACTATTGTCCCACTCATTAGGTGTGTATAGTAACTATTGTCCCACTCATTAGGTTTTCAGGGTAACTATTGTCCCACTCATTAGGTGTTCAGGGTAACTATTGTCCCACTCATTAGGTGTTCAGGGTAACTATTGTCCCACTCATTAGGTGTTCAGGGTAACTATTGTCCCACTCATTAGGTGTTCAGGGTAACTATTGTCCCACTCATTAGGTGTTCAGGGTAACTATTGTCCCACTCATTAGGTGTTCAGGGTAACTATCGCCCCACTCATTAGGTGTTCAGGGTAACTATCGCCCCACTCATTAGGTGTTCAGGGTAACTATTGTCCCACTCATTAGGTGTTCAGGGTAACTATCGCCCCACTCATTAGGTGTGTAGGGTAACTATTGTCCCACTCATTAGGTGTTCAGGGTAACTATTGTCCCACTCATTAGGTGTTCAGGGTAACTATTGTCCCACTCATTAGGTGTGTATAGTAACTATTGTCCCACTCATTAGGTGTTCAGGGTAACTATTGTCCCACTCATTAGGTGTTCAGGGTAACTATCGCCCCACTCATTAGGTGTTCAGGGTAACTATTGTCCCACTCATTAGGTGTTCAGGGTAACTATCGCCCCACTCATTAGGTGTGTAGTGTAACTATTGTCCCACTCATTAGGTGTTCAGGGTAACTATTGTCCCACTCATTAGGTGTTCAGGGTAACTATCGCCCCACTCATTAGGTGTTCATGGTAACTATTGTCCAACTCATTAGGTGTTCAGGGTAACTATCGCCCCACTCATTAGGTGTGTAGTGTAACTATTGTCCCACTCATTAGGTGTTCAGGGTAACTATTGTCCCACTCATTAGGTGTTCAGGGTAACTATCGCCCCACTCATTAGGTGTTCATGGTAACTATTGTCCAACTCATTAGGTGTTCAGGGTAACTATTGTCCCACTCATTAGGTGTTCAGGGTAACTATTGTCCCACTCATTAGGTGTGTATAGTAACTATTGTCCCACTCATTAGGTGTTCAGGGTAACTATTGTCCCACTCATTAGGTGTGTAGGGTAACTATTGTCCCACTCATTAGGTGTTCAGGGTAACTATTGTCCCACTCATTAGGTGTTCAGGGTAACTATCGCCCCACTCATTAGGTGTTCAGGGTAACTATCGCCCCACGATCTACAGAACTCACTGTCTGTCAGTTTTACTTTCCAGACAACAGCAAGGGTACAGTATGTGGAAAAGGTACCATGAAGTGAGTCACAGTACCCATCGGCCAGTACTATACTTTAATGCGTCTATATCAATGTTCACATTGTTTTGTTGTTAGTCAGTCTGTCCTTGTCCTTTTTTGGAGTTTGATTGTCAGACTCAGGGAAACGGAATATTGCATCAGCTTCCTCCAGTTGGCCATTGGTCAGCCTATGAACGGTATTAATGATTCACTACCACCCACCTCATTGTGCTCCAGTGCAGCTGTCAACCACTCTCACTGCTCCGGTATTTTTATCTGGTATCATAGGTACCTGTCTACATCAGGTGTGAGTGGGTTTTATCTAGTATAGGTACCTGTCTACATCAGGTGTGAGTGGGTTTTATCTAGTATAGGTACCTGTCTACATCAGGTGTGAGTGGGTTTTATCTAGTATAGGTACCTGTCTACATCAGGTGTGAGTGGGTTTTATCTGGTATCATAGGTACCTGTCTACATCAGGTGTGAGTGGGTTTTATCTAGTATAGGTACCTGTCTACATCAGGTGTGAGTGGGTTTTATCTGGTATCATAGGTACCTGTCTACATCAGGTGTGAGTGGGTTTTATCTAGTATAGGTACCTGTCTACATCAGGTGTGAGTGGGTTTTATCTAGTATCATAGCTACCTGTCTACATCAGGTGTGAGTGGGTTTTATCTAGTATAGGTACCTGTCTACATCAGGTGTGAGTGGGTTTTATCTAGTATAGGTACCTGTCTACATCAGGTGTGAGTGGGTTTTATCTAGTATCATAGGTACCTGTCTACATCAGGTGTGAGTGGGTTTTATCTGGTATCATAGGTACCGGTCTACATCAGGTGTGAGTGGGTTTTATCTAGTATAGGTAACTGTCTACATCAGGTGTGAGTGGGTTTTATCTAGTATAGGTACCTGTCTACATCAGGAGTGAGTGGGTTTTATCTAGTATAGGTACCTGTCTACATCAGGTGTGAGTGGGTTTTATCTAGTATAGGTACCTGTCTACATCAGGTGTGAGTGGGTTTTATCTGGTATAGGTACCTGTCTACATCAGGTGTGAGTGGGTTTTATCTAGTATAGGTACCTGTCTACATCAGGTGTGAGTGGGTTTTATCTAGTATCATAGGTACCTGTCTACATCAGGTGTGAGTGGGTTTTATCTGGTATCATAGGTACCTGTCTACATCAGGTGTGAGTGGGTTTTATCTAGTATAGGTACCTGTCTACATCAGGTGTGAGTGGGTTTTATCTAGTATAGGTACCTGTCTACATCAGGTGTGAGTGGGTTTTATCTAGTATAGGTACCTGTCTACATCAGGTGTGAGTGGGTTTTATCTAGTATAGGTACCTGTCTACATCAGGTGTGAGTGGGTTTTATCTAGTATAGGTACCTGTCTACATCAGGTGTGAGTGGGTTTTATCTGGTATCATAGGTACCTGTCTACATCAGGTGTGAGTGGGTTTTATCTAGTATAGGTACCTGTCTACATCAGGTGTGAGTGGGTTTTATCTGGTATCATAGGTACCTGTCTACATCAGGTGTGAGTGGGTTTTATCTAGTATAGGTACCTGTCTACATCAGGTGTGAGTGGGTTTTATCTAGTATAGGTACCTGTCTACATCAGGTGTGAGTGGGTTTTATCTGGTATCATAGGTACCTGTCTACATCAGGTGTGAGTGTGTTTTATCTAATATAGTTACCTGTCTACATCAGGTGTGAGTGGGTTTTATCTAGTATAGGTACCTGTCTACATCAGGTGTGAGTGGGTTTTATCTAGTATAGGTACCTGTCTACATCAGGTGTGAGTGGGTTTTATCTAGTATAGGTACCTGTCTACATCAGGTGTGAGTGGGTTTTATCTAGTATAGGTACCTGTCTACATCAGGTGTGAGTGGGTTTTATCTAGTATCATAGGTACCTGTCTACATCAGGTGTGAGTGGGTTTTATCTAGTATAGGTACCTGTCTACATCAGGTGTGAGTGGGTTTTATCTAGTATCATAGGTACCTGTCTACATCAGGTGTGAGTGGGTTTTATCTGGTATCATAGGTACCTGTCTACATCAGGTGTGAGTGGGTTTTATCTAGTATAGGTACCTGTCTACATCAGGTGTGAGTGGGTTTTATCTAGTATAGGTACCTGTCTACATCAGGTGTGAGTGGGTTTTATCTAGTATAGGTACCTGTCTACATCAGGTGTGAGTGGGTTTTATCTAGTATAGGTACCTGTCTACATCAGGTGTGAGTGGGTTTTATCTAGTATGGGTAGCTGTCTACATCAGGTGTGAGTGGGTTTTATCTGGTATCATAGGTACCTGTCTACATCAGGTGTGAGTGGGTTTTATCTAGTATAGGTACCTGTCTACATCAGGTGTGAGTGGGTTTTATCTGGTATCATAGGTACCTGTCTACATCAGGTGTGAGTGGGTTTTATCTAGTATAGGTACCTGTCTACATCAGGTGTGAGTGGGTTTTATCTAGTATAGGTACCTGTCTACATCAGGTGTGAGTGGGTTTTATCTGGTATCATAGGTACCTGTCTACATCAGGTGTGAGTGTGTTTTATCTAATATAGTTACCTGTCTACATCAGGTGTGAGTGGGTTTTATCTAGTATAGGTACCTGTCTACATCAGGTGTGAGTGGGTTTTATCTAGTATAGGTACCTGTCTACATCAGGTGTGAGTGGGTTTTATCTAGTATAGGTACCTGTCTACATCAGGTGTGAGTGGGTTTTATCTAGTATAGGTACCTGTCTACATCAGGTGTGAGTGGGTTTTATCTAGTATCATAGGTACCTGTCTACATCAGGTGTGAGTGGGTTTTATCTAGTATCATAGGTACCTGTCTACATCAGGTGTGAGTGGGTTTTATCTAGTATAGGTACCTGTCTACATCAGGTGTGAGTGGGTTTTATCTAGTATCATAGGTACCTGTCTACATCAGGTGTGAGTGGGTTTTATCTAGTATAGGTACCTGTCTACATCAGGTGTGAGTGGGTTTTATCTGGTATCATAGGTACCTGTCTACATCAGGTGTGAGTGGGTTTTATCTAGTATAGGTACCTGTCTACATCAGGTGTGAGTGGGTTTTATCTGGTATCATAGGTACCTGTCTACATCAGGTGTGAGTGTGTTTTATCTAATATAGTTACCTGTCTACATCAGGTGTGAGTGGGTTTTATCTAGTATCATAGCTACCTGTCTACATCAGGTGTGAGTGGGTTTTATCTAGTATAGGTACCTGTCTACATCAGGTGTGAGTGGTTTTTATCTAGTATAGGTACCTGTCTACATCAGGTGTGAGTGGGTTTTATCTAGTATAGGTACCTGTCTACATCAGGTGTGAGTGGGTTTTATCTAGTATCATAGGTACCTGTCTACATCAGGTGTGAGTGGGTTTTATCTGGGATCATAGGTACCTGTCTACATCAGGTGTGAGTGGGTTTTATCTAGTATAGGTACCTGTCTACATCAGGTGTGAGTGGGTTTTATCTAGTATAGGTATCTGTCTACATCAGGTGTGAGTGGGTTTTATCTAGTATAGGTACCTGTCTACATCAGGTGTGAGTGGGTTTTATCTAGTATAGGTACCTGTCTACATCAGGTGTGAGTGGGTTTTATCTAGTATAGGTACCTGTCTACATCAGGTGTGAGTGGGTTTTATCTAGTATAGGTACCTGTCTACATCAGGTGTGAGTGTGTTTTATCTAGTATAGGTACCTGTCTACATCAGGTGTGAGTGGGTTTTATCTAGTATAGGTACCTGTCTACATCAGGTGTGAGTGGGTTTTATCTGGTATCATAGGTACCTGTCTACATCAGGTGTGAGTGGGTTTTATCTGGTATCATAGGTACCTGTCTACATCAGGTGTGAGTGGGTTTTATCTAGTATAGGTACCTGTCTACATCAGGTGTGAGTGGGTTTTATCTAGTATAGGTACCTGTCTACATCAGGTGTGAGTGGGTTTTATCTAGTATCATAGCTACCTGTCTACATCAGGTGTGAGTGGGTTTTATCTAGTATAGGTACCTGTCTACATCAGGTGTGAGTGGGTTTTATCTAGTATCATAGGTACCTGTCTACATCAGGTGTGAGTGGGTTTTATCTGGTATCATAGGTACCTGTCTACATCAGGTGTGAGTGGGTTTTATCTAGTATAGGTACCTGTCTACATCAGGTGTGAGTGGGTTTTATCTAGTATAGGTATCTGTCTACATCAGGTGTGAGTGGGTTTTATCTAGTATAGGTACCTGTCTACATCAGGTGTGAGTGGGTTTTATCTAGTATAGGTACCTGTCTACATCAGGTGTGAGTGGGTTTTATCTAGTATAGGTACCTGTCTACATCAGGTGTGAGTGGGTTTTATCTAGTATAGGAACCTGTCTACATCAGGTGTGAGTGGGTTTTATCTAGTATAGGTACCTGTCTACATCAGGTGTGAGTGTGTTTTATCTAGTATAGGTACCTGTCTACATCAGGTGTGAGTGGGTTTTATCTAGTATCATAGGTACCTGTCTACATCAGGTGTGAGTGGGTTTTATCTGGTATCATATGTACCTGTCTACATCAGGTGTGAGTGGGTTTTATCTAGTATAGGTACCTGTCTACATCAGGTGTGAGTGGGTTTTATCTAGTATAGGTACCTGTCTACATCAGGTGTGAGTGGGTTTTATCTAGTATCATAGGTACCTGTCTACATCAGGTGTGAGTCGGTTTTATCTAGTATAGGTACCTGTCTACATCAGGTGTGAGTGGGTTTTATCTAGTATCATAGGTACCTGTCTACATCAGGTGTGAGTGGGTTTTATCTAGTATAGGTACCTGTCTACATCAGGTGTGAGTGGGTTTTATCTCGTATAGGTACCTGTCTACATCAGGTGTGAGTGGGTTTTATCTAGTATAGGTACCTGTCTACATCAGTTGTGAGTGGGTTTTATCTAGTATAGGTACCTGTCTACATCAGGTGTGAGTGGGTTTTATCTAGTATAGGTACCTGTCTACATCAGGTGTGAGTGGGTTTTATCTAGTATAGGTACCTGTCTACATCAGGTGTGAGTGGGTTTTATCTGGTATAGGTATCTGTCTACATCAGGTGTGAGTGGGTTTTATCTGGTATCATAGGTACCTGTCTACATCAGGTGTGAGTGGGTTTTATCTAGTATAGGTACCTGTCTACATCAGGTGTGAGTGGGTTTTATCTGGTATCATAGGTACCTGTCTACATCAGGTGTGAGTGGGTTTTATCTGGTATCATAGGTACCTGTCTACATCAGGTGTGAGTGGGTTTTATCTAGTATAGGTACCTGTCTTCATCAGGTGTGAGTGGGTTTTATCTAGTATAGGTACCTGTCTACATCAGGTGTGAGTGGGTTTTATCTAGTATAGGTACCTGTCTTCATCAGGTGTGAGTGGGTTTTATCTAGTATAGGTACCTGTCTTCATCAGGTGTGAGTGGGTTTTATCTAGTATCATAGGTACCTGTCTACATCAGGTGTGAGTGGGTTTTATCTGGTATCATAGGTACCTGTCTACATCAAGTGTGAGTGGGTTTTATCTAGTATAGGTACCTGTCTACATCAGGTGTGAGTGGGTTTTATCTAGTATAGGTACCTGTCTACATCAGGTGTGAGTGGGTTTTATCTAGTATAGGTACCTGTCTACATCAGGTGTGAGTGGGTTTTATCTAGTATAGGTACCTGTCTACATCAGGTGTGAGTGGGTTTTATCTGGTATCATAGGTACCTGTCTACATCAGGTGTGAGTGGTTTTTATCTAGTATAGGTACCTGTCTACATCAGGTGTGAGTGGGTTTTATCTAGTATAGGTACCTGTCTACATCAGGTGTGAGTGGGTTTTATCTGGTATCATAGGTACCTGTCTACATCAGGTGTGAGTGGGTTTTATCTAGTATAGGTACCTGTCTACATCAGGTGTGAGTGGGTTTTATCTGGTATCATAGGTACCTGTCTACATCAGGTGTGAGTGGGTTTTATCTGGTATCATAGGTACCTGTCTACATCAGGTGTGAGTGGGTTTTATCTAGTATAGGTACCTGTCTACATCAGGTGTGAGTGGGTTTTATCTGGTATAGGTACCTGTCTACATCAGGGTTGAGTGGGTTTTATCTAGTATCATAGGTACCTGTCTACATCAGGTGTGAGTGGGTTTTATCTGGTATCATAGGTACCTGTCTACATCAGGTGTGAGTGGGTTTTATCTAGTATAGGTACCTGTCTACATCAGGTGTGAGTGGGTTTTATCTAGTATCATAGGTACCTGTCTACATCAGGTGTGAGTGGGTTTTATCTGGTATCATAGGTACCTGTCTACATCAGGTGTGAGTGGGTTTTATCTAGTATAGGTACCTGTCTACATCAGGTGTGAGTGGGTTCTACATCAGGTGTGAGTGGGTTTTATCTGGTATAGGTACCTGTCTACATCAGGTGTGAGTGGGTTTTATCTAGTATCATAGATACCTGTCTACATCAGGTGTGAGTGGGTTTTATCTAGTATAGGTACCTGTCTACATCAGGTGTGAGTGGGTTTTATCTGGTATCATAGGTACCTGTCTACATCAGGTGTGAGTGGGTTTTATCTGGTATCATAGGTACCTGTCTACATCAGGTGTGAGTGGGTTTTATCTAGTATAGGTACCTGTCTACATCAGGTGTGAGTGGGTTTTATCTGGTATCATAGGTACCTGTCTACATCAGGTGTGAGTGGGTTTTATCTGGTATAGGTACCTGTCTACATCAGGTGTGAGTGGGTTTTATCTAGTATAGGTACCTGTCTACATCAGGTGTGAGTGGGTTTTATCTGGTATCATAGGTACCTGTCTACATCAGGTGTGAGTGGGTTTTATCTAGTATAGGTACCTGTCTACATCAGGTGTGAGTGGGTTTTATCTAGTATAGCTACCTGTCTACATCAGGTGTGAGTGGGTTTTATCTGGTATCATAGGTACCTGTCTACATCAGGTGTGAGTGGGTTTTATCTAGTATCATAGGTACCTGTCTACATCAGGTGTGAGTGGGTTTTATCTGGTATCATAGGTACCTGTCTACATCAGGTGTGAGTGGGTTTTATCTAGTATCATAGGTACCTGTCTACATCAGGTGTGAGTGGGTTTTGGGACTGTGCTTTGACAGGCAAGAGAAACTAGCTGCTGACATTTTAAGAAGTGCTTTATGTAACAGCGTCAGCCACAGTTGGTCGGTGTTCCCTTGAGGACTGAGCCTGAGCAAGTCTCCTGGTTTGACGTCACCTCCTACACTCTTTTTTTTATACCTCTCTAAACTGATACAGGGTGCCTGACATAAAATGGACGTCTTCATTAGCTCTATATTTGACTGTTTGATTGGTGTAGTGTAATGGAGGCCCTAATAACAGTGTTTGTGTACTGCTGTGGGAGGCCTCTGATGAGGTCTCTTCTCCACTGCCCATTTTTCAGAGTGATTCTCTCATATCGGCCCCGTGATGTATGGCTTGATTTGTCTGCCAATTTCCGTCTGAGCCATGGTGGGGGAGGGGGGGTTCATGTTTCCATGCCAACAGGTCTCCAGCTCCAATTACAGAGACGTTATGGGATTGTTTTAATTACAATTGAACCCTCTGCTCAGCTCGATTCCCTATATTTTGTTATACGTGTGTGTGTCGGTATAAAGCGTTTGCATGGATGGAGAGATTTACGTAGATAACGCAGGGGCTGCTGTGTTAAGTCTCAACGGTAATAATAATAATAATAATCTATGAATGTTTGAACATCTTGGCCATGTTCTGTTATAATCTCCACCCAGCACAGCCAGAAGAGCCTGGTTCCTCTCTAGATTGCACCTAAATCAACCATTTATCGGATCATCAAGAACTTCAGGGTGAGCGGTTCAATTGTTGTGAAGAAGGCTTCAGGGCGCCCAAGAAAGTCCAGCAAGCGGCAGGACAGTCTCCTAAAGTTGATTCAGCTGCGGGATCGGGGCACCACCAGTACAGAGCTTGCTCAGGAATGGCAGCAGGCAGGTGTGAGTGCATCTGCACGCACAGTGAGGCGAAGACTTTTGGAGGATGGCCTGGTGTCAAGAAGGGCAGCAAAGAAGCCACTTCTCTCCAGGAAAAACATCAGGGACAGACTGATATTCCAACAGTAAAGCATCCTGAGACCATTCATGTGTGGGGTTGTTTCTCAGCCAAGGGAGTGGGCTCACTCACAATTTTGCCTAAGAACACAGCCATGAATAAAGAATGGTACTAACACATCCTCCGAGAGCAACTTCTCCCAAACATCCAGGAACAGTTTGGTGATGAACAATGCCTTTTCCAGCATGATGGAGCAACTTGCCATAAGGCAAAAGTGATAACTAAGTGGCTCGGGGAACAAAACATTGATATTTTGGGCCCATGGCCAGGAAACTCCCCAGACCTTAAACCCATTGAGAACTTGTGGTCAATCCTCAGGAGGCGGGTGGACAAACAAAAATCCACTAATTCTGACAAACTCCAAGCATTTATTGTGCAAGAATAGGCTGCCATCAGTCAGGATGTGGCCCAGAAGTTAATTGACAGCATGCCAGGGCGGATTGCAGAGGTCTTGAAAAAGAAGGGTCAACACTGCAAATATTGACTCTTTTCATCAACTTCATGTAATTGTCAATAAAAGCCTTTGACACTTAGGAAATCCTTGTAATTATACTTCAGTATTCCATAGTAACATCTGACAAAAATATCTAAAGACACTGAAGCAGTAAACTTTGTGGAAATTAATATTTGTGTCATTCTCAAAACTTTTGGCCACGACTGTACATCTGCATTGCTTGCTGTTTGGGGTTTTAGGCTGGGTCTCTGTATAAGCACTTTGTGACATCGGCTGTTGTAAAAAGGGCTTTATAAATACATTTGATTGATAATAACACAGAGAGAGAACTGGATATTTTACAAGCATTAGAGACACTGTTCTATAAGCCCAGTGTCTGGGACCTTTCAGAGCCTGTTTCATGGACCACCCTGCAGCTGCCAACACACAGCCAATCCTGCCCCCTGCCCAGACTGGGAAACGACCGCACATAGGTGGCTCGCTCTCCTCTTTCTTCTGCCTCTGAAGTGGAGTTAAAGCTTCTATCCCTCAGGGGGCTGGATGACACAATCGTCATAATCTGCATTTGACACAAAGGCAAGGGCGTGATTGATTCCCCACACAGGTGTAGTGACGTGACGGGGGGGGGGGGGGGTCTGGATATCTGTCAGCCATTTACTAAGCTGAACTGAGCCCTTGGATCCTCGGCCAGGATAGTCAGGATACACACACCAATGGTCTGGGGTCTTCCCCGAGGGGAGCGACATCCTGTCAGCTGTGGGCACCTCATGCTTTGTGCAAAAGGTTTGACAGGTGTTTTTTTAAAGAGATTTGTTCATCAAAGAGATGAACAAATCTCTTTAAAAAAGACTTGTATGCTCTCTTCTATTGCCTCATTTAGAAGACAACAATTGGACTGTGGGCTCGGTGGAGAGAGTGAGGAAGGGAGAGAAAGGGAGAGATGGAGAGAGAGGAAGGAAGAGAGGGAACGAAAGAGGAGAATGGAGAGAGGGAAAGAGTTGGAGAGAGTGAGTAAGGGAGAGAGAGAGAGGGAAGGAGAAAGTAAGGGAGAACGAAGGTATTGATCCTACATGGCTGCATGAATGGGGTTTCATTACCATCGTTTGCCGCTCTGCTCCTAACCACTCTAGTGTGTGTGTGTGTGTGTGTGTGTGTGTGTGTGTGTGTGTGTGTGTGTGTGTGTGTGTGTGTGTGTGTGTGTGTGTGTGTGTGTGTGTGTGTGTGTGTGTGTGTGTGTGTGTGTGTGTGGAGGGGATATTAATTGCTTGCGTCTGGTATGTTATGGACTGGACATGCCTGAGTGGGTGTTTGAGCTGCATCTCTCTCTAACTCAGTGATTAGCATTGTGTGGAGGCAACGCTCCCTTTCCTCTACCAATATGTAGCACCAAAATGGCAGTTTCCCTCTGATCAGGATCCAACTTGCCTAGCTTTAGCATCAGACAGCAGAGCAAGGCAGGCAGGCAGGCAGGCAGGCAGGCAGATATAGCTGCAGGCTACATCAGAGGTACCGGGGGTAGCTGGAAATATTACTTTATTTCTGTCATCTAATTCACATCCTGTTGGTGGAGCATGGCGTTAGCAACACCAGGTTTGTGGGTTCGATTCCCACGGTAAGCCAGTACAAAAATGAAGGCATGCGCTACTTTAAATTGCTCTGGGTAAGAGTGTCTAGTGAAATTAATGTTTTTCTCTTCTCAGGAGAGCATGGAGTAAATTGTTGGTTGCATCCTAGTAGAATGTGATAAATCAATAGGCAATTACATGCATTGTGCTATTTGCATCTTAGAGATAATTTGTGGCATGTAGAAAACCATCATTCTATTTGCTGCTAAGTTTTAGCTGATTTAATGGAAGGCTGTGCTCAGCTCTTAATTGGAATTCATAGCCTGCACCTTTAGGTGTTGGTAATAAACACAGCCTGAACTCACAATATAAGATCAGTGTTATTTTTCTGTTTTATTTTATAGCAGGAGTATCTAGGCTGTTCACTCGATAACGTGGAGCCCTGAGTGACATTTATAGCAGGCATGAGTGACACTCCGGGTTTGCAGTACCTTATCATTCCTGGGTCTCCATTACTACCAGGCCCAAAGGTCATCTCTCATAGCTATATGTACCTGAGAGGCTGCAATGCAATGTAATCACTCAATGATTTACACTGATCATAGGTGGCGTGGAGAATTTCTCCTCTCTTCCCATTCAAAAGTATATCTGAAGGACAACAAGCCCAGTTAATTGTAGGTTGTCCAATCAAAAAAGGAATCTCTGTGAAATGTCAACGGAGCACTGAGTGTACCGCCATCTTTTTTTATTTTCAACGCCTTTTACATTTAATTCAGCTCGTGTTAATTTGTCTTTTTGCGACCAGGCGGAAAACAGATGCAGTTGACCACAACGTAAACTCCTAAGAAGTCGCTGCGCCGAAGCAGCACCACTCTGTCAAGAGCTCGGTGCTTGTTATCGGATATATTAAGTTACAAAATTTGAATATAATGTTAAGGATATGTTAAAGACCCCACTGAAATATTCAGCACCTGATAAATCATATTTGTCTTGGTAAAATTTATTTTGTAACATAAGGAAGTGAAATTTCATCACCAAAGCGCGTTTTGTGCCAAGAGTGTCAAGAGTGTGCAAAGCTGTTATCAAGGCGTGGCTACTTTGAATAATCTCAAGTTTAAAATATAAACACTTTTTTGGTTACTACATGATTCCATATGTGTTATTTCACAGTTTTGATGTCTTCACTATTATTCTACAAAGTAGAAAATAGTAAAAATAAAGAAAAACCCTGGAATGAGTAGTTGTGTCTAAACTCTTGACTGGTACTGTAGTTTCCATTGAGCAATGGGGAGCCATATTGTTTCAGCCACACCCAAATGCTCCTAGTTTGAGTGTTACATTCTGACGCCCCAGCCTCAGCGCTCGGAACACAGGCAGGCAGGAATCTTACAGACAGCCATGCATGACAATGAGACTGGGTGGAGCAGCTCCATTCACAGACCAATTGTCTGCCAGTCATCCCTCCGCCGCTGACACACTTCCAGGAGGACCCGTCTGGGCACCATGCTCAGCCCCGCGCTCCATACACTGTGATAGGAACCTGAGATAGGTCAGGAACATGGCTTTAGCTACAACTGTTGTTTTATATCTTCACACTATATAGTCAGGATGAATACATCAACATCAGCCTCTGGTCCAGATGAAATGTTGAAATGTCTTTAGTGCTGTTGAAATGGGATTTCAGTTGGCAGGAAGAGTGAAACACATAGTAAAACTACACATACCAGGTAGAATAGTGGTAGTATTAGAGTAGGCCAGGTAGTATAGTGGTGGTCTTAGCAGGCCAGGTAGTATAGTGGTAGTATTAAATTAGGCCAGGTAGTATAGTGGTAGTATTAGAGTAGGCCAGGTAGTATAGTGGTAGTATTAAATTAGGCCAGGTAGAATAGTGGTAGTATTAGTAGGTCAGGTAGTATAGTGGTAGTATTAGTAGGCCAGGTATTACAGTGGTAGTATTAAAGTAGGTCAGGTAGTATAGTGGTAGTATCAATTAGGCCAAGTAGTATAGTGGTAGTATTAGATTAGGCCAGGTATTATAGTGGTAGTATTAGATTAGGCCAGGTAGTATAGTGGTAGTATTAGATTAGGCCAGGTAGAATAGTAGTAGTATTAGTAGGCCAGGTAGTATAGCCAGACTATTAGTAGGTCAAGTAGAAAAGTGGTAGTGTTAGTAGGTCACGTAGTATAGTTGTAGTATTAGAGTAGGCCAGGTGCTTTAGTTGTGGTATTACAGTTGTCCAGGTAGTATTAAAGTAGGCCAGGTAGTATTAGAGTAGGCCAGGTATTATAGTTGTAGTATTAGAGTAGGCCAGGTATTATAAGTTGTATTATTAGAGTATTAGAGTAGGCCAGGTATTATAGTGGTAGTATTAGAGTAGGCCAGGTATTACAGAGGGAA
This sequence comes from Salmo salar, assembly GCF_965601325.2. Classification (NCBI taxonomy): domain Eukaryota; kingdom Metazoa; phylum Chordata; class Actinopteri; order Salmoniformes; family Salmonidae; genus Salmo; species Salmo salar. Next base: position 85,970,460 of record NC_138294.1, on the reverse strand, counting down.
AAAAGTATTTGATCCCCTGCTGATTTTGTACGTTTGCCCACTGACAAAGAAATGATCAGTCTATAATTTTAATAGTAGGTTTATTTGAACAGTGAGAGACAGAACAACAACAACAAAAAATCAAAAATGTTATAAATTGATTTGCATTTTAATGAGGTCCCACAGTTGACAGTGCATGTCAGAGCAAAAACCAAGCCATGAGGTTGAAATAATTATTCGTAGAGCTCCGAGACAGGATTGTGTTGAGGCACAGATCTGGGGAAGGGTACCAAAGCATTTCTACAGCATTGACGGTGGCCTCCATCTTTCTTAAATTTAAGAAGTTTGGAACCACCAAGACTCTTCCTAGAGCTGGCCGACCGACCAAACTGAGCAATCAAGGGAGAGTTCCTCTGTGGAGATGGGAGAACCTTCTAGAAGGACAACCATCTCTGCAGCACTACACCAATCAGACCTTTATGGTAGAGTGGCCAGACGGAAGCCACGCCTCAGTAAAAGGTACATGACAGCCCGCTTGGAATTTTTCCAAAAGGCACCTGAAGGACTGTCAGACAATGAGAAACAAGATTTTCTGGTCTGATGAGACCAAAATTGAACTCTTTGGCCTGAATGCCAAGCGTCACGTCTGAAGGAAACCTGGCACCATCCCTACGGTGAAGCATGGTGGTGGCAGCATCATGTTGTTGGGATGTTTTTCAGCAGCAGGGACTGGGAAACTAGAGATTACTGCATGGTCGGAACAAGAAGCACAAGAATTTCACTACACTCGCATTAACATCTGCTAACCATGTGTATGTGACCAATAACATTTGATTTGATTTAGTCAGGATCGAGGGAAAGCTGAATGGAGCAAAGTACAGAGAAATCCTTGATGAAAACCTGCTCCTGAGCACTCAGGACCTCAGACTGGGCGAAGGTTCACCTTCCAACAGGACAACGGCCCTAAGCACACAGCCAAGAGAACGCAGGAATGGCTTCTGGACAAGTCTCTGAATGTCTTTGAGTGGCCCAGCAAAGGGGCCCGGACTTGAACCCGATCAAACATCTCTGGAGAGACCCGAAAATAGCTGTGCAGCGACGCTCCCCATCCAACCTGACAAAGCTTGAGAGGATCTGCAGTGAAGAATGGGAGAAACTCCCCAAATACAGGTGTGCCAAGCTTGTAGCATCATACCCAAGAAGACTCGAGGTTGTAATCGCTGCCAAAGGTGCTTCAACAAAGTAATGAGTAAAGGGTCTGAATACATATGTAAATGTGATATTTCCGTTTTTTATTATTTATAAATTGGCAAAAATGTCTAAAACCTGCTTTTGCTTTGTCACTATGGGGTATTGTGTTTTTTAATGTATTTTTATCCATTTTAGAATAAGGCTGTAATGTAACAAAATGTGGGAAAAAATCAAGGGGTCTGAATACTTTCCGAATGCACTGTATACTGTTAGAACTGAGGTGGTGTGCCCTAGTAGGAAGTCCACTGTGTACAGCTCACCCTGCACTATCAGCTCAAATATAAATAACATGAGCATGTCTGCTTCTGATAAGCTTCCCAGTAAAGAAATAAAAACAAGCTGCCCCCTCATGAATAACTTCAAACTGTAACCAGTGCCTGCAACCTGGTTCAGGTTATCAGTTAGCCTACCAGGGTAGTTACAAACAGCACAGGAATAAAGTAATCATGTATTGATCACATCTTTACTAATGCTGCAGAAATTTGCCTTAAAGCAGCATCCAAATCCATCGGCTGTTGTGATCACAATATAGTAGCCATATCTAGGAAAAACAAAGTTCCAAAAGCTCGGCCTAATATAGTGAATAGGAGGTCATACAAGAGATTTTGTAGTGATTCCTGTGTTGATGATGTATGGAATATTTGCTGGTCTGTGGTGTGTAATGAGGAGCAACCAGACGCTGCACTTGGCTCATTTATGAAATTGCTTATTCCAGTTACTAATAAGCATGCACCCATTAAGAAAATGACTGTAAAAACTGTTAAATCCCCTTGGATTGATGAGGAATTTATAAATGGTATGGTTGAGAGGCTCATTCATCACAAAACCCATTGATATTGCTAACTAATTGAATGATTATTTTTCATTGGCAAGATTAGCAAACTTAGGCATGACATGCCAGCAACAAATGCCGACCCTGCGCATCCAAGTATAACTGATCAAATTATGAAGACAAGCATTGCAATTTTGAATTCCGTAAAGTGAGTGGGGAAGTCTGAAAACTTGGATGGAAAATTACTGAGGATAATAGCGGACAATATTGCCACTCCTATTTGCAATGTCTTTAATCTAAGCCTACTAGAAAGTGTCTGCCCCCAGGCCTTTGGGGAAGCAAAATTCATTCTGCGAACCAAGAATAGTAAGGCCCCCCCTTTACTAGATAAATTAGCTGACCAATCAGCCTGTTACCAATCCTTATAAACATTTTGGGGGGAAAATGGTGTTTGACCAGATGCAATGCTATTTTATAGTAAACAAATTGACAACAGACTTTCAGCACGCTTATACAGTGGTTACTCAATTAAAAGTTCATAGCTTATGCTGCGACCATTTGTGGTAGATGGTGTCATTCTGTCATTGCACCACACTATCACAAGGGGGAATTAGAACGCTGATCTATCGGTAGTCTAAACTGTGGCAAAATGTACTATCTTTTCGGAAATTAATGGAGGTGTGAATGTTTCAGTCCGAGAGTTTCTATTGTCTGGCACTAGAGTCCTGCATCAGGCAACAACAAAAAATTAGTTGGCTGGTGGTCCCGGAGAACTTGGGTAAATACAATGTCGCAATTACGCTTGACATGTGGACTGATGATTTTCTAAAAATAGGCACGGTGGGCTTTTGGTTTCTCTCCCTCTAAAAACAGAAAGAAATTATTCTAAATAACAAACTGGCTTTATTTACCACAGTGTGGAAGAGTGATAGCCCCTCTACAGAAAGTGAGTTTCTGAAACACAGAGTCCTTATTTGCTGATGTGAAGAAGAAACTGAATGAAAGCGAGTCCAGCGAGGATAGGGAGGGGAAAAAGATTGCCCATACTACTTCATTTATTTATGTAATGTACTAGTTTATTTAGGTAATTTAATATATTTGTTTAGGCTTGACCTATTTAGTAGGCTATTCTGCAGCATAAAGCTATATTTGTCAGCATAAAGCTGAGTGACTCACTCATTTGTAGCTTTGGATCAAAATAAACATGTACCAACATCCTTTCTGATAGCAGGTCAAAACATTTCTTTTTTAAAGACTATGTTGTGTGTGTTAAATGATTTGTGACATTGTGGTTACAATGAAGAATGTAAATGAAATAAATCAAATAAATCCTATTCATAATAAATAATCAAATGCATGTTGGAAGCTTGTCATTTTTTATTGTTAAATTCTTCTACATCACACCTGCCCAGACCCACCTGCTCACACCCCCATCTCCAGCGCCTGTATCATTCTCCGCCACATGGCCTCAAACTGCACCATTTTGTTTCTCTCCGTCGCCCACACGCACTTCCAAATTTGGATAATAAAGCATTTAAAGGCTGACAGTTGATTTTCAGTTTTAAAGTAAACTTTTTTTCAAAATGAGTGACGAGAAAAGTATCGTCCAACCCATAGGGTATCTCACTGCACCCTTATATGCCATGTCTTGAAATATGCAGACAGACGGATTAAAAATTCATTTACATTGTAATACTTCTGACAGACAAACTTTGGGACTTTTTAACATTCCCTGAAGGCATGGATTATTATATCCTAATGAAAAATGAACCTGGTAATCTAATTTAATTTACTGCAGGCCTAAGACCTATGGGTTTAACCTTCTGAATGAATGATTATATTGAAGACAAATGCCGCCTCTTAATGAGTTCCGAGAGCCGATCCGTTCCAACAAAATAATATCAATTTATTCAGCTTTATTGTTTTTATGAGTACAGACAGTTTGGCTATTATTCCTCTTTTCCTGCATATCTATTCAACATTTGGCTAAAAAGAAACCATGCCATATAATTTTTTTCACAATGCAATGCGACACATTGACATCTCAAATCGCTTTAAAGAGTCTTCTAATATTAAACAACAAATAAATATACTACAACAGTAACTTCATAAACAGTCCATTCATCACTGGATTTCTTCAAATTGCTGTGCAAGAAAAGACTGCCATCCACCTTGCCTGGTCACAGACTAACAGCTGGCTTCTCTCTGACACCACACACCCATCTGAAGGTGACGCTTTATCTTTTGGAAGCACATAATTACCAGGCTAACAGCTGGCTTCTCTCTGACACCACACACCCATCTGAAGGTGACGCTTTATCTTTTGGAAGCACATAATTACCAGGCTAACAGCCGGCTTCTCTCTGACACCACACACCCATCTGAAGGTGACGCTTTATCTTTTGGAAGCACATAATTACCAGGCTAACAGCTGGCTTCTCTCTGACACCACACACCCATCTGAAGGTGACGCTTTATCTTTTGGAAGCACATAATTACCAGGCTAACAGCTGGCTTCTCTCTGACACCACACACCCATCTGAAGGTGACGCTTTATCTTTTGGAAGCACATAATTACCAAGCGGACAGTAGGCCTCTTGAAGCCACAGAGGAAATCAACATGATCCACAAGTATTCTTTCACAATAGCTGGCCTTATGTTATCTGCAGTTTTGAGCTGCACGGTCCCACTCCCTGGTGGATAACACCCACTCTTCATTTATGTAACGGGCTGTAAGGCACAAGTATCCTATTTTTCGAAAATTGTCAGTCCACATGTAAAGTGTAATTGCGCCATTGTATTTATCCAAGTTCCCTCTCAACTCCGGGACTACCCGCCAGCTGATTGTTTTGGCCTGATTCAGGAATCTAGTGCGATAGGAGAGAGACTGACTGAAACATTCATACCTCCATTAATTTACAAAAGGATAGTCTAATAGCTCGGCTAGGTGTGAAAAAACAGTTTAGACTACCAATAGATGCTGCAGTCGGTCAGAGTTGAGTCCTGTTGTAAAGTGTTGCCTAATGGCTTTTAGTACTCTGTTTTACATTCGTAATTCAATATCACAGACCTGATTTGCCCTAATGAAAAAGCATCAACCCCTACAAATAGCAAATAGTAAGTAGCATTTCACTACACACACAACAACATCTGCTAAAAACGTGTATGTGACCAATAAAATTTGATTTGATTTTATATAAATGTATTATAATCCACATAACAATTCAAAATGAAATTAGATGTAGCGAGAAGAGAGACTGCATGCTAAAGACAATCAGAAAGAATGTGACTTTAACCCTGCATTATATAACTTATTTTGATTGAAAGCCTGGAATGAGTGGAGTCACTCAGCCCCATGTTATTCCTGCTTCTGTAGCCTATTGGAGTGTTTGTTTAATATCATACTGATTCTGTGATCACCAAGCCTCATGCTACTGCAAAATGTCGGATAAAGCAATTTCACAAATCTGGCTGTTTTTAAACTTTGCTATGCTGTATTAAAAGTCTTTGCAATTGTTTTTAAATTAGAACAGACTCTCTGGTATTAGTTATACTGTATTTAGTATTGTTTACACAGTTCCAAACTGGCAGATGAACTAGATTGTAATCTAACAGCACCTGTTTGTCATGCGTTTTTGACAATGATTTTACATGAGGCCTAATTCACACGATATGTCTAAAATACTTATATCCACTAGGCTAATAAATAATCAAATGTTTTCCTTTTGATTATTTAATGAACCTATGTCATGTTATTTCAAGTTATCCCTTCCGAGCACATGCAAAAGCGATTTGGAGTTGTTGAACGGGAGTGACAAAATGTATTACAATTACATTTGAATGAACTGAATGATGAGGATGAAGAAGAGAAGTGATGAATTTAGAACAATAGTGTTAGAATTGCTTTTCCTTTCTCCTGCGAGCACACTCAAAAATATACAATTTTTGGGGGGGTTTCTACTTTGTCAGACGAAGCTGTAACTGGACCGTAGCTTTATTACTTACTAAAACTGTTGTTACACTGTAAGGTTTTTTATTCTAAGAGAAAGGAAAATGTATATTCTTAAAATAAATGTGTTGACTGAATATACGCAAGTGATGTCGGGTAAATTAACAAGTTAAATAGCCTCCGCTCCTAAAGCCTCTGTGTAACGCCCTGGCCATAGAGAGGGGATTTTGTTCTCTATTTTGGTTAGGCCAGGGTGTGACATGGGTGGGCGTTCTACGTTTATTTTTCTATGTTGGTTTGTTTCTTTGGTTCGGCCGTGTGTCGCTCTCAATCAGGAACAGCTGTAGTTCGTTGTTGCTGATTGAGAGTCATACATAGGCAGCCTGTTTTTCCTTTGGGGTTTGTGGGTGATTATTTTCTGTCTAGGTTTGTGTTAATCCTGACAGGACTGTTTGGCTGTCGTTTCTTTTCGTGTTTTGTTTGTAGTGTTCATTCGTTTATTAAAATCCTTTATGATGAACACATCCTCCGCTGCACCTTGGTCTCATTGCGACGATGGTCGTTACACTCTGTTACTAAGCGCATGTTAACAAATAAAGGTTTCACATATTTTCAAGACCTGAGCTATTTAATGTAGGTGTTTTATTTATTACATTTAATTGTGGAATGTTCCCGAATAGATAACAACAAATAGAAAGAATAATCAGGTGGCATTGGTAGAGAGTCAGGCGGAGAAATTAGTGAAGGTGCACTGTAAGTACGCAACAACGCTGTGGGCTAGGTGTAAATGGTTTCGCAGCCTTTCCAATAAATTGGAATACAAAAGAAGCCATCCACCCTTGATGGGCTATCAGCAGGACAATAGACTCTTGCAGAGTTTAGGGACTTTAAATGTATTAATGTATGTTTGCAAGGCATGTCAATTCACCCATCTCTTTGCATAGCCCACCACATGCACTGTTTTCTAACCACGTCTGGATGGATCCATAATGAATTAAAGTAGGCTAATGCAATTGAAGGCAACACATTGTTGCTTACTGAAACACCCAAAGTCATCCAGTTGTTATAATAGGATTTAAATCAATAGCCTACCTGCGTGGGGTTAACTATTTCAGCACCCTTTGAGACAAGCATGGGGACTGGTCTTGATAAATCAATCAGATGTTTATTTTCACTGAATCTCTGTTTGGGTATTGGTTAGCCTACAATTAGGGTGGGGAAATGTTAGGATTATTTTGCTCTTCACTCACAGTTGCTTAGTAGCCTAGGCCTACTCCCGACCTGTCATGTTGTACAGCGACATATTTTCCTGATGGAAACCCTGAGGCCTACATAGGAACACCGTAATATTAATCAATTGAATTAAACTACATTTCTAACAGTATAAACAACACAACAAATTATAATGAATCCCATATAGTCTGTTCTAACAAAAAAGGTTTTAAAGTCAGTATTAAAAACAGTCAAATGCATTCGTGAATTCAATCGCTTTAGCCGACATGTTGCGGTTATTCATTGTTTAATTACTCAAGGCTCCCTTTGTTGTTTTGTTTTATAACTAAAATGGTTGACTGTTTTTAAAGACTTGGATGACTTGTATGCTGTGTGATGACATGCACAAATTCATGAATGTTTGATTGATATACTGTATATTGAAGTAGGCCTTTATGCCATTAAGTAAGTTAGGCTTAAACAGCTACAGGACTGTTAGGCCTACAGCTCCATGTCATTTCAGTAACTTAACTTCTCAAAGATGCCCTCTGGTCGTCCAAATAGCATTAATGGCAACAATGGCTGACAGTAAAATACTATGACGTCATGCACTGTTTTGTTATACTCCGTTGCTGGAAAAATGTATGTGTTATGGCTTTACACCCCCTGCTATTTTTATTTAACCTTTATTTAACTAGGCAAGTCAGTTAAGAACAAAGTCTTATTTACAATGACGGCATACCCCGACCAAATCCTAACAATGCTGGGCCAATTTTGCGCCACCCTATGGGACTCCCAATCACGGCCGGTTGTGATACAGCCTGGAATCAAACCAGGGTCTGTAGTAACGCCTCTAGCACTGAGATGCAGTGCCTTAGACCGCTGTGCCACTCGAAAGCCCAGCTATATTGTGGATAAAGAGTTATGCCTCTAACAGAACACAGAGGGTGTTCTTTAATGGAAGCCTCTCCAACATAATCCAGGTAGAATCAGGAATTCCCCAGGGCAGCTATCTAGGCCCCTTACTTTTTTCAATCTTTACTAAACGACATGCCATGAGTAAAGCCAGTGTGTCTATGTATGCGGATGACTCAACACTATACACATCACCTACTACAGCTACTGAAATGACTGCAACACTTAACAAAGAGCTGCAGTTAGTTTCAGAATGGGTGGCAAGGAATAAGTTAGTCCTAAATATTTCAAAAACCAAAATCATTGTATGAAGGAAATTTGATTTTGTCCATCTTGGCTTTGGTGTCATAAAATATCCTTGGTTCCTGCCTGGGCCTGGTAAAGATATGAGAGGGGGGGGCATAATTTCCTCCTTTAGACTATTTGGCAGAACGGACAGAATATGTTAATTTAATTAAGATAGGAGACGGTGCCAGACACATGCCGGAACCAAACCTATGAACTATGCCTATGTAAAATATCTGTAACCAGTATATAAGGGATCTAAACGGGACTGCCCCGTTAGAGCTCCTGACAGACGGTGCATCAAGTTTGTTGGAACCTCTCCAGTTAACTGATAATAGGCAACAATTAATTTAAGATTGACTTCCTGTGTGTCCCTTTGTATGAATTTACACGACAATTGTATTTTGGACAAATCATTCACTAAACCTCAAATAAATCTTGTAATAAATAATGTGGAAATTGAGCAAGTTGAGGTGACTAAACTGTCATGGTCAAAACATGTTGATACAACAGTAGCTAAGATGGGGAGGAGTCCGTCTATAATAAAGCACTGGTCTGCCTTCTCAACAACACTATCAACAAGGCAGGTTCTGCAGGCCCAAGTTTGGTCACACCTGGACTACTGTTCAGTCGTGTGGTCAGGTGCCACAAAGAGGGACTTACATTACAATTGGCTCAGAACAGGGCAGCACGGCTGGCCCTTGAATGTACGTTGAGAGCTAGCGTTAACAATATGCATGTCAATCTCTCATGGCTCAAAGTGGAAGAGAGATTGACTTCATCGCTACTTGTTTATGCAAGAATGCACCAGGCTGTCTGTTTAAAATATTAGCACACGGCTCAGACACCCATACATACCCCACAAGACATGTCACCAGAGGTCTCTTCACAATCCCCAAGTCCAGAACAGACTATTGGAAGCGCACAGTACTACAGAGAGCCATGACTACATGGAACTCTATTCCACATCAGGCAACTGATGCAAGCAGTAGAATCAGATTTAAAAAACAGATTTTATGGAACAGCAGATACTGTGAAGAGATACACACACACACAGGTACAGACACACGCATGGGCACACAAACACTAGCACCCGCACTCTACACACACGTACATTGTAATATTGTTGTATGGTGGTATTGTACATTTTGTATTGTATATATGTAGTGGTGTAATAATGTTTTATGATGTACTGTTTTATCTTTTGTTTTATATGTAATGTAAGTACCTTAATGTGTTTGGACCCCAGGAAGAATAGCTGATGCCTTGGCAACAGCTAATGGGGAGCCATTATAAATACTAAATACAAAGACTGCGAGCTTGGAAGGAAGGAGGATGTGGTGACGTTTAAACCATCCAATGTGGTCTATGTCAATATTGACAAGGAGTGTTATGTCCAATATCTCAACCTGACGAGCATTTCATTGACGAGTTACTCCTCAACTATCTCCTCTCTCTCTCCCTTCCAATCAGTAACTTAATTTAACATCTCCCTGTTACTTAAAGTTCTTGTTGTTTTTTGTTGGTGGTAAACACAGTTTCATCACAAACAGGCGTGAGTGCATCTGCCTGCTTGGAGGCCTGGCAGGGAGTAGGCAGGCAGGTGTAATTGGAATTCTGGTGTGAAGCGGGAGCAGGAAATGAATGTGACAGGATCAGAGGGATCAGGTCCTCTGCAGGAATCTCAATTAGAGCTGGGGGCCCAGGGGAGGGATGGAAACTCTCCCCAACTAACTCTGCTTAATTTTGGACAAAAGTTTCGACCTAATGATGCCAGCATAGGCTTTCAGTGCCTTCCCTTGTTTTTTGTCTGTAGGAATCTCAGAAGAGGGAATATGGAATGAATCAGAATGCTTCTATGTGTGTATTTGTGTGTGTGGGGAAGGGCGGGGGTGAAATGCAAAATACCTACGGCGTAGTCAAGGTGAAGGTTTGGAAATATGAAAGACGAAAGTGTTCACATGTCATTTGGAGGCATTTACTTTACCCATCTCTCCACATGGGTGGAGTCACAGACAAGGTGTGAATTATTATTAAAATAGGCCAGACCCCAGCCAGCCGGCCAGCCAGCAAGTCAGCCAGTCAGCCAGTCAGTCAGCCAGTCAGCCAGCCAGCCAGTCAGCCAGCCAGCCAGTCAGCCAGTCAGTCAGTCAGCCAGTCAGCCAGCCAGCCAGTCAGCCAGCCAGCCAGTCAGCCAGCCAGCCAGCCAGTCAGCCAGTCAGTCAGCCAGTCAGCCAGCCAGCCAGTCAGCCAGCCAGTCAGCCAGCCAGCCAGTCAGTCAGCCAGTCAACATGGAACCTGCTCTTTCTCTCCTGTTGAGTTATCCTTCCTCCAGTTCAAGATCATTTTTAGTCATAAGTGTTTTTTGTGTGTGTGAAATATGCCATAGTTACTGTAAATGGTTTACTTTACATAGGTTGTGTGCTTGTGTTTGGTTCACAGAGCGCACATACGGAGTGTATACAGAGGGGGGTGAATGAGTTTCAAGTGGAGGCAGTGCTAATGTGCTTGCTTGTTGGCTCATTGAACTGCTGGATTTGCATGCTAAGTTTTGCATGGTAACTGCTGCCGACGACCGGTTGTTTTGCCTGTGTTAAGCCAAGCTACAATGCCTGCCTGTCCGACACAGCGCTAATACTCCTCAATTAGAGCATTTTGAAAAAGGTTTGATTTAATAAACCAGGATGAATTTTCATCTCTTTTACTGCTCCTGGCCCATTTGCTTTTCTTGATAAGTGACACCTGTTTTCTCTGTAATAATGTTAATCCTAATGATCTCGACCCGTAAGCTGTTCCTTAATGATGCCTGTGTTGCCTGGCCTCTGATGTATTGAGTAAGGCCCTCAGATGAATGCTATCTGGGGACAGAGGGAGGGAGAGCTAGCTGCAACAGCTTGCCCAGGCCGTACCGGGGGGAATTCTGTACTGCAATCTTTCTCCAGTTTTACATCCCCACTATCTACTTCTCCTGTGAAGGACGCTGTTTGTCAGACAACGCTTGTGAGCCTCTCTAGATACCCGGGGAATTCATGAATTGCAGCCTCCTGAGGCGTGAAGTCGAAAGGGATGTTCCCTGGCGAGATCTCTAGCTCTCCGCAGCCGGACGCCAAGTCGCACCTGAATGATGATGCTATATCTACAGCATGGCCCCCCACCCCACAGCTGCTTTACATTCAACCGTATCAGCCTCATAATCATGTGTCCTATGGCAACAAAATGTACTTAAATAAAACATGAAAGTCAAAGTGTATGTTTTGAATATTAATTTAAACTCTCAGAGATGACAGCTTTCAAACCGGCTGCTATCTGTTTGAAGTTTAAATACTGTATCGCTGAAGTACATTGTTCATCCAGCATTCCGATCAACAGGCCTGGCTGTCATTGGCTGCCTGTTGAGGAAGAGACAGACAAGGTTATCACTATCCCTCCCTAGCAACAGCCCTGTGACAAAATCATATGCCGTATCTTTCAAACAAACAGATGCCCATTCTGAGTGTTTTCTTTATCACTAGTCATACCACAGTGTGCAAATTCTTTCCACACATTCTTTCTGTGAAAGATAACTGGTGTTCATTTTTAAAAAATCAAACAGGAAAATATCTGATATTGTTGTGTTTTCCAGTCTGAATTCCTCTGAGACTTTAACCTTTCAAATACAGAGGTGAGGTGATTATGTGTTTGCCTCTCCCTCAGTGCTGTGCGTGTGCGTGTGTGTGCGTGCGTGTATGGTGCAACGGTCTAAGGCACTGCATCTCAGTGCTAGAGGCATCACTACAGACCCTGGTTCGATTCCAGGCTTTATCACAACTGGCTGTGATTGGGAGTTCCATAGGGCGGCGCACAATTGGCTCAGCGTCGTCCGGGTTTGGCTGGGGTAGGCCGTCATTGTAAATAATAATTTGTTCTTAACTGACTTGCCTAGTTAAATTAAGGTTAAATAAAAAATGTATTAAAATGTGTGTGTATGTGCTTGTACTGTATTACTATCTCGTGGAAATCCCCAAAGTCCCCACAAGGATATGTCGCGGGTACATTTCTCACGTCCCCACGAGGACAAAGGCTATTTTAAAATGAAGGTTAGGGTTAAGGTTAGGATTAGGGTTAAGGTTAGGGAAAATAGGATTTTGAATTGACATTTTAGGTCCCCACAAGGATAGTAAAAGTGTGTGTTGGCATGGTGTGAGAACTGAACCTGCTGTTGTTAAGGAACACTAATGAGCCTGCTGTACCTGCCTAGCGTCCATCTCTCTCTCTCTTTCTATCTCTCTCTCTCTTTCTCCCTCTCTCTCTTTCTTTCTCCTTTCTCTTTCTCTCTCTCTCTCTCCCCCTCCCCTCTTTTTTTCTCCTCTCTCTCCCTCCCCCTCCCTTTCTCTTTCTTTTCTCTCTCCCTCACTCTCTCTTTCTTTCTCCTCTCTCTCTCTCCCCCTCTCTCTTTCTCATCTCTCTTTCTCCTCTCTCCCTCACTCTCTCTTTCTCCTCTCTCTCTCCCTCTCTCTTTCTTTCTCCTCTCTCTCTCCCCCTCTCTCTTTCTCATCTCTCTCCCCTCTCTCTTTCTCCTCTCTCTACTCTCGTTCTCTCTCTACTCTCGATCTCATTTCTTTTTCTATCTTCGTCTCTCTCTCTCAGAGAAGAGAACATTACAGGACCTGGAGGAGCTATCTGCTGTAAAGAGCCCTGACAGCTTTTCTCTCTGTCTCTCCTTCTAGTCTGGAGCTGCCATGCTGCCTGTTAGAACCCACAAAGTCAAGGGCTGGGCAGAGCGAGAGAGTCAGTCCTGGGGGACCCCTGTGTGGGTGTGTCTCCTCACAGATAACCTTGGCGGTGACAAATGTCATTAAGGCTGCAGGCGCCAGAAATGCGTTAATTGCTAGCCACATCTTCTTAAAGCTCCCCTCTGATGGCAGAGGGGGAGGGGAAATCAATTGGCTGATGATGGCGATAGGGGCTATTGTCAGAGTGTAGGACACCTGATGGAGCCGTGTTGGCTGTCAGGACTGGAGGAAATACCAGGACCACCGCTACATTACCAGGGACCAGAGGAGACTCGTTCTGTTTCTCTTCTCTATTTATTATTGAACCTTTATTTAGACAGGGAGTCAATGCTGAGAACAATGTCTCTTTATTTAGACAGGGAGTCAATGTTGAGAACAAGGTCTCTTTATTTAGACAGGGAGTCAATGCTGAGACCAATGTATCTTTATTTAGACAGGGAGTCAATGTTGAGAACAAGGTCTCTTTATTTAGACAGGGAGTCAATGCTGAGACCAATGTATCTTTATTTAGACAGGGAGTCAATGCTGAGATCAATGTCTCTTTATTTAGACAGGGAGTCAATGCTGAGAACAAGATCTCTTTATTTAGACAGGGAGTCAATGCTGAGAACAAGATCTCTTTATTTAGACAGGGAGTCAATGCTGAGAACAATGTCTCTTTATTTAGACAGGGAGTCAATGCTGAGAACAATGTCTCTTTATTTAGACAGGGAGTCAATGCTGAGAACAATGTCTCTTTATTTAGACAGGGAGTCAATGCTGAGAACAATGTCTCTTTATTTAGACAGGGAGTCAATGCTGAGAACAAGGTCTCTTTTCCAGATGAGCCCTGTATAGCATCACAATACACATCAAAATACAATAAACACATTAAACTACATATTCATATACACAACAATACAAGGAAAGCAAACCACAATCATAAAAAATACACATTCTTCAGTAAAAAGGTCCCCTAACAACCATCTGAAATGCCCTGGAGGCATCAATTCCTCCCATTTTAACATGTATTGTAGACTATTCCACACGTAAGGTGCAAGGAAATTAAAGACTGATCTACCCAACTGTCTAGACACCAAAGGAGTCTCTAGAGTTAACCAACCCTGTGAACGGGTTTGATAACTTGTTATTTAAAATCTTAACAGTGATGCTTGGTAAATCGGACGTTTGTGGAGCAAGGCTTTGAAAAACAGAAAGAGCGTAACGATGTGATCTACGTCACTGCAAAGAGGTCCAGACAACATTTTGGTAAAGAATACAGTGAGAATAATAAAACTCTCCTGTGATAAAACCATTATGGAACACGGCATCCAGGGGTTTAAGAGTATATGTATTTGTATTTATTATGGATCCCCGTTAGCTGCTGCCAAGACAGCAGATACTCTTCCTGGGGTCCAGCAACATTAAGGCACTTCTACACAGTTTAAAATATTACATGACATTACATTTCATAACACTTTACCCAGTACATTTAGTGTGTTCCCTCAGGCCACTACTCCACTGTCACATATTTACAATACAACATCCATGTGTACGTGTGTGTCTTATCATGTGTACGTCTGTGTGTGCTTGTGTGTCTCTTCACAGTCCCCGCTGTTCCATAAGGTGTATTTTTATCTGTTTTTAAATCTGATTCTACTACTTGCATCAGTTACTTGATGTGGAATACAGTTCCATGTAGTCACGGCTCTATGTAGCACTGTGCGCCTCCCATAGTCTGTTCTGGACTTGGGGACAGTGAAGAGACCTCTGGTGGCATGTCTTGTGGGGTATGGATGCGTGTCTGAGCTGTATGCTAGTAGTTTAAACAGACAGCCTGGTGCATTCAACATGTCAACACTTGTTACAAAAAACAAGTAGTGATGAAGTCAATCTCTCCTCCACTTTGAGCCATGAGAGATTGAGATGCATATTATTAATGTTAGCTCTTCGTGTACATGTAAGGTTCAGCGATGCTGCACTGTTCTGAGCCAATTGTAATTTCCCAAGGTCCCTCTTTGTGACGCCTTTACCACATGACTGAACAGTAGTCCAGGTGCGACAAAACTCGGGCCTGTAGGACCTGCCTTGTTGACAGTGATGTTGAGAAGGTAGAAACTAGGGCCTGTAGGACCTGCCTTGTTGATAGTGTTGTTGAGAAGGTAGAAACTAGGGCCTGTAGGACCTGCCTTGTTGATAGTGTTGTTAAGAAGGTAGAAACTAGGGCCTGTAGGACCTGCCTTGTTGATAGTGTTGAGAAGGCAGAGCAGAGCTTTATTATGGACAGACTTCTCCCCATCTTAGCTACTGTTGTATCAATGTGTTTTGACCATGACAGTTTACAATCCAGGGCTACTGGATTGTAAAATACTGGATTGTAAACGAATCACCTAAACTTGCTCAATTTCCACATTATTTATTACAATATTTAGTTGAGGTTTAGGGTTTTGTGAATGAATTGTCCCAAATACAATGCGTTTAGTTTTTTGAAATATTTAAGACTAACTTATTCCTTGCCACCCATTCTGAAACTAACTGCAGTACTTTTTTAAGTGTTGCAGGGATTTAACTCGCTGTAGTAGCTGACTTGTATAGTCTTGAGTCATCCTTATACATAGAAACACTGGCTTTACTCAAAGTCAGTGTGTAAGAGTAGAGGCAGCTGCACTTTGATAAAAGACTTTACTGAGTTACAGTTCATATAAGAAAATCAGTCAATTTAAATAAGTTCATTAGACCCTAATCTATGCATTTCACATGACTGGGAACACAGATATGTTTCTGGTGGTCACAGATACCTTAAAAAAAGGTAGGGGGCGTGGATCAGAAAACCAGTCAGTATCTGGTGTGACCACCTTAAGTAGCGTGACATATCTCCTTCACATAGAGTTGATCGTTGTCTGTAGCTTATGCCTGCCCATACCATAACCCCGCCGCCACCATGGGGCACTCTGTTCACGAAGTTGACATCAGCCACCCGCTCGCCCACTCGACGCCATACACGTCGTGTGGTTTTGTGCGTTTCTGAGGCCGGTTGGATGTACTGCCAAATGCTCTAAAACGACCTAGGAGGGGGCGGCTTATGGTAGAGAAATTAACATTAAATTCTCGGGCAACAGCACTGGTGGGCATTCCTGCAGTTAGCATGCCAATTTCACACTCCCTAAAAACTTGAGACATCTGTGGCATTGTGTGACAAAACTGCACATTTAGAATGGCCTTTTATTGTCCCCAACACAAGGTGCACCTGTGTAATGATCATGCTGTTTAAACAGCTTCTTGATATGCCACGCCTGTCAGGTGGATTATCTTGGCAGAGGAGAAATCCTCACTAACAGGGATGTAAACAAATTTGTGAACACAATTTGAGAGAAATAAGCTTTTTGTGCGTATGGAACATTTCTGGGATATTTTATTTCAACTCACTTTACATGTTGTGTTTATATTTGTGTTCACCATAATCAAGAACATGTAGAAAGGTTGACTGCACAATATGCTTCCTGCTGACTACAGAGAGACAAGATCTGTTTCTGTAAAAAACAAACAAAAAAAAAAGCCCACTTTAAATCTTGATTTCTTAACAATGTCAGTCGTATGTTTTTTAAAACGATAAATCGTTGTCAATCCAAATACGAAGATATATGGATGGAGGGACTTGTTCGATTATAGAACCATCTGATGAGTAAAGATGTAATCCATCTGAGACAATCTTACGAGAACTTGAAGACAACATGTATTTAGTTTTGTCCAAATTAAGTACAAGTTTTAAATCAGTAAAGGCTTCCTGCACAACTGCAAAATCTGACTGTAGTCTTGTCACAGCCAGGGCAATTCCGTAAATAAAAGTATAATCCGCATATAGATGAAACATTTAAAAAAAAAATACAGATTGACCAATAGCATTTACGTAAATATTTAGAAGAACAGTTCGACCCCTGCGGAACACTGTCACGGATCCCTCCGGAACTTTCATTACGCACACCTGGCCCCTATTCCCATTGATTAGTACCACTATACAGTGGGGGGAAAAGTATTTGATCCCCTGCTGATTTTGTACGTTTGCCCACTGACAAAGAAATGATCAGTCTATAATTTTAATAGTAGGTTTATTTGAACAGTGAGAGACAGAATAACAACAACAAAAAATCCAGAAAAATGCATGTCAAAAATGTTATAAAATTATTTGCATTTTAATGAGGGAAATAAGTATTTGACCCCTCCGCAAAACATGACTTAGTACTTGGTGGCAAAACCCTTGTTGGCAATCACAGAGGTCAGACGTTTCTTGTAGTTGGCCACCAGGTTTGCACACATCTCAGGAGGGATTTTGTCCCACTCCTCTTTGCAGATCTTCTCCAAGTCATTAAGGTTTTGAGGCTGACGTTTGGCAACTCGAACCTTCAGCTCCCTCCACAGATTTTCTATGGGATTAAGGTCTGGAGACTGGCTAGGCCACTCCAGGACCTTAATGTGCTTCTTCTTGAGCCACTCCTTTGTTGCCTTGGCCGTGTGTTTTGGGTCATTGTCATGCTGGAATACCCATCCACGACCCATTTTCAATGCCCTGGCTGAGGGAAGGAGGTTTTCACCCAAGATTTGACGGTACATGGCCCCGTCCATCGTCCCTTTGATGCGGTGAAGTTGTCCTGTCCCCTTAGCAGAAAAACACCCCCAAAGCATAATGTTTCCACCTCCATGTTTGACGGTGGAGATGGTGTTCTTGGGGTCATAGGCAGCATTCCTCCTCCTCCAAACACGGCGAGTTGAGTTGATGTCAAAGAGCTCCATTTTGGTCTCATCTGACCACAACACTTTCACCAGTTGTCCTCTGAGTCATTCAGATGTTCATTGGCAGACTTCAGACGGGCCTGTATATGTATTCTTGAGCAGGGGACCTTGCGGGCGCTGCAGGATTTCATTCCTTCACGGCGTAGTGTGTTTCCATTTGTTTTCTTGGTGACTATGGTCCCAGCTGCCTTGAGATCATTGACAAGATCCTCCCGTGTAGTTCTGGGCTGATTCCTCACCGTTCTCATGATCATTGCAACTCCACGAGGTGAGATCTTGCATGGAGCCCCAGGCCGAGGGAGATTGACAGTTCTTTTGTATTTCTTTCATTTGCGAATAATCGCACCAACTGTTGTCACCTTCTCACCAAGCTGCTTGGCGATGGTCTTGTAGCCCATTCCAGCCTTGTGTAGGTCTACAATCTTGTCCCTGACATCCTTGGAGAGCTCTTTGGTCTTGGCCATGGTGGAGAGTTTGGAATCTGATTGATTGATTGCTTCTGTAGACAGGTGTCTTTTTTACAGGAAACAAGCTGCGATTAGGAGCACTCCCTTTAAGAGTGTGCTCCTAATCTCAGCTCGTTACCTGTATAAAAGACACCTGGAAGCCAGAAATCTTTCTGATTGAGAGGGGGTCAAATACTTATTTCCCTCAATAAAATGGAAATCAATTTATAACATTTTTGACATGCGTTTTTCTGGATATTTTTGTTATTCTGTCTCTCACTGTTCAAATAAACCTACCATTACAATTATAGACTGATCATGTCTTTGTCAGTGGGCAAACGTACAAAATCAGCAGGGGATCAAATACTTTTTTCCCTCACTGTAAGTGTGCCCTTTGTTCACCATTGTCCTGTCTATTATTGTTACAATGTCCATTGGTGCGTGTGAGTACCTGTGCTGTGTTGTTTTGGCTTTCGTGAAAGAATACAGAAGGCCGTTTTGACCCTCCATGAAAGAATACAGAAGGCCGTTTTCACCCTCCATGAAAGAATACAGAAGGCCGTTTTCACCCTCCATGAAAGAATACAGAAGGCCGTTTTCACCCTCCATGAAAGAATACAGAAGGCCGTTTTCACCCTCCATGAAAGAATACAGAAGGCCGTTTTCACCCTCCATGAAAGAATACAGAAGGCCGTTTTAAATTGAAGAGTCCGTTAACACGCATCTTAACAACATGTCATCTAAGGCGCCCAGGTAGGCTGCTTTATCAAGCAGAACTAAATCGATTCATTTTCCGATCCGAAATGCACTGTTTACAACTATATGTGTCTGTTCATACAATGACAGTTGTGGTCTTTGAACAGTAGTCAATTACATTCAGTTATAAAAATCTGTTTTAATGATAGCGATGACAGCAAGTGTGGTTATTCATGGTGTGATTGATATCTAGCCGTCCCAGCGAGCGGTGCCTGTTTGCGACACAATGAGTCGTCAATGTCAGGGTGGTTTATCTGCCAGCGGTGGTTAAAAACGGACGGGGTTGAATGGTGCAAGGGAAGCATTACACATGGCTGTTGTCAGATAATAAATCACTGTCCATCTCTGTGGGGCTATTCCTGACTTGACTCATTTGGACGGCACCAGGTCTTTGTTGTTGTTCTATAGCCCCCCCTTCTCTCCTCCTCTGTCTCTTTTCTCACAAAAGCCCCATCATGCAGCCAGCTCTGCTCGGCCATGCCTCCCACACTCTCTCTGTCCACACGATCAATAGGTCACCTATCTTATTAGACCCACAAACGTATTCCTCAAATGTTCTCTTTTCCGTTCTCCTCACTCTCTCATCTATCTCTCTTTCTCACTCTCACATCTGTCTCCCTCATCCCCTGCTCCCTCTTCTCTCCCTATCTCCTCTCTTCTCTCTCACCTTCTCCTCCCTCTCCCTCTCCTCTCTCTCTCTCTCGCCCTCTCCTCCCTCTCCCTCCTCTTCTCGCTCACCCTCTCCTCCCTCTCCTCTCTCCTCTCTCACCCTCTCCTCCCTCTCATCTCTTCTCTCTCACCCTCTCCCCCTCTCCCTCTCATCTCTTCTCTCTCACCCTCTCCTCCCTCTCCTCTCTTCTCTCTCACCCTCTCCTCCCTCCTCTCATCTCTTCTCTCTCACCCTCTCCTCCCTCTTCCTCTCCTCTCTTCTCTCTCACCCTCTCCTCCCTCTCCCTCTCCCTCTCCCTCTCATCTCTTCTCTCTCACCTCTCCTCCCTCTCCCTCTCCCTCTCATCTCTCTCTCTCACCCTCTCCTCCCTCTCCCTCTCCTCTCTTCTCTCTCACCCTCTCCTCCCTCTCCCTCTCCTCTCTTCTCTCTCACCCTCTCCTCCCTCTCCCTCTCATCTCTTCTCTCTCACCCTCTCCCTCCCTCTCCCTCTCATCTCTTCTCTCTCACCCTCTCCTCCCTCTCCCTCTCATCTCTTCTCTCTCACCCTCTCCTCCCTCCCTCTCCCTCTCATCTCTTCTCTTTCACCCTCTCCTCCCTCCCATCTCTTCTCTCTCACACTTTCCTCCCTCTCCCTCTCATCTCTTCTCTCTCACCCTCTCCTCCCTCTCCCTCATCTCTTCTCTCACCCTCTCCCTCTCCCTCACCCTCTCCTCCCTCTCCCTCTCTCATCTCTTCTCTCTCACCCTCTCCCTCTCTCATCTCTTCTCTCTCACCCTCTCATCTCCTCTCTCTCACCCTCTCCTCCCTCTCCTCTCTCTCTCTCTCCCTCTCATCTCTTCTCTCTCACCCTCTCCTCCCTCTCCCTCTCTCATCTCGTCTCTCTCACTCTCTCCCTCCCTCTCTCGTCTCTTCTCTCTCACCCTCTCCTCCCTCTCATCTCTTCTCTCTCACCCTCTCCTCCTCCCTCTCCTCTCTCCTCTCTCACCCTCTCCTCCCTCTCATCTCTTCTCTCTCACCCTCTCCCCCCTCTCCCTCTCATCTCTTCTCTCTCACCCTCTCCTCCCTCTCCTCTCTTCTCTCTCACCCTCTCCTCCCTCTCCCTCTCTCATCTCTTCTCTCTCACCCTCTCCTCCCTCTTCCTCTCCTCTCTCTCTCTCTCACCCTCTCCTCCCTCTCCCTCTCCCTCTCCCTCTCATCTCTTCTCTCTCACCCTCTCCTCCCTCTCCCTCTCATCTCTTCTCTCTCACCCTCTCCTCCCTCTCCCTCTCCTCTCTTCTCTCTCACCCTCTCCTCCCTCTCCCTCTCCTCTCTCTCTCTCTCACCCTCCCTCTCCCTCTCCTCTCTTCTCTCTCACCCTCTCCTCCCTCTCCCTCTCATCTCTTCTCTCTCACCCTCTCCTCCCTCTCCCTCTCATCTCTTCTCTCTCACCTCTCCTCCCTCCCTCTCCCTCTCATCTCTTCTCTTTCACCCTCTCCTCCCTCCCTCTCCCTCTCATCTCTTCTCTCTCACCCTCTCCTCCCTCTCCCTCTCATCTCTTCTCTCTCATCTCTTCTCTCTCACCCTCTCCTCCCTCTCCCTCTCATCTCTTCTCTCTCACCCTCTCCTCCCTCTTCCTCTCCTCTCTTCTCTCTCACCCTCTCCTCCCTCACCCTCTCCTCCCTCTCCCTCTCATCTCTTCTCTCTCACCCTCTCCTCCCTCTCCCTCTCCTCTCTTCTCTCTCACCCTCTCCTCCCTCTCCCTCTCCTCTCTTCTCTCTCACCCTCTCCTCCCTCTCCCTCTCATCTCTTCTCTCTCACCCTCCCTCTCCCTCTCCTCTCTTCTCTCTCACCCTCTCCTCCCTCTCCCTCTCCCCTCTTCTCTCTCACCTCTCTCCTCCCTCTCCCTCTCATCTCTTCTCTCTCTCCCGCTCTCCTCCCTCTCCCTCTCATCTCTTCTCTCTCACCCTCTCCTCCCTCTCCCTCTCTCATCTCTTCTCTCTCATCCTCTCCTCCCTCCCTCTCCCTCTCATCTCTTCTCTCTCATCCTCTCCTCCCTCTCCCTCTCTCATCTCTTCTCTCTCACCCTCTCCTCCCTCTCCCATCTCTTCTCTCTCACCCTCTCCTCCCTCTCCTCTCTTCTCTCTCACCCTCTCCTCCCTCTCCTCCCTCTCATCTCTTCTCTCTCACCCTCTCCTCCCTCTCCTCTCTTCTCTCTCACCCTCTCCTCCCTCTCCCTCTCCTCTCTTCTCTCACCCTCTCCTCCCTCTCCCTCTCATCTCTTCTCTCTCACCCTCTCCTCCCTCTCCCTCTCATCTCTTCTCTCTCACCACTTTCCTCCCTCTCCCTCTCATCTCTTCTCTCTCACCCTCTCCTCCCTCTCCCTCATCTCTTCTCTCACCCTCTCCTCCCTCTCCCTCCTCTCTTCTCTCACCCTCTCCTCCCTCTCCCTCTCCTCTCTTCTCTCTCACCCTCTCCTCCCTCTCTCTCATCTCTTCTCTCTCCCGCTCTCCTCCCTCTCCCTCTCATCTCTTCTCTCTCATCCTCTCCTCCCTCTCCCTCTCTCATCTCTTCTCTCTCACCCTCTCCTCCCTCTCCCTCTCATCTCTTCTCTCTCCCCCTCTCCTCCCTCTCATCTCTTCTCTCTCACCCTCTCCTCCCTCTCCCTCTCATCTCTTCTCTCTCACCCTCTCCTCCCTCTCCTCTCTTCTCTCTCACCGTCTCCTCCCTCTCCCTCTCCTCTCTTCTCTCTCACCCTCTCCTCCCACTCCCTCTCATCTCTTCTCTCTCACCCTCTCCTCCCTCTCCCTCCTCTTCTCCCTCACCCTCTCCTCCCTCTCCCTCTCATCTCTTCTCTCTCACCCTCTCCTCCTTCTCCCTCTCATCTCTTCTCTCTCACACTTTCCTCCCTCTCCCTCTCATCTCTTCTCTCTCACCCTCTCCTCCCTCTCCCTCATCTCTTCTCTCACCCTCTCCCTCTCCTCTCACCCTCTCCTCCCTCTCCCTCTCTCATCTCTTCTCTCTCACCCTCTCCCTCTCTCATCTCTTCTCTCTCACCCGCTCATCTCTTCTCTCTCACCCTCTCCTCCCTCTCCTCTCTTCTCTCTCACCCTCTCCTCCCTCTCCTCTCTTCTCTCTCACCCTCTCCTCCCTCTCCCTCTCCTCTCTTCTCTCTCACCCTCTCCTCCCACTCCCTCTCATCTCTTCTCTCTCACCCTCTCCCTCCTCTTCTCCCTCACCCTCTCCTCCCTCTCCCTCTCATCTCTTCTCTCTCACCTCCTTCTCCCTCTCATCTCTTCTCTCTCACACTTTCCTCCCTCTCCCTCTCATCTCTTCTCTCTCACCCTCTCCTCCCTCTCCCTCATCTCTTCTCTCACCCTCTCCCTCTCCTCTCACCCTCTCCTCCCTCTCCCTCTCTCATCTCTTCTCTCTCACCCTCTCCCTCTCTCATCTCTTCTCTCTCACCCTCTCATCTCCTCTCTCTCACCCTCTCCTCCCTCTCCTCTCTTCTCTCTCTCCCTCTCATCTCTTCTCTCTCACCCTCTCCTCCCTCTCCCTCTCTCATCTCGTCTCTCTCACTCTCTCCTCCCTCTCTCGTCTCTTCTCTCTCACCCTCTCCTCCCTCTCATCTCTTCTCTCTCACCCTCTCCTCCCTCTCATCTCTTCTCTCTCACCCTCTCCTCCCTCTCCCTCTCTCCTCAGTGTCAGTGCATCACTAGATGGATCTTTAGATTTTGTCCTATTTTTTCTCCTCCCTCTGCGTCTTGTAATCCTACCCTTTGCCCTATCTCTTCTCTCTTCTCTCTTCATCTCTGTTTTTGTTATGACAGAAAGAAGGCCAGATGATGGTTACATGTTGGAACAGGTTGTTGATAGATAGATATTTCTCACTAAGACTACCTGAGACCGGTGTCCTGTTTCATAGAGTTGATATTGTATACAGAATACACAAAGATAAAAGTAGGTTATGTTTACCACACATTTTATTTCAGAAACTAGTTTCAACACCAATCTTTAGATCTTGATTTTCTTTCCCAAGACTCAGATATCGCTTCCACCTTGAATCAGTGGTCAACTGGACTACTCATCAAGAAGCCCATCCGTACATCTCTGGCTCCAAGGTGTGGGAGAATGTACTCTCCCTGTTTTTGGTCCAATGGGTGACATCAGTGCCATGGCTCGTTAGCCATTAAGAAACCCCATAACAGTTCCTCATTAACAGCCTGGAATCAGCAGCAAGCTTTTGTATTTAGTATTTATTAGGATCCCAATTATTCTTCCTGGGGTCTCAATAGAAATAAAACAATTACTCTTCCTGGGGTCTCAACAGGAATAACACAATTACTCTTCCTGGGGTCTCAACAGGAATAAAACAATCACTCTTCCTGGGGTCTCAACAGGAATAAAACAATTACTCTTCCTGGGGTGTCAACAGGAATAAAACAATTACTCTTCCTGGGGTCTCAACAGGAATAAAACAATTACTCTTCCTTGGGTCTCAACAGGAATAAAACAATTACATTATTACTCTAGTATTACAATACTACAATATAAAATGTACAATACTATAATATTACAATGTGTATGTGTGTTTGTAGAGTGTGTGTTAGTGGGTGTGTGTAGAGTGTGTGTTAGTGTGTGTGTTTGTAGAGTGGGTGCTAGTGTGTGTGTTTGTAGAGTGTGTGTTAGTGTGTGTGTGTGTGTAGAGTGTGTGTTTGTAGAATGGGTGCTAGTGTGTGTGTTTGTAGAGTGTGTGTTATTGTGTGTGTGTGTGTGTGTGTGTGTTAGAGTGTGTGTTAGTGTGTGTGTGTTTGTATAGTGTGTGTTAATGTGTGTGTGTGGTAGAGTGTGTGTTAGTGTGTGTAGAGTGTGTGTTTGTAGAGTGTGTGTGTTAGTGTGTGTTTGTAGAGTGTGTGTGTGTGTTTGTAGAGTGTTTGTTAGTGTGTTAGTGTGTGTGTGTGCTAGTTTGTGTGTTTGTAGAGGGTGTGCTAGTGTGTGTTTTTGAAGAGTGTGTGTTTGTGTGTGTGTGTGTGTGTGTGTGTGTGTGTGTGTGTGTGTGTGTGTGTGTGTGTGGCGTGTGTAGAGTGTGTGCATGTGTAGAGTGTGTGCATGTGTAGAGTGTGTGTTAGTGTGTGTGTTTGTAGAGTGTGTGTGTGTGTGTGTGTTTGTAGAGTGTTTGTATTAGTGTGTGTTAGTGTGTGTGTGTGTGTGTGTGTGTTTGTAGAGTGTGTGTGTGTTAATGTGTGTGTGTGTGTGTGTGTGTGTTTGTAGAGTGTGTGTGTGTGTGTGTGTGTGTGTGTGTGTGTGTGTGTGTGTTAGTGTGTGTGTTAGTGTGTGTGTGTGTTTGTAGAGTGTGTGTGTTTGTAGAGTGTTTGTGTTTGTAGAGTGTGTGTGTGTAGAGTGTGTGTGTGTAGAGTGTGTGTGTGTGTGTGTGTGTGTGTAGAGTGTGTGTGTGTGTGTGTAGAGTGTGTGTGTGTGTGTGTGTAGAGTGTGTGTGTGTGTGTAGAGTGTGTGTGTGTGTGTAGAGTGTGTGAGTGTGTGTGTGTGTGTAGTGTGGGTGTGTGTGTGTTAGTAGTGTGTGTGTGTGTTAGTAGAGTGTGTGTGTTAGTAGAGTGTGTGTGTTAGTAGAGTGTGTGTTTGTAGAGTGTGTGTGTGGGTAGAGTGTGTGTGTGTGTAGAGTGTGTGTGTGTGTAGAGTGTGTGTGTGTGTGTAGTGTGGGTGTGTGTGTGTTAGTAGTGTGTGTGTGTGTTAGTAGAGTGTGTGTGTTAGTAGAGTGTGTGTGTTAGTAGAGTGTGTGTTTGTAGAGTGTGTGTGTGTGTGTAGAGTGTGGGTGTGTGTAGAGTGTGTGTGTGTTTGTAGAGTGTGTGTGTTAGTAGTGTGTGTGTGTGTGTTAGTAGAGTGTGTGTGTTAGTAGAGTGTGTGTGTTAGTAGAGTGTGTGTTTGTAGAGTGTGTGTGTGTGTGTAGAGTGTGGGTGTGTGTAGAGTGTGTGTGTTAGTAGAGTGTGTGTTTGTAGAGTGTGTGTGTGTGTGTAGAGTGTGGGTGTGTGTAGAGTGTGTGTGTGTGTGTGTGTAGAGTGTGGGTGTGTGTAGAGTGTGTGTGTGTTTGTAGAGTGTGTGTGTTAGTAGTGTGTGTGTGTGTGTTAGTAGAGTGTGTGTGTTAGTGTGTGTTTGTAGAGTGTGTGTGTTAGTAGTGTGTGTGTGTGTTAGTAGAGTGTGTGTGTTAGTGTGATTTACTAGTGGAATAAAGCACTGGCCTTAATGTGCTGTGTGCTGCACTTTCCATGACGTCCCTGTACCTCTTTCCCCCTAATGTCACTAACAACCTAGCACCCCCGAACCAATTACTCTCCCTTTCTAATTTAGCTTGCCCTTCACCTGTCTGTCTGACATTCTGTCTCACCCTCTCTTCTCTCTCTCCTCTCTCTCTTATTTATCTGTCTCTCTTACCTCTCCTTTGTCTATCTCTCTGCGCTCTCTCTTCTATCTCACTCACTCTCTCTCTCTCTCTTCTCTCTCTTTTTCTTATTTCTCTCTCTCTCTCTCGCTCTTCTATATCTCTCTCTCTCTCTCGCTCTTCTATATCTCTCTCTCTCTCCCTCTCTCTCTCTTCCCCCCATCCCTTCGCTCTGTGTATGGTGGTTTGACTCCAGGTTTTAATTCAACTCTTACAGCTGGTGAGGACACATCATATCCTATCACATCACCCCTGCCGCCCAGCTCCCCTCAGTGTCACTCTCAACCAACCAGCCCCCACCCCACTCCATCTACCCCCTGTTCGCCACCATCTATCCCTCTCTCCCCTCTTCTATCGACGCTTTGGGCCGAGCCACTTTAGATCCTGACACTCCACTCCTTTCCATTCAGAAGAGATTTATTACAAATCATGTGAAAATATGTCGAGGAAAGCATAGGGTTTGAGACATGTTGATCTGTTGTGTTGTGTAAGCCACTAAACCTGGAATGCTTTCATATGTGATCTATTGTAGGGTTTGTATTGGTGTGTATGCATGTGTTGATGGGAAAAAAAAGAAAAAAAGAACTATGTAAAAATCCATTAGAAAGAAAATATTACTGTTAATGAAATAAACCACAAAGTTTACAAATGTGAGAAAGCAGGGAACAACAACAAAGCACTCTCTCATTCAGGAGACTAAATGTTTGATGGATGGCGTTCGCCATTTTACGTCTCTAAAGGTTTTGTAATTGCTGTAGAAAGAGGATCCAGTACTCAGACATATTTCTATAATGGGATGAAACAGGGGCAGGACTCTGGCAGAGCAGTGGCAGTAATCGGATTATTCTGATCCTGTCTCTGCTCTCCCGGTTCACTTTCCTTCCCTGGGTGACGGGGGAAGCATGGGAACTTGGGACACAGTCCCTGGGTGACGGGGGAAGCATGGGAACTTGGGACACAGTCCCTGGGTGACGGGGGAAGCATGGGAACTTGGGACACAGTCCCTGGGTGACGGGGGAAGCATGGGAACTTGGGACACAGTCCCTGGGTGACGGGGGAAGCATGGGAACTTGGGACACAGTCGGGGCCGGGCTGCGGGCTGGGACACGCCCCGGGGCAACGGGCAGCTGGGAACTTGGGACACAGTCTTTGGGGCAACGGGGCTGCATGGGAACTTGGGACACAGTCCCCGGGGCAACAGGGCAGCATGGGAACTTGGGACACAGTCCCTGGGCGACGGGGCAGCATGGGAACTTGGGATACTGTCCCTGGGCAACCAGGCAACAGGGGAACTTGGGACACTTTCCCTGGGTGACAGGGCAGCAGGGGAACTTGGGACACGGTCCTGCAAAGTTTCAAAGCTGTCGGCTAGACCTGAAAGGCAGAAGCTCTGGTGTTCTGGCAGTTGTTGCTCTCGCATTTGTTTTTATGAAACAGGAAGCATTTCCAAAGAAATACTGAAGAAGTAAATACATGACTTTAATGGTGCTATAATGTGTATTGCATTATTTAAATCACTTTACAGTGATTGAATAAGTCATCTTAGCAGGGCATGGAAACGTGTGGGTTTAGCTCTGATTGGTTTGAGATTTGTATGTTGATGTGGAACAGTGGCTCACACAGTATCTGCATATTTTTACATAACAGAGGTATTTCAGTACACTTTATTGCTGGTGAAGTGACTGAGATTAGGAAAACTGTTGAAGGGTTTTTCAGGTTGAATATCCAATGGCAGAGAGAGAGAGTGTGTGTTCAGGCTGACCATGACGCTGTCCGCATACTCTGGTCTATATCTTAACTGGCTCCACTCTGTGATCCTGCACCCAAAATGGCAGCACGGACATTCATCTGTTAAGTAAGAGTACTCAATAAAAGCTTCCTGTTTTGCTTCCAGGTATTGACTTTTTAGACCAGAGGTTGACATTAGTTGTCCTGGAGGACCATGGCATCCTCATGCTTTGTGTCCCTGATTAAATTATTTTGTTAGAGGGAAGGTAATCCAATCAGCACTTTATTAAACAGCTGGCAGCAGCGTAGTGCAGGTGAGCTTGGTGACTCACTGCTTTTAATGACATTGGGGTGGGTGATCCATGCAGAAAAAGCTCCTTGGACAAGAGCAGTCTTTAGGTTAATCACACACATCTCTGTCCAGACTGGTTAGCTGAGAATAATCCAATTCCTCTTTGATATACGGCACTGTACAAACTGTCAATGACAATTCTGCTTTACACATTGCAGTTGCATGGTCAAGATTCAATGTGGTGCTTTTATATAAGGGGTACAGGAAACTGTGTGGAACTTTTAGGTACAAGGACAGAATTACATGAAAATGCAATACCTTTCTGTGATCATTGAAGAACCAAACAGATGTTGTTGGCAATTCAAATAATTAATTCTCACGTGCTTCGTAAACAACAGGTGTAGACTAACAGTGAAATGCTTACTTACGGGCCCTTCCCAACAATGCAGAATAACATAAAATAATAATAATAGACAAAAATTATAACACAAGGAATAAACACACAATGAGTAATGATAACTAGGCTATATACACAGGGACCAGTACCAAGTCAATGAGTAATGATAACTAGGCTATATACACAGGGTACCAGTACCAAGTCAATGAGTAATGATAACTAGGCTATATACACAGGGACCAGTACCAAGTCAATGAGTAATGATAACTAGGCTATATACACAGGGACCAGTACCAAGTCAATGAGTAATGATAACTAGGCTATATACACGGGTACCAGTACCAAGTCAATGAGTAACGATAACTAGGCTATATACACAGGGACCAGTACCAAGTCAATGAGTAACGATAACTAGGCTATATACACAGGGACCAGTACCAAGTCAATGAGTAATGATAACTAGGCTATATACACAGGGACCAGTACCAAGTCAATGAGTAATGATAACTAGGCTATATACACAGGGACCAGTACCAAGTCAATGAGTAATGATAACTAGGCTATATACACAGGGACCAGTACCAAGTCAATGAGTAACGATAACTAGGCTATATACACAGGGACCAGTACCAAGTCAATGAGTAACGATAACTAGGCTATATACACAGGGACCAGTACCAAGTCAATGAGTAATGATAACTAGGCTATATACACAGGGACCAGTACCAAGTCAATGAGTAATGATAACTAGGCTATATACACAGGGACCAGTACCAAGTCAATGAGTAATGATAACTAGGCTATATACACAGGGACCAGTACCAAGTCAATGAGTAATGATAACTAGGCTATATACACAGGGACCAGTACCAAGTCAATGAGTAATGATAACTAGGCTATATACACAGGGACCAGTACCAAGTCAATGAGTAATGATAACTAGGCTATATACACAGGGACCAGTACCAAGTCAATGAGTAATGATAACTAGGCTATATACACAGGGACCAGTACCAAGTCAATGAGTAATGATAACTAGGCTATATACACAGGGACCAGTACCAAGTCAATGAGTAAGATAACTAGGCTATATACACGGGACCAGTACCAAGTCAATGAGTAACGATAACTAGGCTATATACACAGGGACCAGTACCAAGTCAATGAGTAACGATAACTAGGCTATATACACAGGGACCAGTACCAAGTCAATGAGTAATGATAACTAGGCTATATACACAGGGACCAGTACCAAGTCAATGAGTAATGATAACTAGGCTATATACACAGGGACCAGTACCAAGTCAATGAGTAATGATAACTAGGCTATATACACAGGGACCAGTACCAAGTCAATGAGTAATGATAACTAGGCTATATACACAGGGACCAGTACCAAGTCAATGAGTAACGATAACTAGGCTATATACACAGGGACCAGTACCAAGTCAATGAGTAACGATAACTAGGCTATATACACAGGGACCAGTACCAAGTCAATGAGTAACGATAACTAGGCTATATACACAGGGACCAGTACCAAGTCAATGAGTAACGATAACTAGGCTATATACACAGGGACCAGTACCAAGTCAATGAGTAATGATAACTAGGCTATATACACAGGGTACCAGTACCAAGTCAATGAGTAACGATAACTAGGCTATATACACGGGGGACCAGTACCAAGTCAATGAGTAATGATAACTAGGCTATATACACAGGGACCAGTACCAAGTCAATGAGTAATGATAACTAGGCTATATACACAGGGGACCAGTACCAAGTCAATGAGTAATGATAACTAGGCTATATACACAGGGTACCAGTACCAAGTCAATGAGTAATGATAACTAGGCTATATACACAGGGACCAGTACCAAGTCAATGAGTAATGATAACTAGGCTATATACACAGGGACCAGTACCAAGTCAATGAGTAATGATAACTAGGCTATATACACAGGGACCAGTACCAAGTCAATGAGTAACGATAACTAGGCTATATACACAGGGACCAGTACCAAGTCAATGAGTAATGATAACTAGGCTATATACACAGGGACCAGTACCAAGTCAATGAGTAACGATAACTAGGCTATATACACAGGGACCAGTACCAAGTCAATGAGTAACGATAACTAGGCTATATACACAGGGTACCAGTACCAAGTCAATGAGTAATGATAACTAGGCTATATACACAGGGACCAGTACCAAGTCAATGAGTAACGATAACTAGGCTATATACACAGGGTACCAGTACCAAGTCAATGAGTAATGATAACTAGGCTATATACACAGGGTACCAGTACCAAGTCAATGAGTAACGATAACTAGGCTATATACACAGGGACCAGTACCAAGTCAATGAGTAATGATAACTAGGCTATATACACAGGGTACCAGTACCAAGTCAATGAGTAATGATAACTAGGCTATATACACAGGGTACCAGTACCAAGTCATTGAGTAATGATAACTAGGCTATATACACGGGGGACCAGTACCAAGTTGATGTGCAGGGGGTACGAGGTAATTAAGTAAGACATGTACATATTGGTAGGGGTAAAGTTATTAGGCAACAGGATAGATACAAAAGAAGAATAGTCTTTTCTGTTTTCTCTTGTTTGTATAACCATCTCTTTCCATCATAGTTGGAAACAGATGGCTCAAGTTGACATATTGTTGCCATATTTATTTATTTATTTTTTCATTTTTATGCCTTTCTTGCAAAACAAAGTGGAAAAAAAATATGCAGTCACGGCCAAATATAACGGCGCCCTTTTCTTAAGTAATTCACTACTTCTTCTAAAATACATTTTATAATTGGTCACCACACCTTGTAATTGGATTTTCAACATTGCAGAAAGACAAATGGCATAGACCAAATGATTTCCTCTCTGGAGCTAGTACTTGGTTGCACGGCCTTTGGCCAAGATAACTGCCAACAAAGGCTTTTTGTAACCATCCATGAGCTTCCTGCACCTTTCTACCATCAATTTGTTCCACTCTTCAGCAGCAAACTGCTCTGATTTTTCAATGTTTGAGGGGTGCCCTCTGCCAACTTCTGTTTTCAGCTCAGCCATTCGTCTTTATTTTATAAATTAAAATTGTAAGCTTAAGTTTATAAAAATAAAATTGGTTCTGCAAAGTTGAAAATCAATTACAAGGTGAACAAAAGTTATTTTATTCTTATTTTAGAAGAAATAGGGACATATTTAAGAAAAGTGCAAGGGTGCCAATATATTTAGCCGCAACTGTATGTAAACTGTGTATATACACTGAGTGTACAAAACATTAAGAACACCTTCCTACTATTGAGTTGCACCCCCTTTTGCCCTCAGAAAAAGGACAGCCTTCCACAGGGATGCTGGCCCATATTGTCGACACAAACCGGTACATCTGGCACCTACTATCATAACCCATTCAAAGGCGCTTAAATATTTTGTCTTGCCCATTCACCCTCTGAATGGCACACATACACAATCCATGTATCAATTGTCTCAAGGCGTAAAAATCCTTCTTTAACCTGTTTCCACCCCTTCCCACGGGGGACCAGTATAAAAAAACTAAACTACCGACATGTATGCACTCTAGTGTAAGTCACTCTGGATAAGAGCGTCTGCTAAATGACCATTTAAAAATAAAAATCTATAAATCAATAATAATCTACACTGATTGAAGTGGATTTAAGAAGTGACATCAATAAGGGATCATAGCGTTCACCTGGATTCACCTGGTCAGTTTGTCGTGGAATGAGCAGGTGTTCTTAATGTTTTGTATACTCAGTGTGTGTGAGTGTGAGTGTATATATATATATATGTATATGTATTTGTTAAACCTACATTCCACAACTGAAGTGAAGCCGTTA
The DNA here is from genome assembly GCF_965601325.2 of Salmo salar. NCBI lineage: Eukaryota > Metazoa > Chordata > Actinopteri > Salmoniformes > Salmonidae > Salmo > Salmo salar. Next base: position 85,937,965 of record NC_138294.1, on the reverse strand, counting down.
CAACCAAATTCCCAAGTCCCTCTGGCAGCAATCAATCAGAACTATTTGAACATTTCACGAATGGACTGTTTTCATTAATTAACCTAAGTTAAAAGTTCCACAACCTTACCTGGGACAGTCACGCCATCGGACAATTACCATGTTCTGTTCAGAATGTTAAGGAAACAAATAAGACTCCTCATGAATTTACTCATTTAAAAAAAAACAAAGCTTTTAATAATATTTTTTATTATCTCAAAATGTTTACAATTTTTAAATTAAGTTATACTTGTGTTTGCCATTATGGAAAAAACAAAGATGCACCAAGTAAACTACCCACCTACATTTTAGCATGCCTCCTGCTGCATAGGTCCTCACTCTGAAAAGACCACTGGCTGCTCTGAGATCTCCACACTCACATTCTCAGTGGTTCAGTCAGTATAGCACACACCAACCCCTACTCCCTGTTCCCGTCACTGTCTCCTGGGCTTTCTGTCAGCCTGCACCTCCATTTCTCCTTTGAGCCTCCCTCTCTTTTCCTCTCCTAATAAGCTCAGGGACTGGCCGTCCGCCTGAGTGACTGGGCGAAGCCTCCCGCTGCTTCGCTCTTCTCCAGATGGAAGGTCATGATTCACTGGCTCCGCCTCTGATGGTGCTTAGCTGCTAAGTGAAATTTAATGAACAGGGACAGATACTTTGAGGAAAAATCTGGGCTCTCTGAGTGCGAGTATGATGATATTGGGAAAGCAAGCAATTAAATCTTCACATTGGCTTACTGCAGCCTCGTCTCTCCTTCTGCTACCAAACCTCCCTCATACCGCCTTGGATGTTTATACCACATGTATTGGCAGTGACATGGAACAGGATTATACAAACTCCACTTCAGTAAGACAGATATGTCTGCTGGTTTTTCTTTAGCCTCGGCACATAATTGATCAGTGACAGGCATTGATTGGATGGTAATCTAACCTGGTTTCCCAGGCCTTATCATTTTTGCTGATTGAAAGGTGAAACAATGAAAGCAGCAGGCCTGCAGGACTGGAGCCATATTCCCCTGGCACAGAGGAACTCATAGTATTGACTGAAGTCACACCTGCATCAATTCTTCTTCTCTATTCCTGACAAGTTTTAACTAGAGGGCGGGCACAAGCATTTCCTATTCAGTGGTGGTCTGGCCTCCATGGCCTGTGGTTGTGATTACATATGTTTTGTATAATAACAGCTACACTAATGCAGCCTGAATACACACAAATGTACACTACCGTTCAAAGGTTTGGGGTCACTTAGAAATGTCCTAGTTTTTGAAAGAAAGGGACATTTTTGTTCCATTAAAATAACTTCAAATAGGTTAGAAATACAGTGTCGACATTATTAATGTTGTAAATGACTATTGTAGCTGGAAACAGCAGATTTGTAATGGAATATTTACATAGGCGTACAGAGGCCCATTATCAGCAACCATCACTCCTGTGTTCCAATGGCACGTTGTGTTAGCCAATCCAAGTTTATCATTTTAAAAGGCTAATTGATCGTTAGAAAACCCTTTTGCAATTATGTTAGCACAGCTGAAACTGTTTTTCTGCTTAAAGAAGCAATAAAACTGGCCTTCTTTAGACTAGTTGAGTATCTGGAGCATCAGCATTTGTGGGTTCGATTACAGGCTCAAAATGGTTAGACACAAAGAACATTCTTCTGAAAATCGTCAGTCTACCACCAGTCTCAACATCAACAGTGAAGAGGCGACAGGTTTCAGAAGAAAGTTATTTGTTTCTGGCCATTTTGAGCCTGTAATCAAACCAATAAAATGCTGATGCTCCAGATACTCACCTAGTCTAAAGAAGGCCAGTTTTATTGCTTCTTTAAGCAGAAAAACAGTTTTCAGCTGTGCTAACAAAATTGCAAAAGGGTTTTCTAACGATCAATTAGCCTTTTAAAATGATAAACTTGGATTAGCTAACACAACGTGCCATTGGAACACAGGAGTGATGGCTGCTGATAATGGGCCTCTGTACGCCTATGTAGATATTCCATAAAAAATCTGCCGTTTTCAGCTACAATAGTCATTTACAACATGAACAATGTCTACACTGTATTTCTGATCAATTTTATGTAATTTTAATGGACAAAAAAAATTGCTTTTCTTTCAAAACAAGGACATTTCTAAGTGAACCCAAACTTTTGAACGGTAGTGTAAATATTTTTACTTGACTGTTGTGTGCTATCAGACCGGTGCTGGTGTTTACTGAAACATTGCTGATGATTGCATTGAGACTTCATAAGGGACAAACAGCTAGAAACCAAATTAAATCAGTTTGTCCGATGCCCAGCATTGTGGAAATATTCCATTTAAAAGGGAGAGGGGGCAAATCTCACTGCTGAGTCTTTCCTGTGACATTTGATTGGGGAGCAGTTCACACAGCGAGGAAGTTTTGCGTTGCAGGGGGGCTGAAAGAGGGAAATGACTCCACATGCAGGTGAAATGGAAACAAACAAATCTCACCGACAGTAAATGGTACAGCGCGCGACACAGAAGCAAAGTAGAGTGAGGCAGATAGCGAGAATTTGAACACAGACTGACAGACCTGTGAGGATAGGTTTCGGAGGAAATGCGAACAAACCACTTGCTGACACTGCTCCGACTTCCTTCTCCTCCACTTCCTACCGAGGGAAGTAATAGGGAGGATGGATCTGGTGCACTTTCAAAGGCTCTCTCTGTGGAGAATACCCAGCAGTGCTGTTTTGACAGACACACATTCTGTAAGGTCGAGTGTGTTGCAGAGAGAACACTGAGCATGACCGAGCCCACCAGTATATTAAAACAGACTCCCACAAGGAGGGCAAGACGCAGTAGAGGACAGACTGGCACAAGATTTTTTTTTAAATGTGCTAACTGTTCTGTTCCATATCCCTGAAAATTAACTTTACATTACAGATACGTTTTTAATCAAAATGGCCAGTTGTCCAATGGCTTTGTGAAAAACTGAACAGTGAAGAATTTAAATCACGGCTCAGGATCCTTTGCCCTTATTTAACAAAATGAAAAAATGTAATGCCCTGGTTAATTCGTTAACCTCTAAAAGTCTAAGCCGTTGGGGGGGGGTGTCTACTAAGCTAAAACATTTTTACACATATTTAACCCTTTATTTTTGTTGGCACAAAACGACCTCCATATTTTATACATTTATTTTTATGGGTTACCTTCAGATGACACTTGAGGGGGTCGTAGAGAAAAACGTAGAATACCATCGTGTTCGTGAGAGCCTCCCCTTTCCACAGTGGGTTTGGCCACTACAGACATCAGCGTTACCGACTTCAGACAAGTCCTGTGACACTTGTGGGGGTCGTAGAGCAAAACGGTCATATTAGTTTCTAGGTCAAATCATTTAGACACTTCTTGAGAAAACCTTTTTTTCGGGATGTAGCTCGGGCCACCTTCCACCGCAGATGCGGAAGGGCGACATAGGCAGATGCGGAAGGGCGACATAGGCAGATGCGATGGATTGAGACGCAGCCCATGCAAAAACCCAGACATCACTAGTTTAAAGTGACGGAATTGTTTTTATTATGTTACTTGGATTGACGCACGGGTGTCGTCAATACTCTTAAGGATTAAAGCAATTAAGCAGAATTAGATGTAGCAGCGTTATACAAATTTCCAAGGGGTTGATCCCATATGCAGCAAGGTTAATGATGGTCTCGTGTATGTGTGTGTCCTGGAGTGACAAGGACAGAGAGAGGAGAGTCTCCCCATACATGACCTTCCATATGTATCTGGACAAGTGAAGCTAATATTTAAAATGTGGCTCTGCACTTCCGAATTTTGGACTTGAGATCAAATGTTTCATATGCGGCGACAGTACAGAATGTCACCTTTTATTTGAGGGTATTTTCATATCTGGTTTATCATTTAGAAATGAAAACACTTTAATGTATCTAGACCCCCCCACCCATGTGAAGAAGTCATATGCATTTGAATGCATTGGCAATTTGTTTTGGTAGTGTTTTGGGTTATGTTCTGTTCAATACTAAATGAATGGTAAATTATGACTGGAGTAATTTTCTTTCTATGCAAGCAACTAAGATGTTTCTGAAGCCAACTTAATCCTGACCAAACTGTGATGAAGAACAATGATGAATAATCACGAGTGATGCCGTTCAGAGGCCACAACAAAACATACTAACCTCTCACCATTACCAATAACAGGGGAGGTTAGCATTTGGGGGGGGGGTATGATCTTGGTGACTCTGTAACCTTCTCACTCATCATTATTCACAATTCATTCATGATTATCCATAATCATGGTAGCATCCACATGAACGTAGAAGTGTTCAGAAACATCTTCTATTCTTACTTACAATAAAAGTGACTCCAAAATGGCACAAGACATTATTCACCATTAATTTCCTATTGGGAAAAGCATAATCCAAAACACAACCAAAACAAACCGCAAATGCATCCGACAAGTTTGCGGAGTCACAAGCTTGATGTATCCTAGTCATTAAGTGCTCGGAATATGGGACCAAAAACGAAACTTTTGACTACTTTAATATAATATAAGTGAATTTGTCCAAATACTTAGGACTTCTTCAAATGGAGGGACTAGATACATAAAGTGCTTGTATTTCTAAACGGAAAAACAGACAGTGTTTCCCATATATGCATTGAGTAGCCGCGGCACACCACCGCTGCTAAATCGTGGTCGGCCATGGCAACAAACAAAAAAAGTATTAAAAAAATATGGTAAAATGTTTTCAGTGTAACCTGAAATTACTCAAACCACATATAAAGTATTTAGACAAGATAAGGGTTCATCCTTTAGAACTAACAATCACCAAATTAAAAACTAGACCGTCAGGGAGAATCTAAAATCCCCCAAAATAGCATGGCATAGGCCCGCCATTGATTTTGTTATGTTTGAGTCACTCGGATGGCATAAAGAACAAAGAATAAGCCATGGCAAATTGTGACTCACCACCTGGATTTGGTCTTATGTAGCAAAATTTGAAATTGTGTTTTTTCCATTGGATAAAGGTAGAGACTCCGAGCTACAAAATGGTATATCATACACTACATTGTTGAGGAACAGTGGGAAAGTAATTCTGTTTTGAAAGTTGATACACTTGTAAACTCACTTTTGAGAAAAGGGTATTTTAGTGTTTCGGTGAGAGAGCTCTTCTTTGTCTACACCCATTCAGCATCGTCCACACACTCTTAAGCTTTAGCCCCATCCATCTCCTTGCATTCAGAGCGCACACTTGACGCTCTGGCCGAAGATTTGTTTACCTCTGGACAACATGAAAACAGCCTAACCAGCTTTACTGGCAACAATTTCATTATGTTTTTTTGCCGACGTTTACTGACACCGGCCATATTCAACGGGTGTTGTACACTTTAGCTTAAGACATGTACCTAGCTAGCTAGCTAAACAATTAACCTAGCTAGGTAAACAACATGTAAGATCACACACATCACGTCACATGTTAGCTAACGAGCCAGCCACCTAACGTTAGCTAGGGACACTTTAGCTTGAAATGAAACATGTCTGAAAATGTAGCTAGCTAGACTATCTTACCCGGATACATCATCATGCATGCTGAACGTGTCTCCCTGTCACGGATCCATGCCACAAATGCCCTTCGTTTGAAGACATAAACCCATCTCCTTAGCTATCATACTCTAATTCCACTGATTTCAAAACTCGAGCCTCCAGAAAGTGGAGAGAAACACTTATGCAGCTACATTTTTAAAAAAAAAGAAGCGTTCGGCAGGATTGGACTGTCCAGCTCAAATAGTCAAAAGTCTTCTATATGGCAGACCAATCCGAACTCATCTCTCGGCATGTCCAGCCCACTCATTATCTCAGCCAATCATGGCTAGTGGGGAGGTTAACCCTAAACCTAACCCCCCCCCCCCCCCCCCCCCCCCCGCTGCTGAACAGAATCCTATTGGAAACACTGAGATATGTATGACAATACCACAAATAAAAGCTGCCATTCTGTACTGTCGCCTCGCTCTAATTTAGTATAGAGACAAATGAAATGCATTTGGAAGGGCATCTAGCCTAGCAGCAGCACTACAGAAATCTGTACAGGAGGGTTTTGGTCCATTCCTTTTCAATTTCTGTCAGTTGAATTGGACATGAAACTTGTTCAGAAAGCAATGCACTCCTATGAACTGACTGGAATTGAGATAGAAGTCTTTACAGAGCCATGGTGTTATTGCGCCTGCATTTACTCCAGTGTACCTGCTGTGCTTTACTCTGTTTGTTAATTTCCCATCGTTCTCCTTCCCATCGCAGGATCCTGTAAACACCTGAGAGGTTCATTAGTGTGGGCAATGTTCTGGTTCCAGTGACTGCTCCTCCTCAAACAGCCCTGTTCCCCAGGAGGCACAAACTCACGTCAAGAAATTAATTTTACATAATGTGGGACCAACTTTCTCCCAGTGAAAAGCTGAGCACCCTTAAATCAATTTGGAAGTAACACAAGGCATTGTTCCACTCTGATTGAAACAAATGTGGGCCTTTGTCATCATTTCTAATTTATAAATGATGGTGATCGAGACCTGTCTGCCAGCCTACCTGATTAAAAGTGCTCATGATTAAACATCCCTACGAGAGAGAATAAAAAAAATAAAAAATAAAATGAATATGTATGGAGGGAGATGCTTAATTGCTTTCTAAAGTCGTTTGCATCAACAAATTGCTTGTTGTGCAAATCAATCCTCAGCTTTTCTGCCTTTGGAACTATTGATATGTGTGTTTAAACGGGGCCAAAGAGGGTAGTTGAAATATTCTACGATCTGCTTAGTCCCGATTTGGAGTACTTCAGCTATATGGGGGAAAGACTCCAACACAGAGTGGAGTTATAGAGTGGTTCATGCTGGCAATCGGGGGAGTTAGAAGTGCTGGGAGAAATTGGACTGCCGTGTATGTACAGTATCATATTGCAGCGGATTCTAATAGAATTGAAATGGATTTTATGGCATTTTTTGATAAATGGCCCTCTTGGGTTTGTGTTTCTTTGTGTGCGCGTGTGTGTGTGGGTGTGTGTGTGTGCGTGTGTGTGTGTGTGTGTGTGTGTGTGTGTGTGTGTGTGTGTGTCTGTGTGTGTGCGCGTGTGCGTGTGTGTGTGGGTGTGTGTGTGTGTGTGTGTGTGTGTGTGTGTGTGTGTGTGTGTGTGTGTGTGTGTCTGTGTGTGTGTGTGTGTGTGTGTGTGTGTGTGTCCTGTTATTTTTAGGCTAAGGTTAAACTGTTTGTTGCTGTGTGCATGGAGTGAGCCTTGACAGCTAAGTGTGAAGGAAACCCATTGAGTTGGGCTGGGCTCTTCCAATTTCTCTCATTTAAGACCGTGTGCTGTGAGAGGAAAAACGCTACCTCTCACCTCTAATGGGCACAGGGGAGAATTGGGAGTCAAAGCATGTTTTAGCAGGGCCACACAATCTCAGGAGGGAGCCCGCAATGTATTAGGTGTCACTTTGTGTGTGTGTGTGTGTGTGTGTTTGTGTGTGTGTGTGTGTGTAGTCTAACTTTGCCTTTGTTATTGGGAGACATGTAACATTACTGTACAGTCTGCAATGCATACCTGCAGTTTTGAATAGTAGCAGCTAAACAAAGGCATGCCTCCATTTCTTTTTTTTAGCTCTGTAAGGCTGTAGAGTGTTGCGTAGTGTAGCTTAGTGCAGTGCAGTGCAGTGCTGTGTAGTGCAGCGGGGTTCAGGGTTTGGAGCCTCTAGGATGCATGTTCATCCATTTTTATCCCCAATTTCCATGTTTGTTTCCTGTCAGGGAAACAACAAAGGGCAGAGCACTGCCTCCATATCTTATCTCTCTCTATTTCTCCCTCTCTTTCTCTCTCTCTCTTTCTCCCTCTCTTTCTCTCTCTTTCTCCCTCTATTTCTCTCTCTCTTTCTCCCTCTATTTCTCTCTCTCTCTCAGAACCTACTATTGTTCTGTTTTCACCCTAACTCTCCGGTGCCGGTGTTTTTCTGTGGCACAGCCGGGTTTCTGCGCCACGGCACCCTTTGTGAGCTCTGGCAGTCGAGACCTGCTGCGGGTAATGAGGACGGATGCCTGTGCGTGGGAAGCGCTGGCGCTTTGTAGTGTCATTGTACAATAGCAAGGCTCCTGGAAGCAGTCAAGGTGTTGCCGCACAGTCAACAGGGCTGGCCAGAAACACAGGTTCAGGAGAGAGACAGTTTGTTTTTGAATTAGAACTAATTAGAATTACCACTTCTGCTTAACTGTGGGTTGATGCTCTATGCTCAGTGTTACGATAAATATTAAGGGAAAGGAATCTATAAAAGAGTAGCTGATTTATTGACATTTCCTCACCTCATAACGCAGAGCTGCTGAAACCTATGGAAGAAAAGCGGGTACTGTGCTTATAGAGTAAGTGGGGCGGCAGGTAGCCTAGTGGTTAGAGTGTAGGGGGGGTAGGTAGCCTAGTGGTTAGAGTGTAGGGGGGGTAGGTAGCCTAGTGGTTAGAGTGTAGGGGGGGTAGGTAGCCTAGTGGTTAGAGTGTAGGGGTGGTAGGTAGTCTAGTGGTTAGAGTGTAGGGGGGGTAGGTAGCCTAGTGGTTAGAGTGTAGGGGGGCAGGTAGCCTAGTGGTTAGAGTGTAGGGGGGGCAGGTAGTCTAGTGGTTAGAGTGTAGGGGTGGTAGGTAGCCTAGTGGTTAGAGTGTAGGGGGGCAGGTAGCCTAGTGGTTAGAGTGTAGGGGCGGCAGGTAGCCTAGTGGTTAGAGTGTGGGGGGGGGGGGGCAGGTAGCCTAGTGGTTAGAGTGTAGGGGGGGGCAGGTAGCCTAGTGGTTAGAGTGTATGGGGGCAGGTAGCCTAGTGGTTAGAGTGTAGGGGTGGTAGGTAGCCTAGTGGTTAGAGTGTAGGGGTGGTAGGTAGCCTAGTGGTTAGAGTGTAGGGGGGGTAGGTAGCCTAGTGGTTAGAGTGTAGGGGCGGCAGGTAGCCTAGTGGTTAGAGTGTAGGGGGGCAGGTAGCCTAGTGGTTAGAGTGTAGGGGGGGTAGGTAGTCTAGTAGTTAGAGTGTAGGGGTGGTAGGTAGCCTAGTGGTTAGAGTGTAGGGGGGCAGGTAGTCTAGTGGTTAGAGTGTAGGGGGGGTAGGTAGCCTAGTGGTTAGAGTGTAGGGGCGGCAGGTAGCCTAGTGGTTAGAGTGTAGGGGGGCAGGTAGCCTAGTGGTTAGAGTGTAGGGGGGGGGTAGGTAGTCTAGTAGTTAGAGTGTAGGGGTGGTAGGTAGTCTAGTGGTTAGAGTGTAGGGGGGCAGGTAGTCTAGTGGTTAGAGTGTAGGGGGGCAGGTAGTCTAGTGGTTAGAGTGTAGGGGTGGTAGTTAGCCTAGTGGTTAGAGTGTAGGGGTGGTAGGTAGCCTAGTGGTTAGAGTGTTGGGGGGGCAGGTAGACTAGTGGTTAGAGCGTTGGGCCAGTAATTGAAAGGTTGCTGGATTGAATCCCCGAGCTGACAAGGTAAAAATCTGTTGTTCTGACCCTGAACAAGGCAGTTAACCCACTGTCCACCGGTAGGATGTCATTGTAAATAAGAATTTGTTCTTAACTGACTTGCCTAGTTAAAAAGGACATTGGACATTGGCCGATTTTATAATCAAATTTTCTCCCTTCAGACAAACACATGAGCGTGCACACACAAACACACACACACACACACAAACACACACACACAAACACACACACATACACACACATAGACAGTGACTGAATAACAGATCTTCATAATTCGGCACAGCCGGTATTTCCCAGTCCCATAGGCTATTATGTTTCCAGAACTAGGCTTGAATCTTCTTTTATACATCAAGAACTACAATTGTATCCAATGGACTGATTAACCTTAGAATACTATGTTTCTGGACTACATAGACAACTGGTTTCACAGATGCATATTAAACTACTTATCGACTACATTTTTGTAATATTCAGGAATATATTGTAGCCTACTATAATAAATATTAATATACATGAAAATTCACACGCAGACGGGTTGTTATATGAACTTTAAAGTAATCAGGGAGATGTGAAGACACCCACAGACTCTCAACATGAAAAACATGTCTGTCTGGGCAACTGCAGTAGTCTATGCCAACTACAGAGTTTACCCATGTCAGCTGTAGAATACTAGAGAGAGAGAGACAGCTGTAGGAGTGGAGATGGATGGTGCATGGCATGATGTTCTTAACAGGATTTGCCTGACCCCATAGCGAGAGCATAAAGGCATTCAATGTATCCCTGAGAGACTTGTCGCAAAAGCAACGGAGAGAGGGAGATAAGAGTTTACCTAGTAAAGAGGGAGATAGGAGTTATCTAGTAGAGCATGCGGGAGGCTGAGACAAATCCACTCCCTATAATGACACCATGAGCTCACCTTTACGCGCCAGCCCGCCCCTCTGCAACATTTGTACTGTACACCATTGCCTGCCTCTTTGTCTCTTGTCAGTTTGGCTGCGTGTAATTCACGGTCATGTTAGTGCTCTTAATAGCTCTGAGGATTTAGGTTGGATGTCTATACTTTGATGTCTATAGGTTGGATGTCTGTAGTCTATTCGTTGCTCAGACAAAGCTACCCGCTACCGCCTCCGCCGCTGACTACCCCAGTTTCGCGCCTTTCGCTGTGTTGTCTTGGTGCGCGCGTCTGTCGCGGACACAGAACAACGCGACTGCTTTTTAACGGACGATGCTGGAAGAAATGTCCAGCTCTCTTGGATAAGTAGAGCACAAACCAAGTTTGCAGCATGGTGAAAAGCAAAGGTAAGCTGAATAAATCGAGTGATATTGTGTGTCTCATTCAACGACGTCTTTGATGCTGTTGAAATCATATTCGGGTGGTTCTCGCTCCCCCCCCCCCCCCCCCCCTTGGATATGGTTTTAAAGTTGGCTGACATACCGGGGGTTCGTCTGTTGTGAGATATCCTATTTCAGTCCGTTGATAGTGTTTTGGAACTGAATTTTGACTGTCATTATAATGACAGCCTCTTTGGAATCAATGCATTTCAACATCTGCTTTTTAGGATGTAGCTTTTGTATCAGATATGTAGGCAATCTGTTCTGTAGTAGCCTAGGGCTTCATCTGACAACACCTGGCCGTTAATAGAAAGGCAAGAATATCATACATAACAAATTATTTATATATTTTTTTTAAAAGTGTGGTGGCAGGGGTATTTTACATCACATAAACAATGTATCCACCTTATCATTATTCAAATATTTTGTGTTACCTATGTACAATTTATAAACTGCATCTTGATGTGTTGCATCATACACTCTAAGGGCATTTAATTAGGTTGCATTTGGATTTAATTAAGTTGATCTGCAGATTGTGGCTGATGAAACTTGTTTTCAGAAAGGTTTTAAACATTTAATGGAGTTCAGGGAAACTCCCAGAACAACTGATTGCAATCAAAGTAAGAGGGAGTGGTTGTCATTTTAAAATGCTAAATTATTCTACCCTCTTCCACAAATAATCATAATGTTTTAGATAAAAACCCACCTTTTAATGTCGGACTGTTCTTAAGTAATTCTCAGTCTCAGGAAAAATGGATGTAACCATTTTCATGTACCTCTGAGAATGTGATTTACTAATCATCAACATGTACTGCACTATCTTCTACATATATTCTTGGACATGCCCTGTGATGTGTTTTGAATATAAAAATATATGTTTTTTTATGTCTTGGATTTAGGCAGAGACTTTTTTACATAGAATTTCCGCAGCGGTTGTTTGGCCTGTACATAAATGCATTCTGGGAGCCTGATATTTTAAAACAAGACTCATTCTCATTAGCATCTTCTCTCTTTCCAAGGTTCTAGCACTCTCTCTCTATTTTTATCTTGACTAGCTGTGAACTAGTACTGTTTTCAACACTGGCTGTGTTGAAATATTCCTATTTAGCACAGTGACGTGTATTCACGGATGCCAAGGAGAGCCAGGCTTCCCCAAAAAATAAAGTCCAAGAAAAATAATAATAAAAATCCATGCAAAATATTGTAACTTTAGGTCATCTCTCTGTGTTTCATAAATGTCCTTCAATTCACAAGAGACTGAATGTATCTCACGGGAGAAAGCATCCGAGCAAACGAAACAACACCGCTCTGTCTCTGTATGTGTAGCCCATCTATCTGATGCTATTGTCTCCCATAGAATTGATGCAAGCAAAGCCAGTGAGCATTTGGCCTCACTTGATAACAAAATAAAATAGTAGCCAATCGGTGAGTTCAGCTGTGAATGGTCCAAATCCAAATCCAGTTTAACACCAATCACATCACATCTGAAGCCAAACATCATTGACAGAAGAAAATTGAATTGTTGCATCCCGTTGTGTCATTGACCTCTGGTGGCTGGCTAGCTAAAATTGTCCCTTTCCCAAATTAGCCATGGATGGAGATAGGGATTTGGACTTTTACTTAATTCTCTATACTGGCCAATGATTATTACGGCGATTCTGATCCAACCATAAATGCATACATTGTGCTTCTAGCCTGAGAGGATAGAAGTTCAACATGTAGCTAGACTTAGAAGGCTAATATTAATTAGCTGGCCTGGCGCATCATTCCCCATGAAAGGAAGTTAGACTACTAGCAAGCATTTTAGCCAGGTAGCCTAGGACAACAAAAACTAAAAGTGTGTATGTTATGACAGAGTCATAGACCGTTTAGGCAACATGAAAGAGAGGATGATTGCATTGGCTTTTCTCTACAAGTAGGGGGAGTCAACATGTTTTTTCTACTTGCACGAACACACGCACGCACACACACACACACACGCACACGCACACACACACACACACACCACACGCACACACACACACACACACACACACACACACACACACACACACACACACACACACACACACACACACACACACACACACACACATCAGTACCATGGACAGCCACATCATATTTAGCTTATGTTGATTGGACTACATCGTTTTTGGTATCTTTTTGTTGTCACTGTATTAGACTAAGCAGAGGCGATTAGATGAAGAAATGTTGAAGTGTAAATGGTGCTGGAATAGTGGAGGCAGCTCCTGTTTTCTTTGTGATTTGCGGTAACTCTCCGTGGTTCTAAATCAATAGTTGTTTAGTAGTCCAAAAATGAGGGAAACATTAACTTATTTGACCATGCTGAAGGTCATGTAACAGTTTTTTTTTTTACATACAATAGGTTTTGTGGACAAATGTTGCTCTCCATTTTTGTGGTGAATCAAAAGTGTGGTTGAATTTATTCTGCCACTGTGTCTTCTAATTGTCTCAGCCTTTAGGCCTATATATATAAATGAGCAGGTTATAGAGCAAACAACGCAATTATCACAACACATCGGTTGTAATATGTCTTTTATTTCCTGTCTTGGCTTCCCAGTGATTTTACCCACGCACCATTACTGATTTAGCCTTCTCCTTCTCTGCCTCTTTTCAGGTCAACTCAGAGTCCATGTCTCAGAGGCTGATACTGTCATTAATAATTGACATGGTGGACGGTCCAATTCATAGTGCATTACTCTAATATATTCTGGTATGTGCCCTCACCACACGGAGGCATCACTTCTCAAAGCCTCTGCCAAGTTTGACGCATGCCAAGTCCTGGCTGAGAGAGAGAGCTGCTGGGAGAGTTAAGGTTATTAAATAAGGCGTGTTTATTGTTGGATATTTAAGGCACTATGTGGGAGCCAAACTATAAATCTTTCTGAGATGTTAACATGGTTAATGTGGTGATCGGCACAGGATTATAATACTGTATATTCTTAGAATCAGACTATATGTGGTGCTTTTTACCCCGATTTTGTGATAACCAATTCGTAGTTACAGTCTTGTCCCATCGCTGCACCTCATGTACGGACTCGGGAGACGTGAAGGTCGAGAGCCATGTGTCCTCCGAAACATGACCCCACCAAGCCGCACTGCTTCTCGACAAACTCTTTGCTTAACCCGGAAACCAGCCACACCATTGTGTCGTCGGAAACACCGTACACCTGGCGACCGTAGTCAGCATGTATGCGCCCGGCCGCTAGACCGCGATGGGACAAGGTCATCCCGGGCGGCCAAACCCTCCCCTAACCCGGACGACGCTGGGCCAATTGTGCGCCGCCTCATGGATCTCCTGGTCGAGGGATTGAACCCGGAGCTGTTGTGACGCCTCTAGAATCAGTCCACTGCGGCACTCGGGAGGCCTGGTGCATAGGCTTTTGAACCAATTCTTAAATACATTCAGTGTTATCAGTGTATGGATTAGCAGAAAGAGGAATAGTTAGTGCTGGGTTTATGACAAATGTATTAACAGTGTAGGAAAAAAACTGTAATTAAGGTTCTCAATTAACGACTAAGCAATCCCATTTTCATCGTCTTGAAAGGAAAACATGATCCATAAAGGGATGAATGTTAATGAATTCCCTCGGTTGGAGAGGCTCGATATATACCAGCTATCATGAATACTGGAGTGTGTATATCACTGACTCTATCCTTCAACTGTCAAAGGAAGGAGCACACTTCTGTTTTTCAAGGCAGTGTTTTTCCTGTGTTAAGTCAAGTGCAATGTGTGCGTGTGTATGTCTGATTGGGCAGGACGTACAGTATAGCCCTGTATATATATGTATCAAATGTGTTCCTCACTGTGTGTGTATGTATAAGAGGGACATAAAGAGACAATGCCTAACACATTTATGTTTGTTTGTGATTTGCGTCACTGCAGCCGGGTATTGGCACAGCCTCTGTAGGGGGAGCTGTGCAGAACAACATCGGCCAGGCTGCTCCTCAGGGTCAGATGATGCAAAGACGAGCACCATTTGCCTCAGTGTGCTGATCCTAGAGCCTGGAGTAGTGGGGGCTGATCCTAGAGCCTGGAGTAGTGGGGGCTGATCCTAGAGCCTGGAGTAGTGAGCGCTGATCCTAGAGCCTGGAGTAGTGGGGGCTGATCCTAGAGCCTGGAGTAGTGGGGGCTGATCCTAGAGCCTGGAGTAGTGGGGGCTGATCCTAGAGGCTGGAGTAGTGGGGGCTGATTCTAGAGCCTGGAGTAGTGGGGGCTGATCCTAGAGCCTGGAGTAGTGGGGGCTGATTCTAGAGCCTGGAGTAGTGGGGGCTGATTCTAGAGCCTGGAGTAGTGAGGGCTGATTCTAGAGCCTGGAGTAGTGGGGGCTGATCCTAGAGCCTGGAGTAGTGGGGGCTGATTCTAGAGCCTGGAGTAGTGGGGGCTGATTCTAGAGCCTGGAGTAGTGAGGGCTGATTCTAGAGCCTGGAGTAGTGGGGGCTGATTCTAGAGCCTGGAGTAGTGGGGGCTGATTCTAGAGCCTGGAGTAGTGGGGGCTGATCCTAGAGCCTGGAGTAGTGGGGGCTGATCCAAGAGCCTGGAGTAGTGGGGGCTGATCCTAGAGTCTGGAGTAGTGGGGGCTGATCCTAGAGCCTGGAGTCGTGGGGGCTGATCCTAGAACCTGGAGTAGTGGGGGCTGATCCTAGAGCCTGGAGTAGTGGGGGCTGATTCTAGAGCCTGGAGTAGTGAGCGCTGATTCTAGAGCCTGGAGTAGTGAGGGCTGATTCTAGAGCCTGGAGTAGTGGGGGCTGATCCTAGAGCCTGGAGTAGTGGGGGCTGATCCTAGAGCCTGGAGTAGTGAGGGCTGATTCTAGAGCCTGGAGTAGTGGGGGCTGATTCTAGAGCCTGGAGTAGTGGGGGCTGATCCTAGAGTAGTGGGGGCTGATCCTAGAGCCTGAAGTAGTGGGGGCTGATCCTAGAGCCTGGAGTAGTGGGAGCTGATCCTAGAGCCTGGAGTAGTGGGGGCTGATCCTAGAGTAATGGGGGCTGATCCTAGAGTAGTGGGGGCTGATCCTAGAGCCTGGAGTAGTGAGGGCTGATTCTAGAGCCTGAAGTAGTGGGAGCTGATCCTAGAGCCTGGAGTAGTGGGGGCTGATCCTAGAGCAGTGGGGGCTGATCCTAGAGCCTGAAGTAGTGGGGGCTGATCCTAGAACCTGGAGTAGTGGGGGCTGATCCTAGAGCCTGGAGCATTGGGGGCTGATCCTAGAGCCTGGAGTAGTGGGGGCTGATCCTAGAGCCTGGAGTAGTGGGGGCTGGTCCTAGAGCCTGGAGTAGTGGGGGCTGATTCTAGAGCCTGGAGTAGTGGGGGCTGATCCTAGAGTAGTGGGGGCTGATCCTAGAGCCTGAAGTAGTGGGGGCTGATCCTAGAGCCTAGAGTAGTGGGAGCTGATCCTAGAGCCTGGAGTAGTGGGGGCTGATCCTAGAACCTGGAGTAGTGGGAGCTGATCCTAGAGCCTGGAGTAGTGGGGGCTGATCCTAGAGTAGTGGGGGCTGATCCTAGAGCCTGGAGTAGTGAGGGCTGATTCTAGAGCCTGGAGTAGTGGGAGCTGATCCTAGAGCCTGGAGTAGTGGGGGCTGATCCTAGAGTAGTGGGGGCTGATCCTAGAGCCTGGAGTAGTGGGGGCTGATCCTAGAACCTGGAGTAGTGGGAGCTGATCCTAGAGCCTGGAGTAGTGGGGGCTGATCCTAGAGTAGTGGGGGCTGATCCTAGAGCCTGGAGTAGTGAGGGCTGATTCTAGAGCCTGGAGTAGTGGGAGCTGATCCTAGAGCCTGGAGTAGTGGGGGCTGATCCTAGAGTAGTGGGGGCTGATCCTAGAGCCTGAAGTAGTGGGGGCTGATCCTAGAACCTGGAGTAGTGGGGGCTGATCCTAGAGCCTGGAGTAGTGGGGGCTGATCCTAGAGTCTGGAGTAGTGGGGGCTGATCCTAGAGCCTAGAGTATTGGGGGCTGATCCTAGAGTAGTGGGGGCTGATCCTAGAGCCTGGAGTAGTGAGGGCTGATTCTAGAGCCTGGAGTAGTGGGAGCTGATCCTAGAGCCTGGAGTAGTGGGGGCTGATCCTAGAGTAGTGGGGGCTGATCCTAGAGCCTGAAGTAGTGGGGGCTGATCCTAGAACCTGGAGTAGTGGGGGCTGATCCTAGAGCCTGGAGTAGTGGGGGCTGATCCTAGAGTCTGGAGTAGTGGGGGCTGATCCTAGAGCCTGGAGTAGTGGGGGCTGATCCTAGAACCTGGAGTAGTGGGGGCTGATCCTAGAGCCTGGAGTAGTGGGGGCTGATCCTAGAGCCTGGAGTAGTGGGGGCTGATCCTAGAGCCTGGAGTAGTGGGGGCTGATCAAGAGCCTGGAGTAGTGGGGGCTGATCCTAGAACCTGGAGTAGTGGGGGCTGATCCTAGAGCCTGGAGTAGTGAGGGCTGATTCTAGAGCCTGGAGTAGTGGGGGCTGATCCTAGAGCCTGGAGTAGTGGGGGCTGTTCCTAGAGCCTGGAGTAGTGGGGGCTGATCCTAGAGCCTGGAGTAACGGGGGCTGATCCTAGAGCCTGGAGTAGTGAGGGCTGATTCTAGAGTCTGGAGTAGCGGGGGCTGATTCTAGAGCCTGGAGTAACGGGGGCTGATTCTAGAGCCTAGAGTAGTGGGTGCTGATCCTAGAGCCTGGAATAGTGGGGGCTGTTCCTAGAGCCTGGAGTAGTGGGGGCTGATCCTAGAGCCTGTAGTAGTGGGGGCTGATTCTAGAGCCTGGAGTAGTGAGGGCTGATTCTAGAGCCTGGAGTAGTGGGTGCTGATCCAAGAGTAGTGTGGGCTGATCCTAGAGTGGTGGGGGCTGATCCCAGAGTAGTGGGGGCTGATCCCAGAGTAGTGGGGGCTGATCCCAGAGTAGTTGGGGCTGATCCTAGAGCCTGGAGTAGTGAGGGCTGATCCTAGAGCCTGGAGTAGTGGGGGCTGATCCTAGAGCCTTGATCCCAGAGCCTGGAGTAGTGGGGGCTGATCCTAGAACCTGGAGTAGTGGGGGCTAATCCCAGAGCCTTGATCCCAGAGCCTGGAGTAGTGGGGGCTGATCCTAGAACCTGGAGTAGTGGGGGCTAATCCCAGAGCCTTGATCCCAGAGCCTGGAGTAGTGGGGGCTGATCCTAGAACATGGAGTAGTGAGGGTTGATCCTAGAGCCTGGAGTAGTGGGGGCTGATTCTAGAGCCTGGAGTAGTGAGGGCGGATTCTAGAGCCTGGAGTAGTGAGGGCTGATTCTAGAGCCTGGAGTCGTGGGGGCTGATCCTAGAGCCTGGAGTATTGGGAGCTGATCCTAGAGTCTTGATCCCAGAGCCTGGAGTAGTGGGGGCTGATCCTAGAACCTGGAGTAGTGGGGGCTAATCCCAGAGCCTTGATCCCAGATCCTGGAGTAGTGGGGGCTGATCCTAGAACCTGGAGTAGTGGGGGCTGATCCTAGAGCCTGGAGTAGTGGGGGCTGATCCTAGAGCCTGGAGTAGTGGGGGCTGATCCCAGAGTTGTGTGGGCTGATCCCAGAGTAGTTGGGGCTGATCCTAGAGCCTGGAGTAGTGAGGGCTGATCCTAGAGCCTGGAGTAGTGGGTGCTGATCCTAGAGCCTTGATCCCAGAGCCTGGAGTAGTGGGGGCTCATCCTAGAACCTGGAGTAGTGGGGGCTAATCCCAGAGCCTTTATCCCAGAGCCTGGAATAGTGGGGGCTGATCCTAGAAACTGGAGTAGTGGGGGCTGATCCTAGAGCCTGGAGTAGTGGGGGCTGATCCTAGAGCTTGGAGTAGTGAGGGCTGATTCTAGAGCCTGGAGTAGTGAGGGCTGATTCTAGAGCCTGGAGTAACGGGGGCTGATTCTAGAGCCTGGAGTAGTGGGTGCTGATCCTAGAGCCTGGAGTAGTGGGGGCTGATCCTAGAGCCTGGAGTAGTGGGGGCTGATCCTAGAGTAGTGAGGGCTGATTCTAGAGCCTGGAGTAGTGGGGGCTGATCCTAGAGCCTGGAGTAGTGAGGGCTGATTCTAGTGCCTGGAGTAGTGGGGGCTTATCCTAGAACCTGGAGTAGTGGGGGCTGATCCTAGAACCTGGAGTAGCGGGGGCTGGTTCTAGAGCCTGGAGTAGCGGGGGCTGATTCTAGAGTAGTGGGGGCTGATCCTAGAGCTTGGAGCAGTGAGGGCTTATTCTGGAGCCTGGAGTAGCGGGGGCTGGTTCTAGAGCCTGGAGTAGCGGGGGCTGATTCTAGAGTAGTGGGGGCTGATCCTAGAGCTTGGAGTAGTGAGGGCTGATTCTAGAGCCTGGAGTAGTGGGGGCTGGTTCTAGAGCCTGGAGTAGTGGGGGCTGATTCTAGAGTAGTGGGGGCTAATCCCAGAGCCTTGATTCCAGAGCCTGGAGTAGTGGGGGCTGATCCTAGAGCCTGGGGTAGGGGCGGCTGATCCTAGAACCTGGTGTAGTGGGGGCTGATCTCAGAGCCTGGAGTAGTGTGTGCTGATCCTAGAGCACACAGCCCTGGCCCTGTCACCTTGCAGACTGGTCCTGTCACAATGTAGCCTGGCCCTGTCACTATGCAGACTGGTCCTGTCACCATTTAGACTGGTCCTGTCACCATTTAGACTGGCCCTGTCACAATGCAGACTGGGCCTGTCACCATGCAGACTGGCCCTGTCACTATGCAGACTGGCCTTGCCACCATGCAGCCTGGCCCTGTCACCATGCAGACTGGCCCTGTCACCATGCAGACTGACCCTGTCCCCATGCAGACTGGCCCTGTCACCATGCAGACTGGCCCTGTCACCATGCAGACTGGCGCTGTCACTATGCGTCCTGCTGTCTGTCCCCAGAGCCAGACTCTGGGCCCCTGGACACTGATGCTACCAGTTATCAGAAGGCTGATATGTGACTGGCATTTGCCAGAGGGCTGTGTGCGTGTCTGCTTGTGTGTGTGCGCGTGTGTGTATAGGTGCACGTGCGTGCACACCTACATGCCTGTTAAAAGGCATTTTAGTGGTCACCTGGCCGTAGCCCTGGGCATGTCATTAATTGAAGTCAGATTTCATGTTTACAGTGCAGTATGTTAACTTGAGTAAATTAATAAAGGGAAAGGGGGGATACCTGGTCAGTTGTCCAACTGAATGAAAGGGGGGATACCTGGTCAGTTGTACAACTGAATGAAAGGGGGATACCCAGTCTGCTCTCCAACTGAATGAAAGGGGGGATACCTGGTCAGTTGTACAACTGAATGAAAGGGGGGATACCTGGTCAGTTGTCCAACTGAATGAAAGGGGGGATACCTGGTCAGTTGTCCAACTGAATGAAAGGGGGATACCTGGTCAGTTGTACAACTGAATGAAAGGGGGGATACCTGGTCAGTTGTACAACTGAATGAAAGGGGGGATACCTGGTCAGTTGTCCAACTGAATGAAAGGGGGGATACCTGGTCAGTTGTCCAACTGAATGAAAGGGAGGATACCTGGTCAGTTGTCCAACTGAATGAAAGGGGGGATACCTGGTCAGTTGTACAACTGAATGAAAGGGGGGATACCTGGTCAGCTGTACAACTGAATGAAAGGGGGGATACCTAGTCTGCTGTCCAACTGAATGAAAGAGGTTATACCTGGTCAGTTGTACAACTGAATGAAAGGGGGGATACCTGGTCAGTTGTCCAACTGAATGAAAGGGGGGATACCTGGTCAGCTGTACAACTGAATGAAAGGGGGGATACCTAGTCTGCTGTCCAACTGAATGAAAGAGGTTATACCTGGTCAGTTGTACAACTGAATGCATTCGTCTTCCGCATTTAACCCAACCCCTCTGAATCCCGGGGAAACAGTAAAGATGGCATCTTTGTGATAGAAGTGTATCCTCATTACTGTTGAGACCTGCTTCAAATACAACTCTGAGCAATGTGGTGTGTCTGTGACCAAATCCCCTCTCCCCACTTCAAAGGCTTCAGTTCATTTGAGTATTTCCCTTATTTTGGGATTAAGAGTGCTTTCAGATTGGTGGCAAAGGAAAAACACTTTTTTTCAAGTGAATGGCCTCTAACATCTTAGAGGGAGTGATAGACAGTGGCAGGGAGATGGAGAAGCATTGATGCGTGTAGATTTGCAGGTTCCCAATTTTTTTTCTTTTTTTTAAAAGCAGTGATTTGATGCAGAACGTGTTGTCAGGGGGGAGAGGCTGCTCTCATTGGTTTGGAAGGGAATGTCATTTTTCACTGCTTTGATCCTCTGTGAGGGGAGGCTGGGGGGGGGATAAGCGTATGGGGAGGGGGAGGGGGGGGGGGGGGGGGGCTTGAGGATGAGTTGGGGTATAGAAAAGTAGGGCAGTTTTGTTTCTTTTGCGACACCGGATAAAAATAGTGCCTGTATGGAAACATCCTACTTCAAAGGCAAGCCGTATGGCGCGCGATGTAGTAAGTTATTTATATCACACATATATTAAAAGGCAAAAGCTGATGGCAGAAGTGGCTCTTTAAGTGGGACTGTATGATGGAGAGTCGAGTCAGCACATCTTAGCCCGTTTCCCTGCTGTCTGTATAATGAAACATACAACGATAGAGAGATGATAGGGATATTATTACGGCTGGTTTCCGATGTGCTTTGCAGCCGAGCCTACGTCTTGGTCCTTGCCTCCTTGCCTCCCTCCTGCTGTGCCACATTGCCATGTTCTGGGCTAATCTGTCTGTCTGCAGCAAGACACACAGTACATTAGGAGAGATGTGGGTTTGCTGCTGTTGTGGCTGCTGTGGACATTGTGCTGCAGGATTTTATACACTGAACAAAAATATAAACGCAACATGCAACAATTTCAAATATTTTACTGAGTTACAGTTCATAGAAGGAAATCAGTCAATTGAAATAAATAAATTAGGCCCTAATCTATGGATTCCACATGACTGGGCAGTGGCGCAGCCATAGGTGGGCCTGGGAGGGCATAGGCCCACCCAGTTGGGAGCCAGGTCCACCCACTGGGAAGCCATGCCAGGCCAATCAGAATATTTTTTTCCCTCCCACAGCGCAGGTGAAGAAGCCGGCTGTGGAGGTCCTGGGCTGGCGTGTTTACATATGGTCTGCAGTTTTGAGGCCAAATTCTCTGAAACGACTTTGGAGGCAGCTTATGGTCGAGAAATGAACATCCATTTTCTGGCAACAGCTCTGTTAGATATTCTTGCAGTCAGTATGCCAAATGCACGCTCCCTCAAAACTTGAGACATCGATGGCATTGTATTGTGTGACAAAACTACACATTTTAGAGTGGCCTTTTAATGTCCCCAGCACAAGGTGCACCTGTGTAATGATCATGCTGTTTAATCAGTGTCACGCCCTGGCCATAGAGAGGGCTTTGTTCTCTATTTTGGTTAGGCCAGGGTGTGACTAGGGTGGACATTCTATGTCCTTTTTTTCTATGTTTGTGTATTTCTTTGTTTTGGCCGGGTATGGTTCTCGATCAGGGACAGCTGTATATCATTGTCTCTGATTGGGAGCCATACTTAGGCAGCCTGTTTTCCTTTGGGTTTTGTGGGTGGTTACTTTCTGTTTAGTTCATGTTCCTGACAGAACTGTTTAGCTGTCGTTCGTTTTCTTGTTTTGGTCTACTCCTTTCGACGGCCGTTACAATCAGCTTCTTGATATGCCACACCTGTCAGGTGGATGGATTATTTTGACAAAGGAGAAATGCTCACTAACAGGGATGTAAACAAATTTGTGCGCAACATTTTAGAAAAATAAGCTTTTTGTGCTTATGGAACATTTCTGGGCTCTTTTCAGCTCATGAAAAATGGGACCAACACTTTACATATTGCGTTTATATTTTTGTTCAGTATATTTCACTCTCTCCAAAACCATTGGCGTTACTGTTGGGTTGAGGAGGGGTAGCTGGGTTGAGGGATAATGTTTTACTACGTTTGATCGATGAGGAGGTCAACTCGTTGTGACACCGGTGTCATGTCGTGTCATATATCATAGCACACACGTATGACATCATATCACATTGTGGAGGATCATTTAACCCATAGGCTCGTGTGAAATTGAACAACTGTGCCCGAGCCGAAGTTTAAATCAAACAATGCGCAAAAAAGTTGTCTCCATGGGTTACGAGAACATGGTTGGATTTCCATTTCAATTTGTGGACATGGAGACGCCACTGCTGCCTGTTGTGAAGGTACCACATGCTCCTGCTCGTGGTTGTGAGATCAGAGGGAGAGGCCGTCTGAGGAGATGATTGGCCGGTGCGATGTGTCTAATAGTATCCTGGTGTTGCCTGTGGAGGAGAGTTTGGAGGAAACGATAGGATCAAGTGAAAAGTAATTAGAGGTCGTGTTTGTGTAGACACTTACAGAGAAGAGCATGAGACGGAGGCGTGGGAAGTTGAACAGAAAGCTCCTGGTGGGTAGGGGTCATTTATCTTCCACCATTTATCCCTGTAAACGGCCAAGTGATTGTCTCTAAACATATATCTGACCTTGAGTGGGATTTTGTTGGAGATCATTTGGGAAATAAAGCGTGGTTTTATGTGCACGCTGATGCCTGGGCTTGGGGCTACTGGGGCTGTGAATGCGCCGAGGATGCAGCAGGGAGCCATCCCAGTCACGGGGAGTGATGACAAAGAGGCTGTAACAAAATGGAGTCAGTTCTGCCCGGACTGCGCTGAAGGTTGTTACGTGGAAAGGCCTTCGCCCAGGAGAGAGGGGGCACTGAGACTCATATGGATCAACAGAAAGAGGATAATAGACGTTTTTTATCCAAAGCAACTTAGTAATGCTTACATACATTTTAAGTATGGGTTGTGTCGGGAATCGTACCCACCATCCTGGCATAGCAAGCACCATGCTCTACCACCTGAGCTACAGAGGACCACAGAAAGGTTTTATTATGGAGCCGATGGATACTAAACATATCAAGCAATAAAGTACTGTACTACTGTACTACTGTACTACTGTACTACTGGTCCAAGTAGGAGTTAAGAAAAAGCTTAGCACTCATTTACATTTAAGGTGCGTATTATTATTTTTTTAATTGTGCACGTCAAAGCCCTCCGCAATGAAAATACCAACATAATCAGATTTTAATTTATAATGCACATTAGGGAGTGGGATGTGTCTGAATTCCTCTTGGAGTGACATTGGAGCTGGCTTGTCTTCACTTTCTCTCTCTATCTCTTGCTCCCTTTCTCTCTCTCTCTCCCCTTCTTTTGAGATCAGCATTTGGAGCTGTGTTGAACATGACTTAGAGGATAGAGGAGTATCGCTGAAGCCAGAGTATCTCAGGTTTCCTTTGGTCCTCAACTTTTTTCTTGGGGGGAAACTGATATGATAAATCTCTGCAAATGTCACAGCAAGACCTGCTGTGTATAGACAGCCTCAGCATGTGGTGGCGAGGAGGGGGGTGCAGCAGCTCTGTATGTAGGGGGGTGCAACAGCTCTGTATGTAGAGGGGGGGTGCAACAGCTCTGTATGTAGGGGGGTGCAGCAGCTCTGTATGTGGGGGGGTGCAGCAGCTCTGTATGTGGGGGGGTGCAGCAGCTCTGTATGTGGGGGGGTGCAGCAGCTCTGTATGTGGGGGGGTGCAGCAGCTCTGTAAATAGGGGGGGTGCAGCAGCTCTGTATGTGGGGGGTGCAGCAGCTCTGTAAATAGGGGGGGTGCAACAGCTTTGTATGTAGGGGGGGTTGCAGCAGCTCTGTATGTGGGGGGGTGCAGCAGCTCTGTATGTGGGGGGGTTGCAGCAGCTCTGTATGTAGGGGGGTTGCAGCAGCTCTGTATGTGGGGGGGTTGCAGCAGCTCTGTATGTAGGGGGGGTTGCAGCAGCTCTGTATGTAGGGGGGGGTTGCAGCAGCTCTGTATGTAGGGGGGGTTGCAGCAGCTCTGTATGTAGGGGGGTTGCAGCAGCTCTGTATGTAGGGGGGGTTGCAGCAGCTCTGTATGTAGGGGGGGTTGTAGCAGCTCTGTATGTCAGGGGGGTTGCAGCAGCTCTGTATGTAGAGGGGTGCAGCAGCTCTGTATGTGGGGGGGTGCAGCAGCTCTGTATGTGGGGGGGTGCAGCAGCTCTGTATGTGGGGGGGTGCAGCAGCTCTGTATGTGGGGGGGTTGCAGCAGCTCTGTATGTGGGGGGGTTGCAGCAGCTCTGTATGTGGGGGGGTTGCAGCAGCTCTATATGTAGGGGGGTTTGCAGCTCTGTATGTAGGGGGGATTGCAGCAGCTCTGTATGTAGAGGGGGGGAGGTGCAGAAGCTCTGTATGTAGAGGGGGAAGTGTAGCAGCTCTGTATGTGGGGGGGTTGCAGCAGCTCTGTATGTGGGGGGGTTGCAGCAGCTCTGTATGTGGGGGGGTTGCAGCAGCTCTATATGTAGGGGGGTTTGCAGCTCTGTATGTAGGGGGGATTGCAGCAGCTCTGTATGTAGAGGGGGGGAGGTGCAGAAGCTCTGTATGTAGAGGGGGAAGTGTAGCAGCTCTGTATGTAGGGGGGTGCAGCAGCCCTGTATGTAGATGTAGGGGGGGGGGGGTGCAGCAGCCCTGTATGTAGATGTAGGGGGGGGGGGGTGCAGCAGCCCTGTATGTAGATGTAGGGGGGGGGGGGTGCAGCAGCCCTGTGTGTGTGGGTCGGGGGTGTAGCAGCCCTGTATGTAGACGTGGGGGGGGGGTGCAGCCCTGTATGTGGGGGGGGGGGGGTGCAGCAGCTCTGTGTTTG
Organism: Salmo salar; assembly: GCF_965601325.2. Lineage (NCBI taxonomy): Eukaryota > Metazoa > Chordata > Actinopteri > Salmoniformes > Salmonidae > Salmo > Salmo salar. Next base: position 85,912,517 of record NC_138294.1, on the reverse strand, counting down.
CTTCCCAGCGCATTATGTGATTGACTTGCCTTGTTAAATAAAGGTTAAATAAAATAAATAAATAAATAAATAAAAAGAGGACGCTAACATCAAAGGATAAGGCTTGAAACGGCACAAACAGCTCCAAATGAGCCACAATGAAGCCCAAAATACGAAATGAGGGCTTATGACAGAAACCGATTTCTCCCTCCAATCTTCCATTCAGAAAACCTTCCTATTTTACATTGATGTTCTGATATAGGGACTAGAGGAGGATGAATCCTGGTCATTAGAGAGAGATGTGCCTTTCTCTCTCTCTACGTCCATCCACTCCACTCTCTGGCTCTTCTGGACTGTATGTCCTCTTCCCCTCCACTGCCCCATCCAATGCTCTGCTATTTGCTTAAACGGAGTACTAGCTAGTGATGCAATGGTTTCTTCCATTCTGGGACTTTGAGACATAGCATATATATATATTATTCAGTAAAAGCAGGACACTTTCTATTAGCTTCACATGACCAGATAAGTGACATCAAGTCAAAATCACCCGGCCTTATAAAGAAGTGTTTGCCAATGCAGCCGTGGATGTTGGATGTTTTGCCGACCTGCTCAGAGCAAAGTGAGTTAATTTCATTAGTGAGAGTATTCACTCTTAGCTAGGAGTGCTTTGCCGTGTACTAGACAGTCTCGGTGCCTTGGTGATACCCATTCCATCACACCACAACAGCTTGTTGGGTTGTTATGCGTATCTCTGGTCTCTAATGTTAATAGACACCATGGATGCAGAAGTTGTAACGCCTTGGAGGGAATCAGCCTTTAATTCACTATTGCTGTGTTGGACATACTGTAAGCAGAAGCACAGAATGTACGATATACCGGTATTGATGTATGGACCAGTTTGGGTTTTTACTTTACCTTCTATAACAGTATATGAATGTTTGGTTTGTTAAATGTGATAAGCCGTGGGTAACATCCATGTTTATTGTTTACTCCGCTACTTGAGTCATCTCTCTCTCCATGCCGCTTTCTACAGATTTAGCCCCGCCCCCTGTCACTCAAAGAGCGCATTTGTTGTTCCTCAACCACGAGACGTTTGTGATCATTCAGTCTGCGTGATCAATGCAGCACATACAACAATGTTGATGACAATGATGCTGTTTTCACTTTGCTTCTTAATATAAATCCAATATTGTTCTATAATTACACTATTAGTTTTGTGTTTCTTACATCTCCAAATGGCTAGTTTGTCTTTTCTTAGCAAATTGGGCTTAATCGTGTTAGCTGGCTAGCTAGCTAATAAATGTACTGAGTAAAAGCAAACGTAGCTAGCTAATACAGCCTGATAATACCAGTGATGGTGGAGACCTAAATCAGCATGTTGTTTGTGCAAAAGTATCTTCTAAATGATCTGGTACTGGTACTCCCTGTATATAATGTAGCTCCACATTGATCTGGTACTGCTACTCCCTGTATATACTGTAGCTGCACATTGATCTGGTACTGGTACTCCCTGTTTACTGAGCTCCACATTGATCTGGTACTCCCTGTATATACGGCTCCACATTGATCTCGTACTGGTACTCCCTGTTTATAGCTCCACATTGATCTGGTACTGGTACTCCCTGTATATAGCTCCACATTGATCTGGTACTCCCTGTATATAGCTCCACATTGATCTGGTACTCCCTGTTATAGTAGCTGGCGGCGAGGCATTGATCTGGTGGTACTGGTAGCTCCCTGTGGATGGAGTGAGCTCCACATTGATCTGGTACTGGTAGCTCCGCTGGTATGGAGTAGCTCCACATTGATCTGGTACTCCTGTTGTAGCTCCACATTGATCTGGTACTCCCTGTATTAGCTCCACATTGATCTGGTACTGGTACTCCCTGTTATAGCGCCACATTGATCTGGTACTCCCTGTATGTAGCTCCAATTGATGGCTGGTACTCCCTGTATATAGCTCCACATTGATCTGGTACTGGTACTCCCTGTATGTAGCGACATTGATCTGGTACTGGTATGTAGCTCCATGATTGGATGGCTGGTACTGGGTACTCTGGCCTGTGGATGGATGAGGCTCCACATTGATCTGGTACTGGTACTCCGGCTGTGGATGAGTAGCTCCACATTGATCTGGTACTGGTACTCCCTGTATAGTAGCTGGTCCGAGGCATTGATCTGGTACTGGCGTAGCTGCGGCGGCTGTTTATAGCTCCACATTGATCTGGTACTCCCTGTATGTAGCTCCATATTGATCTGGTACTGGTACTCCCTGTATATAGCTCCACATTGATCTGGTACTGGTACTCCCTGTATGTAGCTCCACATTGATCTGGTACTGGTACTCCCTGTATATAGCTCCACATTGATCTGGTACTGGTACTTCCTGTATATAGCTCCACATTGATCTGGTACTGGTACTCCCTGTATATAGCTCCACATTGATCTGGTACTCCCTGTATATAGCTCCACATTGATCTGGTACTGGTACTCCCTGTATATAGCTCCACATTGATCTGGTACTGGCCCCTGTATATAGCTCCACATTGATCTGGTACTCCCTGTATATAGCTCCACATTGATCTGGTACTGGTACTCCCTGTATATAGCTCCACATTGATCTGGTACTGGTACTCCCTGTATATAGCTCCATATTGATCTGGTACTGGTACTCCCTGTATATAGCTCCACATTGATCTGGTACTCCCTGTATATAGCTCCACATTGATCTGGTACTGGTACTCCCTGTATGTAGCTGTACATTGATCTGGTACTGGTACTCCCTGTATATAGCTCCACATTGATCTGGTACTGGTACTCCCTGTATGTAGCTGCACATTGATCTGGTACTGGTACTCCCTGTATATAGCTCCACATTGATCTGGTACTGGTACTCCCTGTATATAGCTCCACATTGATCTGGTACTGGTACTCCCTGTATATAGCTCCACATTGATCTGGTACTGGTACTCCCTGTATATAGCTGCACATTGATCTGGTACTGGTACTCCCTGTATATAGCTCCACATTGATCTGGTACTGGTACTCCCTGTATATAGCTGCACATTGATCTGGTACTGGTACTCCCTGTATATAGCTCCACATTGATCTGGTACTTCCCTGTATATAGCTCCACATTGATCTGGTACTGGTACTCCCTGTATGTAGCTGTACATTGATCTGGTACTGGTACTCCCTGTATATAGCTCCACATTGATCTGGTATCTGGTACTTCCCTGTATATAGCTCCACATTGATCTGGTACTGGTACTCCCTGTATATAGCTCCACATTGGATCTGGTACTGGTACTCCCTGTATATTGCTCCACATTGATCTGGTACTGGTACTCCCTGTATATAGCTCCACATTGATCTGGTACTCCCTGTATATAGCTCCACATTGATCTGGTACTGGTACTCCCTGTATATAGCTCCACATTGATCTGGTACTGGTACTCCCTGTATATAGCTCCATATTGATCTGGTACTGGTACTCCCTGTATATAGCTGTACATTGATCTGGGTACTCCCTGTATATAGCTCCACATTGATCTGGTACTGGTACTCCCTGTATATAGCTGTACATTGATCTGGTACTCCCTGTATATTGCTCCACATTGATCTGGTACTGGTACTCCCTGTATATAGCTCCACATTGATCTGGATACTGGTACTCCCTGTATATAGCTGCACATTGATCTGGTACTCCCTGTATATAGCTCCACATTGATCTGTACTGGTACTCCCTGTATATAGCTCCACATTGATCTGGGTACTGGTACTCCCTGTATATAGCGCCACATTGATCTGGTACTGGTACTCCCTGTATATAGCTCCACATTGATCTGGTACTCCCTGTATATAGCTCCACATTGATCTGGTACTGGTACTCCCTGTATATAGCGCCACATTGATCTGGTACTGGTACTCCCTGTATGTAGCTCCATATTGATCTGGTACTGGTACTCCCTGTTTATGTAGCTCCACATTGATCTGGTACTGGTACTCCCTGTATGTAGCTCCATATTGATCTGGTACTGGTACTCCCTGTATTATAGCGTCCACTATTGATCTGGTACTCCCTGTATGTAGCTCCATATTGATCTGGTACTGGTACTCCCTATATATAGCTCCACATTGATCTGGTACTGGTAGTCCCTGTATGTAGATCCATATTGATCTGGTACTGGTACTCCCTGTATATACCTCCACATTGATCTGATACTCCCTGTGATATGAGCTCCACATTGATCTGGTACTCCCTGTATATACCTCCACATTGATCTGATACTCCCTGTGTATACTGTAGCTCCACATTGATCTGGTACTCAGTGTATATAGCTCCACATTGATCTGGTACTCCCTGTATATACCGTGCGCACATTGAACTGGTACTCCCTGTATATACTGTAGCTGCACATTGATCTGGTGCTGGTACTTCTTGTATATAGCTTCATTCTTGTGTTTTTTATTCCTCTGGTTACTATTTTATTATTATTTTTTAACTCTGCATTGTTGGGAAAGAGTTGTAAGTAAACCTTTCACCCGTTGTATTTGGCGCATGTGACAAATACGATTTGATTTACCCTTGTCCACTCTCCATTCTCTCTTGCCCCTCCCCTCCATTCTCATCTCCTCCATTCTCCTCTTCTCCATTCTCCTCTCCTGCCTCCTCCTCCATTCTCCTCCCTTCCCCTCTCCTCTCCTGCCCCCTCTTCCATTCTCCTCCCCTCTCCTCTCCTGTCCCCTCTTCCATTCTCCTGCCCTCTCTTCCCCTCTCCTCTCCATTCTCCTAATCTCTTTCAACTCTGTATCACTAATTTACTGTGGCCAATCTTCAACCCTGCTGTATGCTTCTCCATATTCATGAGTCGTTTCATATTTAACTAGATCAAACAGACCTGCTAGCTGCAGCTACAGTTGCTTGCTGTAGTATTCCACAATATATTTGCACCACCAGTAAAGTATAGTTGTGGTGCCTGGTCAATTAGAACTTCACTAGTATGTGTACACCCCTTCAAATTAGTGGATTCAGCTATGTCAGCCACATAAAATCCGTGTACACCGCCATGCAATCTCCATAGACAAACATTGGCAGTAGAATATCCCGTGCTGAAGAGCTCAGTGACTTTCAACGTGGCACCGTCATATGATGACACCTTTCCAACAAGTCATAGGATGCCCCGGTCAACTGTAAGTGCTGTTATTGTGTAGTGGAAACGTCTAGTTGTGATGCCTGGTCAGTTATAACTATGTAGGTAGCATCAGTCAGCGATAGACAATAATACTGGGAGTCAGTTATGATCGATTTTACTTCAATTGAATTACCTTGAAGCAGAGTTTTGGGGTCAACCATTTCACTACAACTCTACTTTATGAAGTACTGAAACTGCAGTCTTACCTAGGGTATTGTGCATAGTGCCTACAGGAAGTATTTACTGTTTTGTTTTGTCACTGGCCTATGCACAATGCCCTATAATATCAAAGTGGAATTATGTTTTTCGAAATGTATATACATTAATAAAGAATGAAAAGCTGTAATGTCTTGAGTCAGTCAATATTCTACCCCTTTGTTATGGCAAGCCTAAATAACTTCAGGAGTAAAAATGTGCTTAACAAGTTACATAATAAGTTGCATGGACAAACTCTGTGTGCAATAATAGTGTTTAACATGATTTTTGAATGACTACCGCATTTCTGTACCCGACACATACAATTACCTGTAAGGTCCCTCAGTCGAGCAATGAATTTCAAACACAGATTCAAGAACAAAGACCAGGGAGGTTTTCCAATGCCTCGCAAAGAAGGGCACCAATTGGTTGAATATTGAATATTTTTTATTTATTTTACCTAGGCAAGTCAGTTAAGAACATGACAGCCTACCCCAGCCAAACCCTAACCCAGACAACACTGGGCCAATTGTGCAACCACTCTCCCAATCACAGCCAGTTGTGTTACAGCCTGGAATCAAACCAGGGTCTGTAGTGACACCTCTAGCACTGAGATGCAGTGCCTTAGACCACTGCGCCACTCGGGAGCCCCATAGGACATATCCCTTTGAGCACGGTGAAGTTATTGATTACACTTTGGATGGTGTATCAATACACCCAGTCACTACAAAGATACAGGCGTTCTTCCTAACTCAGTTGCCGGAGAGGAAAGAAACCGCTCAGGGATTTCATCATGAAGCCAATGGAGATTTTAAAAGACTTTAATGGCTGTGATAGGAGAACTGAGGATGGATCAACAACATTGTAGTTACTCCACAATACTAACCTAATTGACAGAGTGAAAAGAAGGAAGCCTGTACAGAATACAAATATTCCAAAATGCATCCTGTTTACAACAAGGCACTGAAGTAATACTGCAAAAAATGTGGCAAAGCAATTCACTTTTTGTCCTGAATACAAAGTGTTATGTTTGGGGCAAATTCAATACAACGACACTACTGAGTACCGCTCTCCATATTTTCAAGCATAAGTGGTGGCTGCATCATGTTATGGGTATGCTTGTAATCGTTAAGGACTTGAACGTTTTTCAATAAACGGAATGGAGCTAAGCACAGGCAAACCTGGTTAAGTCTGCTTTCCACTAGACACTGGGAGATGAATTCACCTTTCAACACGACAATAACCCAAAACACAAGACCAAATCTAGACAGGAGTTGCTTACCAAGAAAACAGTGAATGTTCCTGAGTGGCCGAGTTACAGTTTTAACTTAAATCTACTTGGAAATCTATGGCAAGACCTGAAAATGGTTGTCTAGCAATGAACCAATTTAACAGAGCTTGAATATTTTTTAAAAGTGTAATGGGCAAATGTTGCACAATCCAGGTGTGGAAAACTCTTTGAGACTTAGGGAGAGGTTGAAATGTACACAATAGTTACCCAGAGGAAAATGGGGGAGGGTCATGCTTTTTCAATTTCAGTCAGGGGGAGGGTTTAGTATTTGTTTTATTTAGTCCAGGCGAGGATCATGTCATTTGTAATCAATTAAATGTCATATTACTCAGGGTTTGAGAATGAGTTGTTCATTATAGTATCTCGTGTGCCCGATGATGCCCCTCCTCCCTGATTCTCTGCTGGGTGCGCCTAGTGTGGTCTATATCAGCCTTTCTCAAACCTGGTTCGTTAGCCTGCTGGTTAAATAAGTTCTACAGAACTTCACAGGGTGGTGGAAGTGTACAGTGATGAGCTTGATGCTCCTTTAGAATAAATATTGAGGATCTTATTCCTGTGACATGATGATAGACGCTTGACTGCCGTTTGACAAATAAAAATAATAGCGCTGTTATCCATAATAATTTCATAATGTAGGTTGCGTACCTGCACTGTATCTGCAATCTGTTGAGCTGTTGGCTAGTGCGCACATACCAAGGCCAGAGTGGGCACATTTGCTATATAACGCCATTTTGTTTGTGACAAACCCATGAGTAGAGTTGAAAATGAGATGGAAACCCATTTCAATTGCATTTTTCATTCGGTACATGGGAATTTTACCTGAAACGTTATTTTTATATGCACAACGTCATCACGCACAGACTTTTATCCGTAATAAGTCAGTTTGATGGAAACACATTGCTGGTGGGTAAATTCACATTTTATTTGATGCAGATTTGAGAATATTTGCATAAAAATCTGTCGCAAATTGGATGGAAACCAAGCTAGTGACATTCAGAGGCTGCGCTACAACTTTCTATAGCCAAGGACGAGGAGACAAACATTTACTTTGCTTGGGAAGTAATGATTCCCATAGCAGTATGATATTGACGTCCGACATTTCAACAGGCTATTTATTAAACAACATACCAACTCTAAATCAGTCAGGAGCAAAGAAGGTAGGCTAAGAAGGAATGAAAATGAATTGTTTTAGGCTATATTATTATTTAAAGGCTATAGCCTGCCATTTAAGAACTCAACTGTGAAGCATTTGTGATACTCGCAGTAGCGCTCAGCATTTCAACAACACATCAACAACAACACATCAACAACAACACATCAACAACAACACATCAACAACAACACATCAACAACAACACTTCAACAACAACACATCAACAACAACACATCAACAACAACACATCAACAACAACACATCAACAACAACACATCAACAACAACACTTCAACAACAACACATCAACAACATGCCTATACATTTTGCATTTAGGTCGTATAAATTGAAATGTAAAAAAATAATTACTTAGAATTAAATAATAATTAAACAAAAAAATGACAATTTAATCCATTTTAATCCCACTTTTGTGACACAACAAAATGTGGAAAAAGTCAAGGAATGTGAATGCTTTCAGAAGGCAATGTATGCAATTCAATGTTGTTTTCTCAGTTCAATCGGTTTTGGTTGCAAAAGAGTGGAAAGGGGAGGTATATATATCCTTTGACTATGGCAAGTTAAAGAACATTCTTTCACCATTGATGGCATAAAGAATCAACATGAAAACCATGCTTTCACTCTATATTTTTCAAGGTCAGAGTCAAACACATAAGCTGTTTTTTTTAAGGCATGTACAATACCTTACATGATGGTTAATTTAAAAGCCTGCATAGGACATCAACGTTGACCTTCTTTCAGCCTGCCGCTATTAAACAGCAAGGTTATCCGGAGTGATTGAAGGAGTTCTGTATCTCTTTCTTGCTCTCTATTGTTTTTCTCATCTTTCATTATTGTTATTTTTTATGGCTCAGCAGTGTGCCGCTTTTTTGTCTGTGGACAGCTTGAACATAAGAGACTGACAGTGTGTTTCAAAGAGCGTTGTATAGATATGGAGACAAGATGTTGATATTTCTATCACTTCGTGTTCAAACAGGGTGCTGCCTATCGTCCACCTGTAACTTACAATACCAGTGTGTATAGTAACACATGTATCCTCCATCTTCTGTGTGTGTGTGTGTGTGTGTGTGTGTGTGTGTGTGTGTGTGTGTGTGTGTGTGTGGCTCCCCAGGTCGTCCCCTACCTCCTACACCTTCGTCCAGCCTGCTACCCCCCGCCCCACCTCCACCCACCGGTCCATCCCATCCTGCCCCCCCAGCCATCAGGGAGTGCCAAGTGCCCCTGCTGGACAGCCGCTCCCCCCACGTCATGCTGGACCCCCCTCCTGACGACGAATTCTCCCCTAATTCATACCTACTCCGGGCCTGCGCCCCTCCATCCCAACCCCCCTCTGCGGGTAAGACCTCTTCCCAAGCCAATGTACTGTACAGTATCGTAGATAATTCATCTACCATGGAATCTCGCTCTGTCTCTATTCGCTGTGGTTCGGGAATGGATACATATCTCTGCAACAATCTGTTGAATAGTTTAAATGTAGATTTCCAACCAAAAAAAGTGAGTGAATGGTAAATGATAAAGCCACATTGTTGAAGGTAAAGGACATTCGACAATGATCATTTGTAATGTAAAAATAATAATGACCCTTGATCTCCTTTAAAAATAACTAACTTGCTTCAGGTATAATATCAAATGTATCTGTTAAGAATTCATTAATTGATATACTGCATTTCCAAATACTGTGTTTTTCACACAAAAAAATAAGTAGTCATTTAGGATCTTCATAAAAATAGGAAAGAGTTTTGAAAGCAACTCCTTTATTTTTAATTTAAATTTAGCCACTTGTGTGCCGCCCTATGGGACTCCCGATCACGGTCAGTTGTGATACAGCCCGGGATCAAACCAGGGTCTGTAGTGACACCTCTATCACTGCAATGCAGTGCCTTAGACCGCTGCGCCACTCGGGAGGCCAATCAGAATGTATTATTTCCATATTAATAACTACCATTCCATAGTAAATTAGGAAACCTAATCATTGACTCAGTTTCTAGCTGTGCATGTGAGACTGGTTGCATATTAAATAGGCACCCATTTAGGGTTTGTATTTCCACTGGTCTCCGTGGTTTATTGGATAAAATGAAGAGAGCTTGTTAGTGTACATTATTTAAATAATAGACATACATTTTAATTGGCTAAGAATATGTTACTTATCAAGTGGAAATGTAGTGTTTATTTTCAATTCAAAGAATGCAAACTGGTGAAATTACCAATGCTTTGGAAATTGATAAATATCCATGTATTGGAATTGTGGTTTAATTCATTATTATTTCATTGAATTGTTAGATTGAATTGAGTCTGAAATACATAAATATGCTTGATATATATGTTTATATATATTTATATATCCACAGTATGAGGTTTGAATAATACTGTGAAAATTATAATGCCCTTTTTAGTGTAAGAGCTGTTTTAAAAGAACACCTGAAATTTCTGCTTGTTTTGGTGTCATGGAGTTTTGGCCTGCCTGGTCACATCACTAGGTGGTAAATTAGTAAATGTACCAATAAGAAACAGTTCCAAACAACTCTGCCAATAACAGCTAGTTTTCCGTTTTCCCCTCCCAACTCAAACCACTCCCAGACAGTCCAGACAAAATTGTTGCTTGAGTAATTGTTCTTTGCTAAGAAGCACATTTTATTTCCTTTTGACCATTTTAATTTAAAACTATCACTGTAAGTAAGGTACTTAATTGTTACGCAGATATTTTTTGAGATATTGAGATAAAAACGTCAGCATAGACCCTTAAAGATGCTATATCGCTCCACCATTTCCTGTTTGCTAAAATTCTAATAGTTCACCTAATTTCCGTGTATGTGACAAAACAAGCAGTCATTGTGTAGAGTATCATTGTACCATCTAAACCAATGTGAAATATATTTTCCATAACCCAAATTATGTATTTTCAGCTGTTTGAAACTGGTGTACAAAACCGAGAGTAAAAGAAGCAACAAAATTAAACTTAAGACCGGGAAACATACAAATAGCTTACATTGAACAGATCTACCGCTTCTTAGACTTGCTTTCAATGAGAATGACAGATCTATTGCACACAGTTCTACAATATTCAAAAGCATTATTCATTAGAAATGGTGTGGAAATAGGCCCACTTAATTCATTTTCATATTCTCTGCCCGTAATAGCTTTACCTTTTGTGCGCTACCATGAACAAGCAAGAAAATTGTGCGTCTTTGAGTATGCTTTCTTTCCAAACACGGTGATTGCAGCTGTTAGTTTTTTTTCTAATCACGTCGGCATTCAGAATGAGACTTCCTAGGTGACTGAATTCTCCTCAGTGGGAGAGGACGGTGAAAGGAAAGGATTTCAGATGATTACTGCGACATCACACAGAGACTCGGCTTGTAGCCGGGGCTACAGACTGGGGGAGAGCTTTGTCTGGGTTTCCAATGGTTGCTCTCACTCTTTTTGTGGTTTTTTTTTCTGACTGTACATTCAACACTATTGATATATTCCTTGTGTATTTATGTCTAAAACGTGGAAGCACAGCTTTTGGCTATTGTGGATTCGTGTTGCATAGTTCTGGGACTACGATTTTCTATATATATATTTTTTTACATATCAGTGAATATTCCCTTCATGTATTGTGAAGAAATTATGTACTGTAGGTTATATAATTATCTTGCCAGGGCACTTAAATGAATTGACTAAAAATAGCACATTTTTACATGGATTATTTGAAATTTTTTGGGGGTGTTGGAACACTGCTCATTCTAAACGGAAATATGACATTTTTGAAATGCAGTACATTTGAATTCCATTGTATAGCCCATTGGTCAGGTTGTCTTTACACAATATATTTCCAACCCACTGCGTCTGTGAACCACATTATGGAGTAATACAAGTAGGAATTTTACATTAAATCAAATTTTCCCGTTTATGGTTCCGATTTAGCAGGTATCAGACACTTTTGTGTCCGAAGTTTATAGTGAAGTGCGACAGGCTCTTTCTTCTGTAGACCTGCTCCTTGAAGTGTTGTCTTCTGTTCCACATCATCCCAAAGCCTTTGAAGTTGAAAGGCCACTGACTCCCATTGTTGGGGGTCATGTGGTTTCCTCCTTGAATAGATTGAGATGACACCTCACTAAATCGGAGAGAGAAAATATATATTCTCCGTGCTTGGTCACTCTGGCTCTTTCTAATCAATATGAAGTACATTTTCTGTGAAAGGGCAATCAGGAGAACTTTTACCCTGACCAATAACTGTCAATAACCCACATAATCATAGAATTAAGACAACACATGATGGGAATTAATGGCAGGAAAGCTGTGAAAGAGATCTCAATCCTCTTCTATGGATCTGAATTGGTAAGCGGGGGGGGGACGGGGGACGGGGGGTCAGAATTAGAGAGCAACGTGATTATAGCCAATTTCAAACGGGCTCAAATTGGTTTACTTTTCCGAGGAGCCACGTCAATCATGGCGAAACTAACCATATTGTACTTCACCTTCTGTGTTCGGTCTGACACACCAGTGACAGGTGTCATAACATATTGATTGAGGAATCAGCTATTGGATTTTCATTATGGTAGTCTGTGCGTCTTGTTTTCAACAGATACACATAGTAGTAGATACCCTAGTCATAGTTATCTTGTCCAGGTCGCAGTTGTAAATGAGAACTTGTTCTCAACTAGCTTACCTGGTTAAATAAAGGTGAAATAAAAAAATAAATAGACTGTTCTCTCTGCTACCGCAGGGCAAGCGGTACCGGAGCGCCAAGTCTAGGTCCAAGAGGCTTCTAAACAGCTTCTACCCCCAAGCCATAAGATTCCTGAACATCTAATCAAGTGGCTACCCAGACAATTTGCATTGCCCCCCCCCCCCCTGTTACGCTGCTGCTACTCTCTGTTTATTATCTATGCATAGTCACTTTAATAACTCTACCTACGTGTACATATTACCTCAACTACCTCGACTAGCCGGTGTCCCCGCACATTGACTCTGTACCGGTAGCCCCTGTATATAGCCTCCACATTGACTCTGTACCGGTAGCCCCTGTATATAGCCTCCACATTGACTCTGTACCGTTAGCCCCTGTATATAGCCTCCACATTGACTCTGTACCGTTACCCCCTGTATATAGCCTCCACATTGACTCTGTACCGTTACCCCCTGTATATAGCCTCCACATTGACTCTGTACGGGTACCCCCTGTATATAGCCTCCACATTGACTCTGTACCGATACCCCCTGTATATAGCCTCCACATTGACTCTGTACCGGTACCCCCTGTATATAGCCTCCACATTGACTCTGTACCGTAACACCCTGTATATAGTCTCCACATTGACTCTGTACCGTATCACCCTGTATATAGCCTCCACATTGACTCTGTACGGGTACCCCCTGTATATAGCCTCCACATTGACTCTGTACCGGTACCCCCTGTATATAGCCTCCACATTGACTCTGTACCGGTACCCCCCTGTATATAGCCTCCACATTGACTCTGTACCGTTACCCCCTGTATATAGCCTCCATATTGACTCTGTACCGGTACCCCCTGTATATAGCCTCCACATTGACTCTGTACCGGTACCCCCTGTATTTAGCCTCCACATTGACTCTGTACCGCTACCCCCTGTATATAGCCTCCACATTGACTCTGTACCGTTACCCCCTGTATTTAGCCTCCACATTGACTCTGTATCGTAACACCCTGTATATAGCCTCCACATTGACTCTGTACCGTTACCCCCTGTATATAGCCTCCACATTGACTCTGTACCGGTACCCCCTGTATATAGCCTCCACATTGACTCTGTACCGGTACCCCCTGTATATAGTCTCCACATTGACTCTGTACCGGTACCCCCTGTATATAGTCTCCACATTGACTCTGTACCGGTACTCCCTGTATATAGCCTCCACATTGACTCTGTACCAGTACCCCCTGTATATAGCCTCCACATTGACTCTGTACCGTTACCCCCTGTATTTAGCCTCCACATTGACTCTGTATCGTAACACCCTGTATATAGCCTCCACATTGTTATTTTACTGCTGCTCTTTAATTATTTCTTACTTTTTGGGGGCTATTTTTCTTAAAACTGCATTGTTGGTTAAGGGCTTGTGAGTAAGTATTTCACAGTAAGGTTTACACCTGTTGTATTTGGCGCATGTGACGAATAAAGTTTGATTTGATTTAGTACGATATTCCTATTAATGATTGTGTTGGGTTATGCATTACTGCATGGACTTTCTGCTCTTAGAGGGGCCGTGTTTCTGGAAATGGGAGTGTAACATTTCTTCACGCTGTGTTTTGCATTAGGCCTAAGTGTGGAAAAGAGTCAGACAGATATAATCAGCGCAGATTAGAGTAGTTTAGTAAACAGCAAAATGCAGCAACTAGAGGTTAATTTGGTGAAAATATGTGCAATTTTCCAGTGCTCATGCTGCTTAAGTGTCAACATATTCTAATACAAAATGGTTAGGTTACTCTTAAAATATGCTGTACTGCATATTACAGAGTGTTGGATCTCTCATTGTTCACCTGCCACCGCCTATCACATACCACATCAACAAAAACTAAAAAAGAACAGTTACCTTTATCACTAGCATTCATTTAGTTCCTTAATTTAGAAAAGTGTAACAATAAGATATTTTGGTATACCTACAGTAAATGTAAGTAAATATCTTTTGAATTATAAAAAAAAATGTTTAAGGGCAATTCCGCCATTTTTCAACCTCATATTCATTATCTCCAGCGTCGTGCCAGTGTCTACATACAGTACCAGTCAAAAGTTTGGACACACCGACTCATCAAGAGTGTGTAAAGTGTTCAAAGGGTGGCTACTTTGAAGAATCTCAAATATAAAATTTATAAACACGTTTTTGGTTACTACATGATTCCATATGTGTTATTTCCTAGTTTTGATGTCTTCACTATTATTCTACAATGTAGAAAATATAAAAAAATCAAGAAAAACCCTTCAATGAGTTGCTGTGTCCAGACTTTTGACTGGTACTGTATGCGAAAAACGGTGCGTTTCTATGATCTGTGGTTAAAAATATGAACATAACAAAAAATACATACAAGGTTGGATTAAAAGTAAGAAAAACAGGGATTTTCGAAACCTACAACAAGTTTTTAGCCAGAGGGAGGGTATTTTCTGGCTCCCCACACCACCACGAATCTCATAGTGTTTGAAAATCACTATTTAAAAATGTTATAACTTTTGATGATGTCATCAGGTAGAACTTTTTTACTTTCTATTTGTATTTTCTAAAAAACAAAAAAATGCGTCATTTTCACATTATAGACACTGGTATTGTGCTGGAGGTAATGAAAATGAGTTTGAAAAGTAGAGGAATTTCCCTTTAATATATTTTTGTTGCTCATTTTCATCAATTAGTGCACAATAGTTTCAGTAAGTAATTCAATAGAAGTGGTCACAATAGACTGTATGTATTCTGTTTAGAAATATAATTAAGTGATAATGCCCAAGAAGCCGGTGTTTGGAGGATATATTGGCAAGGGTGTTGTTTGGCCCGAGACGTTGTCGAGACAGTAAGGTTTAAACAAATCTCCGTTGTTGAAAACTAAATGTTAGTCTAAAAGAAATGTGAGATAATGTCTAGATGCTTTTTATAGTGAAGATGAAGTTTATAAATTCCTTTCCTGGGCTGATGAAACAGTGAATTGCTCAGTCAGGTGGAACAGAGTAAATAGGCTTTTTAACATCATAGATTTAGCCGGTGGTAACTTGTGGAATAGACACCGGCTGGAATGCGCTTTTAACCAATCAGCATTCAGGATTAGACCTACTTGTTTTATAAATAGGCTCATAGAAAAGACAGGATGAAGCACCGTAATATAAAGGTTTCTGTATTTTATTGGCTCAATCATGGCACTCAAACATCCAAAGTGCATATTGAAATATTCAAAAAAATTAAAATTTGCTCCTGTTATTTACACATTTATTTAAAATATGTAAATTGGTATGTTTCTGAAATAAATAAGCAAAGAATCCTTAAATTTATCTCATGCCACCCTTTACTCATCACATGCAATAAAATCTATCCAAGTCAGCCTGGTGGTTAAAATAACATAGATAGATTTTTCCATGGTATCAAATGCCAATACTTATAGGTATCACCAAGCGGCATGTCTACGGCATGAAAAAGCATTTCACCACAGCCTTATGGAAGTTGATGGCCTGGCACTGCAGTATAAAAGGTTTTAATATGATTCTATGCTTCCCACCTCATCCTGTTTGGGAGTCGGAAATTCTATTTTTTGACTACACACAATTAGCCCAGATTGTTAAGACAGGCAGTCACATGAATTTACAATGTAGACATTGTGCTCTTATGTTCTTTATGGAAAGAAACATAGGAGTATTTTTTTTGTTCTGAGAGTTATGACAGATCTGTTGAGATTTCAAACACATCTCCTTTGTCAAGTGGGCTTTTCCTTTTGCCATTGTTCTGGTTAGAAAAAAAAAACAATATTTTAATTGTCTGTTGTTTTCTGTTCTGGTTTCTCTATCCCGTGTTGATTCTTCTAATTAATCCTGCCGTCATTTTATGCAGATGCTCTTGTATGTAGAGCACATGCAGTTCCCATCCTGCTGTCATTTTATATAGAGGCTGTGTGTAAAGCACATGCAGCTCACATTCTATATTGTAATAGGATACTGTAATTCTCTACAATGCATTCTAACGTGCTGTTTTGTCATTTAATTTTCCCGCCATCTGCACACATTGTGTCATTTCAGTCTTCTTTACTTTTCATGTAAAATCACCTCATCGAGGGAAACATTTTTACCAACAACAACCAAGAAGCTAAAATGATGAAAAGTATAATGAACCATTTTTTCCTTCGTATTGCATTTGGATTTTCCTACCCATAGGGTTTTCCAGTTATTGACTGATTCCCTTGGAGTTATGACAGCACTCTACTCCTGTAATTCATGACATATCCCATCACTGTGTGTGTTAAAGTTGGATGACTTGTGTTTCATGCTCCTAAATTCTACACAATATTGTTCTAACAGCTTTTTAATGCATAATACACCTTCCTTATTGCGGCAGTGTTGCATCTCTCCAAAACAAATGCTAAACGTGGCCTTCAAACGTATATACTGTCCTTGAAGCCTCCCTACCCTGTCTTTCAGCCCTGCTTCTGGCCTGTCCACAGTGCCGGCGGTGTGTGCTTGGTTTGTGTTGTTATTTTTTTAGCTAATCCATGCTACAGCATTCGCACCTTGTGACCGCTCCGTCACTCTTCCAGAGGTCGTCTGATTCTCAGGTGTCATGGGGGGGGGGGGGGGGGGGTCTATGGAATGCGTGCCTGTTGGTACCTGCCTGTCTCTCCACACACCAACTCTCTGGGAAGGTTTAGCGAGAACTGCATGTGAGCAGTAGGTGACACGTTAGCTACTCCTGGAAAGAGCCATGCTGTGAGTATATTAACGCTACCAATGCATTATTCATCTGTTGTTTTTTTCCGTTTTGCTATTTCGGGTGTCTTTGCATTTGAATTTATTAAATAATAATCCAACAAGGAAATCACCAGAGGTTTGTGTGGCGTGTTGAATGTTTGATCACTCCATTCTCTATACCTCATCGTTACCGAAGGAAAATCCATTTGTCTGGTCTTTAAGCGTTTGAATAAATGGTATTAATGCCACAGATTGTGTCTCTGGTGATGAGTGTAATTTCATAGCATTTGGGCATTTGTTTCAGAGCAGTTTCAAGCTGAATGTGCAGTAGTCTCGTCTCCCTGACTGTTGTCGCTGAATAGTTCTAACTGTCTAATTAGTGGAGATGAGAGGCTGAGGCAGAGATATGCTGTGCTCTGAATATTTAACCCCCCCTCCCCTCATTTGCACTACTGTACTGCAATCTCTGCTTTTTAATTAAATCCCCATGAAAGAAAATGTGATCAAGGGGAGAGGGCACGTCCAGATCCTCAGGTACGGGTATGATCCACGGCTTCTCAAGCATGTCCGCTCCCTGATCTGACTCAGTGTGGTGTTTCCGCGGGTCTGTTTCACCACCCATCCTATCGCTCTGGAAACGCCCAACAGAATTGTCAACACACAGTTTATTCACTGAACAGAAGTCACCGGAAAAACTAAATTAAACCGACCTTGGTTAATCCTGCCATTCTCTCTCATCATAGGCTACTAGCAGTGGAAGATAATGCAGTCTGGACACCCACAGCTGAACCCTGGGCCTTTTAATATCCATTATACTGTGCTTATCAATTTGCAGCCCAAGCCAAATGTTAACCCATTCAACTAGGCAGGCATCCACCACACGTTGAGGCGCTGAGTGCTGTGATGAGTGCACACTTACCCTTGGGCTTGTTTCAATTAAGACATTTTCACCTGTCTTTGGTGTGTGTGAAGAGGTCGATAGGAGGAACTAACAAAAGAGTGGAAGACAGAAACATGCCCCCTCTCCACTCATGCCACCACATTTATTTTTAAGCAACCTGAGTCACAGTAAAAAAAAATCGCAATTTCTATTACCTGCTTTCTCGGGGCTTCTCCTGCCGTGTGTACATTGTGTCATTTATCATTCCAAATTGACATTTATGCTTTTACTCGTATTGTTTTTCCAAGGTTCCCACCGCCCATGCTGGACAATTTATTTTAATTCTTGTCATTTTAGCCCGTAGTCTGCGAAGCTGAGCTGCAGTAATTTCAACATCGCCATGCACCACTAACAACAGAGGTGGAAGAAGCTGTTGTGTGGGGTGTTTCCATTTCGCCCTGCATTGCCTCTGAACAGTAATTACTTTGAGCCTTTTTAGTCCCTCTTAGCTAACTGTCTTTTTTTTTCTCTCTACATGACAGCTGAGGTGGGCTATAAAACACATTCTACACCTGGGTCATTATCGCAAACAAGTTATATAGCCTGGCCTCCTAACGGTTGGACAAATAAATAGGCATATAGGTCATTTCAAGTTCAAACTGAGTTCCATCCTTTTGTAGCAAATTGCCTTGAACATTCAGCCAGCTTTTTGTTCAGAAATAATACAAAAAACAACAAACCATGAAATGGGCTCTCGTCCCAGGGTTTATGTTGTTGTTGTCTTTCACATAATGTAGGTTTGCACAGTTAATTAGAATTCAACTATTCATCATTAAATGACGGAGAAGAGAAAACATTGAAATAAAAACACATTTAGAAAATGGAAGATGGAGGTGGAATGAATGTCATTTTTATGGATGGGATGAATACAGCATAGTGCTGTTTCACTTCTCAACAGTTTTTACATTGAATGGGCTTTATGATGCAGGCTGAGATGCGAAGGGAAGCTCCAGAAACAAGTTTGATTCTACAGTCGGGTCTGAGGGACCTGATCACAAATGTGTATTCCAGCTATGGTGAAAGCTATGGTTACAGGCGCTGGGAGACAAAGGAAACTAAACTATTTTTACTAGGATACGACCCACTGCCATAAATCTTTGTTTTTAAATTAAAACATAATTTTTTACCCCTCAATAATTCTGAAATTTGGTAAAAAATTATGTGTAATTAATATTCATTACAATATCCCCCTCTTTCATTTGAGAGAGTTTCATTTTTTATGATACATACAGAGAAAACGGACACACTCAATTTCAATTTCTGTATAGCGACGAGCTGCCTCTCAATCAGAAAAGCAATTAACCTTTTAGAAGTTTCTTAATTCTATATCCATGGAGTGGTAATTACCAACATGGCTCCATGTTATTAAGTTTGTATCCTCATTTACTAAATGTTAGTTTTCCTCTCTTGCTTCTCATACGACGTTGTTTTGTTTGTAATTGGAATGATTGTGTTCCAGGCTGAAAGAAAAAAGGTCAAATATTCTGTTTGAGGATAGGTTGAGTGAGTACACTTGTTCTGCCTGTCTCATATGGTGCTTTATGTTTCTGTCTTTATGCTACAGGATTAAGTCACCATGTGGTCCATTCTGAAAAAGCTGTTGCCCCCACCACTAAAGCAGCAGTGCAGCTCGGTGCCCCGCCATTCCTCTACTGTGCAACACAACTGAGTTTTTTAAGATGGAGCTTATTGTTTAAATAGGTGTAAAGATAGTGGCCTGTGGTGTTTCACCTGTTGTACCGAGCCACAGCTGATCCTCTGCGGAAGGACCGGCTGTGGCATTAAAGAGAAGTACAGGGCCTTTTTATTCGACTCTATTAAAACACAATACGAGGGCTACTAAAGGCCAGCACGCTGCTGAACGCCGTAATCTGCCTATTACAGTAGTGACTTTGACAACCCCGCTGCTCAGATCTCCACTGTGATCTCTGCTGTATTAAACAGATATGGAGGCGACCATTGTGTCTGTGGGATTCCACTGGTTCACACAGGGGTGTAGTTCCTCAGGGTTAGAAACAGAAGCCTCTGACGGCGACGGCCCTTTTGTGTGACCACAGACCTGTAAAAGGCAACCACTGCACATTCCCATTGAGGGTTGGTAGACAACCTCCCTGGCCGTCGGCTCGATTTGAGCCTGAACGGCAGTTTGCAGGGGGAAAACGATGAAAAGGCGTAGGGTCTGAGCACGGCCAAGGTTATCAGAACACATTAAAGCGCTAGTCCCAGAATGTCATTGTGTTTAGCCGGAGCTGCAGTGTGGAGTGGTGCATTTGATGACCAGGTCACAGTATAATCCACTGCTCTCAGACCTATTGTGCTGCTCAGATTGTTCCAAAGTTCCCAGCGTCCCTGCAGTCCAAACCCAGCTTTTGTGAAGTGTGGGTTTTGTATCACTGGGTTTTTTATCCTGTTCTTACACAGTGTGGTGCGGGAGATTACACCTCCTAGCCCTCCAAACCAGAGCTGATCACATCCCCTCTTTCATCTATCCTCTCCTCTTTTCACAAGACATTTTGTGTGAAGGGCCTCTCCTTTTCTTAGCTCAAACTGTCACTTCCTGGTGTGAGGCTGATTCTTTCACTACTTATCAGTTCCATACTGTATATGTAAGAGGGTAGGCCCACTGTATTTTATCATATTGACTTTATATATGTTATGTTTATGTTACTCCTGGAATGTTCAATGAAGTATACAGGGATAGGCAGAAGAAACCCCAATGGAGAATAGATGTTATTGTGTGTTTTTTTCCCACAGTAGGCTTTGCCTTTAGATCAGTCAATAAGACTGTTATGACATTATGGAAGATGTAAACAAATGTCCTTTCTTTTTCCACTTAGAGGAATATGTCCATTCATTTATCTAGCCACTGTTTGATCAAGGCTATTTCCTGTATGTCCATCATGCACTGCAGGCTGTGCAGGATGAGTGGAGGCACTAAGTTTTGAAAATATTTTTATTCTGTATCATATCTGTAGATTGAAATTAGAATTGTCCAAATATTTCTTTGTAGACTTTAATAATTAGTGATATATGCTAATAGCACTTCATTAATTTGGAGATATTTAGATCTCATTTGCCAAAATCTGAAGTATTACTTACTTTCATTATCTTTTAATTAAATGGTATGATTTAGGATTGCTACAAAAATGCAGTAAAATATTTTAATTGCATTATTTGATTAAATGTTTAAAAGTAGAGAAACCATTTTGATTGCATTATTTGAATAGTTTTAGTTACACAATTAAAATGTTTAACTTTCACAAAGTTAATTCACAGCTTTCAATTTTCATGTTTCCCTTTATTAGTTGAAAATGGAGAAGGGCTTACATAGCGGTATTACAGATGAGCTTTGTATCTTTGTAAGCTCTTCATGTATTTGATGTTTATTATCAGGCCTTCTCTCCCTGCCTTTTTGTCAGCAAACATTGTATAGAGTTACAATGTGATAAACATTGTATTGAGTTACAATGTGATAAACATTGTATTGAGTTACAATATGATAAACATTGTATTGAGTTACAATATGATAAACATTGTATTGAGTTACAATATGATAAACATTGTATTGAGTTACAATGTGATAAACATTGTATTGAGTTACAATATGATAAACATTGTATTGAGTTACAATATGATAAACATTGTATTGAGTTACAATATGATAAACATTGTATTGAGTTACAATATGATAAACATTGTATTGAGTTACAATATGATAAACATTGTATTGAGTTACAATATGATAAACATTGTATTGAGTTACAATGTGATAAACATTGTATTGGATTTAGTCTGTAATTTTCTCTGTAAAATATTGTATTTTATAAGTGTACCGTTTAAAAACATTTGTTTTAGGTGTTTTCTTATTTGGATCTGATGTGTTCTCTTATAGCAATTTGGAACACGATATGAAAACTGTTCCATATGAAACATCCAAACATGCATCACTGTCAATGGAAGCCTTCATTAAATCAGTCAAAACAGGCTGTGAAGTTTTTTAATCTCTGCGCTAGAACACCATTCCGGTCAATCAACGAGCCATAATTTGTTCCTGTGTTCTCTTTCAGGTCCTCCAAACCACCATCACAGTCAGTCTCTGCGGCCGCCGCTCCCTCCTTCTCACAACCACCACCAGTCGTCTGCAAGCTCCCTGAACCCCAACACCCTGGCCAGCCGTCGCGGCCCAGCCCACGCCCCCTCGGCGGCCCCCGGGGAGGGTCCCTCCACGCCAGAGTCAGTCCAGCTTCAGGACAGCTGGGCGCTGAACAGCAGCGTTCCTCTGGAGACCAGGTCAGTTACCCTGTCACCCTGTCTTTCCTGCCCGCCTGCCTGCCTACCATGATGTTTGGACACCTTCCCTGTTTAGGGGGACAGGAAAGCATTCTGATTCCTATCAGTTCCTTGTACTGTTCAGTTGGTTGGACTTAAACCTTGGACTTAAAGCCTCTGGTCAGGTTTGTGGGAGCCCAGCTGGTAGAGCTCTCAACCCAACATCCCGTCCTGCCATCTTCACACGGTGCCACACAGTCCTGCCCGTTTCCCTTTATTAGTTGAAAATGGAGAAGGGCTTACATAGCAGTATTATAGATGAGGTTTGTATTTTTGTAAGTTCTTCATGCATTTGATGTTTATTATCAGGCCTTCTGTCCCTGCCTTTTTGTCAGCAAACAGTGTATTGAGTTACAATGTGATCTAGCTCTCCCTCTGTCACGCGGTGCCCCACAGTCCTGCCCGCTGCACTCCCTCTGTCACTCGGTGCCCCACAGTCCTGCCCGCTGCACTCCCTCTGTCACGCGGAGCCCCACAGTCCTGCCCGCTGCACTCCCGCTGTCACGCGGAGCCCCACAGTCCTGCCCGCTGCACTCCCTCTGTCACACGGTGCCCCACAGTCCTGCCCGCTGCACTCCCTCTGTCACGCGGTGCCCCACAGTCCTGCCCGCTGCACTCCCTCTGTCACGCGGAGCCGCACAGTCCTGCCCGCTGCACTCCCTCTGTCACACGGTGCCCCACAGTCCTGCCCGCTGCTCTCCCTCTGTCACACGGAGCCGCACAGTCCTGCCCGCTGCTCTCGCTCTGTCACGCGGAGCCCCACAGTCCTGCCCGCTGCACTCCCTCTGTCACGCGGAGCCGCACAGTCCTGCCCGCTGCACTCCCTCTGTCACACGGTGCCCCACAGTCCTGCCCGCTGCTCTCCCTCTGTCACACGGAGCCGCACAGTCCTGCCCGCTGCTCTCCCTCTGTCACGCGGAGCCCCACAGCCCTGCACGCTGCACTCCCTCTGTCACGCGGAGCCGCACAGTCCTGCCCGCTGCTCTCCCTCTGTCACACGGTGCCGCACAATCCTGCCCGCTGCTCTCCCTCTGTCACGCGGAGCCCCACAGTCCTGCACGCTGCACTCCCTCTGTCACACGGTGCCCCACAGTCCTGCCCGCTGCTCTCCCTCTGTCACACGGAGCCGCACAGTCCTGCCCGCTGCTCTCCCTCTGTCACGCGGAGCCCCACAGCCCTGCACGCTGCACTCCCTCTGTCACGCGGAGCCGCACAGTCCTGCCCGCTGCTCTCCCTCTGTCACACGGTGCCGCACAATCCTGCCCGCTGCTCTCCCTCTGTCACACGGAGCCGCACAATCCTGCCCGCTGCTCTCCCTCTGTCACACGGTGCCGCACAACCCTGTCCGCTGCTCTCCCTCTGGGGTTCTGGGACATAGAAGCTAGTGCCTTCCTCTCTCCCTCTGTTCTGTCTTTTGTTTGGTGTGTGGTTGCCGTGGTGTGTGGTTGCCGGGCTTACGCTGGGCTGTGGGTCACTCCTCGATGTTCCCCGATCACACCTCAAACACGATGCGTGCACAATTCATGAGGTCGGGGCAACAGGGCTCGTCTCTCAGATGTTTTATTCATCGGGAGCACAGGCACAGCTCCTGCTATGCCTGTTACCACCGTGCGCCTCTACCTACCTGCTCCCTCCTCTCCAAAATGGACCCTGGCGCCTCTACCTACCTGCTCCCTCCTCTCCAAAATGGACCCTGGCGCCTCTACCTACCTGCTCCCTCCTCTCCAAAATGGAGCCTGGCGCCTCTACCTACCTGCTCCCTCCTCTCCAAAATGGAGCCTGGCGCCTCTACCTACCTGCTCCCTCCTCTCCAAAATGGAGCCTGGCGCCTGAGTCACAGCCAGAATGCCTCCACAAAGAAAGGAAAGCTTCAAAAAAAAATGTTTTACACAGTATAGATATTTATAGATGTTTCTAAATTCCATCATGTTTTCTGAGATGCACCAGAATAATGAGTTACTGCTCAGGATTGTGGGCTTCAATTCCTGGTTTGGTGTACTACTGTTGCAGCATGAGTTGTGTTCTGCTGCTTTTCAGGTTTTTAGGCCATATATTTCCCCAAACGTCTCCAGTAGGCTGGTTTGTTAGCTGGTTTGTTAGGATTTATGACCCTCCCTTTTTTAGAGTGGACCGACAGCACATCATTACTCTCCAATCTGCTCTTCCTACGCAGTGTTTCTCCTAGGAGTTTTTTCAGCAGCGGTGACAAAGGTGGTTGGTGGGTGGGTGGGTGGGTGGAGGGTGGTGGTTGCTCTTTGCTGAGGAGATATTTTTTTGTAGAGCGAATGTGTAAAGGTCAATTCAGGTGACTTAAAAAAAATACATTCTACTCCAAAATGCATGAAAATACAATTATGTTGACACCATCGGAAATATGGAATCAATGGAGTTAATTTGACTCTGGGTAAGTAGAAAAGGGGCTTAGTTGCAAAACAATCGTACACTATCCCTTTAAAAGCGCATCTCGGCAGAATGCACACATGCAAAAAACACACACAAAACAGTACAACAACACTGCATCTTTCCCCTCACTGCGGCCTCCCCTTCCATCCCCCACCTTCTCTCGTCCCCCACCTTCTCTCTTCCCGTCTCCCCTCTCCCCTGCCACCTCAGTGCCTGTTCTCAGCAGGCAGATTAATATAGCTTCTGTCTGGGCATATGGGCCTGACCTCACACACTTCAGTTCATATTTCTTTGTCTTTCAGATGCCCCTCCCTGTCTAGGGCGTCTTGCAGCGCTAGCACTTTTACTTAGTTTCACCCATTAATACTGCTTCCTCTTTACAGTCTCCCTCATAGGAACAAAACAGCATTTCAGCTGGGGCCTGACCCTTTACCCTACGACCTGGAACCACCAGCCACGCTGTCCATCATACTGCCGTGGAGATAATATAACGCATACAGTACATTCACACGTCTTGGGTTTGGCTTAGAAAAGCATTTTTTTTGCAATGGAACAAATCATCTGTATAAGCTTACCATTATTGTACACGACTACAGTAGACACATAGTGTACTATCTTATGTTATTCCCTCCTGGTCTAGTCTTTATACGCTATGGAACTACAGTAGAAACATAGTGTACTATCTTATAGCATTCCCTCCTGGTCTAGTCTTTATACGCTATGGAACTACAGTAGAAACATAGTGTACTATCTTATAGCATTCCCTCCTGGTCTAGTCTTTATACGCTATGGAACTACAGTAGAAACATAGTGTACTATCTTATAGCATTCCCTCCTGGTCTAGTCTTTATACGCTATGGAACTACAGTAGAAACATAGTGTACTATCTTATAGCATTCCCTCGTGGTTTAGTCTTTATACGCTATGGAACTACAGTAGAAACATAGTGTACTATCTTATAGCATTCCCTCCTGGTCTAGTCTTTATACGCTATGGAACTACAGTAGAAACATAGTGTACTATCTTATAGCATTCCCTCCTGGTCTAGTCTTTATACGCTATGGAACTACAGTAGAAACATAGTGTACTATCTTATAGCATTCCCTCCTGGTCTAGTCTTTATACGCTATGGAACTACAGTAGAAACATAGTGTACTATCTTATAGCATTCCCTCCTGGTCTAGTCTTTATACGCTATGGAACTACAGTAGAAACATAGTGTACTATCTTATAGCATTCCCTCCTGGTCTAGTCTTTATACGCTATGGAACTCCAGTTCATGAATGAGCAGCAAAAGTATACAGGGTGACATCGATGTAATCCATAAAGGATCCATTTGGGGATACTTCAATTCCCATGTGTGGCTCTGTAAATTGTACTTAATTTACCCATTAGTTTAGAGGAATATAGTCCTACCGTATATAGGATGTGGTCTATGAATAGATGGATCGTAGCAGGTTTCTTTTTCACATAACTTCTGTCTTATTCCAGGGCCCAGTCTCACCACATTCCAGAAATGAAATAATAAAATCTTCGTTACTGAGAGGTGAGCTGAGTCACTGCCCGCTCCGCTCTCTCCCTGTCTCCCCATGGTCTTGTTTGAGACGCTTGGACCATTCCTCTCGCTCTCACTCTTTTCTCTCTCTCTCTCTCTCTCTCTCTCTCACTCTTTTCCTCTCTCTCTCTCTCTCTCTCTCTCTCTCTCACTCTTTTCCTCTCTCTCTCTCTCTCTCTCTCTCTCTCTCTCTCTCTCTCTCTCTCTCTCTCCAGATTGAATGTGCTCCCCCAGCAGTCGATTTCTGCTGAGGAGCCCAATTAAACAGGGTGTAGTGAATAGCGACCACATCTGCAATGGTGCTGTAGGCCTATTGGTGGTTCTCCTATATTCTCAACAACAGAATGCATAGCATGCACTTAGTCAATTTGCAAAGACATTTGTTATTAGCCTCATCTGGCATGTATGAGCCCAACTTTACCCTCGTGGTCCTCTGTAGCTCAGTTGGTAGAGCATAGTGCTTGCTATGCCAAGATAGTGGGTTTGATTCCTAGGACCACCCATACTTAAAATGTATGCACACATGACTGTTAGTCGCTTTGGATAAAAGCATCTGCTAACTGGTATATACTAGTGTATGTAGGCTATTAAACAACGCTCAAAGTCTGTTCACAACGTAGTATGAAATCTCATTGAGATGTTTAATATTTTATGGCTCATGCAATATGAAGACCAAGCCACTGATTGTTATAGTATTGTTATGGTATTATTGTGGTTTTATTATGGAATTATTGTGGTATTATTATAGTATTGTTATAGTATTGTTATGGTATTATTGTGGTATTAATATCGTATTATTGTGGTATTATCGTGGTATTATTGTTGTATTATTGTGGTATTATCGTGGTATTATTATGGTATTATTGTGGTATTACTATGGTATTATTATGGTATTATTGTGGTATTATTGTGGTATTATTGTTGTATTATTATGGTATTATTGTGGTATTATTGTGGTATTATGGTATTATTGTTGTATTATTATGGTATTATTGTGGTATTATCTTGGTATTATCATGGTGTTATTGTGGTATTATTATGGTATTGTGGTATTATTATGGTATTATTGTGGTATTAATATCGTATTATTGTTGTATTATGATGGTATTATTGTGGTATTATCGTGGTATTATTGTGGTTTTGTTATGGTATTATTGTGGTATTATTATGGTATTATTATGATATTATTGTGGTATTATTGTGGTATTATGGTGTTATTGTGGTATTATTGTGGTATTCTTGTGGTATTATTATGGTATTACTATGGTATTACTGTGGTGGTATTGTGGTATTATTATGGTATTATGGTATTATTATGGTATTATTACGGTATTGTTGTGGTATTATTGTGGTATTATGGTATTATTACGGTATTATTGTTGTATTATTGTGGTACATACTGGTACTGTATTACCATGTAAATATTGAAAACTGCCACGTTAAATGGTTATGTGTTTGTAGCTTGTTCAATTTCCAAATGGGGGACTAATGTGAAATGCATTTTTGTTCACTGTTTCATCCCCACTGAGACCCAGTCTCTCTCTGAGACCCAGTCTCTCTCTGAGACCCAGTCTCTCTCTCTCTGAGACCCAGTCTCTCTCTCTGAGACCCAGTCTCTCTCTGAGACCCAGTCTCTCTCTCTCTGAGACCCAGTCTCTCTCTCTCTGAGACCCAGTCTCTCTCTGAGACCCAGTCTCTCTCTGAGACCCAGTCTCTCTCTCTCTGAGACCCAGTCTCTCTCTCTGAGACCCAGTCTCTCTCTGAGACCCAGTCTCTCTCTGAGACCCAGTCTCTCTCTCTGAGACCCAGTCTCTCTCTCTGAGACCCAGTCTCTCTCTCTGAGACCCAGTCTCTCTCTCTGAGACCCAGTCTCTCTCTCTGAGACCCAGTCTCTCTCTGAGACCCAGTCTCTCTCTGAGACCCAGTCTCTCTCTCTGAGACCCAGTCTCTCTCTCTGAGACCCAGTCTCTCTCTGAGACCCAGTCTCTAAATCTCTTAACTGTGAGCTCAGTCTAGGAGAAACATCTTCTGAGCTATGCTATATCAATTATTTTTATCTGTGTTCAAATGCCGCGTTGTGGTTGGCTGTTGTTGAAGTCTTCAAAGATTGATTGATTGATTTTATTTGACAGTTTAAAAAAGTACTTATCTATCAGGGCCGGGATGATACCAATATCGCAATACTTGTTAGTATCGTGACAAGGAAATAAAATAAAAAAGCGGATTTAACTTCTTTAGGAAAACAGCCCTAATGTTGGAAACAAACATTATGCTGTCATCCAGATTCACATTCATTTATTTTCCAAGCTATAGCAACCAATATTTTACATACAGCAAGTTTTTAAAGGACCAATGTTTTTAAAAGACCAAATATTGTGATATTGGTATCATCACAGCCCTAATATAGGCTACATGCAGTACATACATTAAAAACTAGTTAGGGATAACACAATAAAGTCAGTGACTTATTTCCTTTGTGGTCCCTTATATTGCATGGTGCAATACATTACATAGAGGAAACTATTGCAAGATCACTAAATCCCTTTTGAAGGTAGTAAACCAAATGATAAACCAGCCCCACTAGGGGATTTGACTCTTGTGTATAGCCTCGTTATTGTTATTTTGTCTTACTATTTTTTTTTAAACATTTTTCTTAGATTGTTGGAAAAGGGCTCGTAAGTAAGCATTTCACAGTAAAGTCTCGGTGCATATTCAGTGCATGTGGCAAATTTGATTTTGAACTCTGAAATCTTTTGATGTTGATTTTATTCGATTAGATTGACTGGCTCTGGCACCTTCGGTGCGGTCAGAATGGTTCAGTGTCTTAACATCTAGCTGAGTGGGTTGCAGACAGACCTGCCCCTGCTTGCATACCATCCTGGAGGTTTTGGTATTGAGAGAGACCGATTGGCAGCTAGAACCTCCAACAGTTCAGCTCTCCGTGCCTCGAATGCCAACCAGGGTTCATTACAACATTTTGCAAAATGTCTCTTGCCCTTGATAGCTTTACCATGATGTCCTGGTATGTCTGGCTGAATACTAATAAGGCTTGACTCCAGTTGAATTCATGTTCATTATCTGTAAAATCTCCATTTACTTGTTAATTGCTCTGGCTTTTCACGCCCTCCCCCAGGATGAGAGAAGTCTTTAATGTAAAAGAGAAACTATTTGCCCTCTTATTTTATTCTGGCTTGGTTTGTATTTGTCGGTGGTCCTGTTTAACTGTCTGTGTGGGTATTAACTCCTCTGTGAGTGGCATGTTGTGACCAATTTGCAAACAGGAGCAGGAAGGAAAGAAAATACTTTTACCGTAAGTGCTACTTAAAGGATGATAGACAAACATTTAGAAAAGTAAATACAAAGACAAAAAGACCAAACGTCTCATCTGAAACGGAATAGCGTATACCTAGTAGGTGAGATTGCTTTCTTCTTCTTTTTTTACATCGTAGAACAAAATCAAATCATAATTCAAATGTAGCGTTAATGCTCTCTCTCCTCTGTTAAAATATGCAGGTATTTGATATTGCGTGTTATCTAAAGCAATTCACGTTTGAAGGCCTTTTATTATGGGTTCATATTGTCCTATAAGGCATTTGGTTGGTATTTTCACTGCAGGTCAACTGTCTGCTATAACCTTCATATAATGTACTTAGTCACAATGATATTGATGATTCAGAACTGAAGGTAATGTGAGGAGGTATGTGAACTGAGGGTAATGTGAGGAGGTATGTGAACTGAGGGTAATGTGAGGAGGTATGTGAACTGAAGGTAATGTGAGGAGGTATGTGAACTGAAGGTAATGTGAGGAGGTATGTGAACTGAAGGTAATGTGAGGAGGTATGTGAACTGAGGGTAATGTGAGGAGGTATGTGAACTGAAGGTAATGTGAGGAGGTATGTGAACTGAGGGTAATGTGAGGAGGTATGTGAACTGAAGGTAATGTGAGGAGGTATGTGAACTGAGGGTAATGTGAGGAGGTATGTGAACTGAAGGTAATGTGAGGAGGTATGTGAACTGAAGGTAATGTGAGGAGGTATGTGAACTGAGGGTAATGTGAGGAGGTATGTGAACTGAAGGTAATGTGAGGAGGTATGTGAACTGAGGGTAATGTGAGGAGGTATGTGAACTGAAGGTAATGTGAGGAGGTATGTGAACTGAGGGTAATGTGAGGAGGTATGTGAACTGAGGGTAATGTGAAGAGGTATGTGAACTGAGGGTAATGTGAGGAGGTATGTGAACTGAAGGTAATGTGAGGAGGTATGTGAACTGAGGGTAATGTGAGGAGGTATGTGAACTGAAGGTAATGTGAGGAGGTATGTGAACTGAGGGTAATGTGAGGAGGTATGTGAACTGAAGGGTAATGTGAGGAGGTATGTGAACTGAAGGTAATGTGAGGAGGGTATGTGAACTGAGGGTAATGTGAGGAGGTATGTGAACTGAAGGTAATGTGAGGAGGTATGTGAACTGAGGGTAATGTGAGGAGGTATGTGAACTGAAGGTAATGTGAGGAGGTATGTGAACTGAGGGTAATGTGAGGAGGTATGTGAACTGAGGGTAATGTGAAGAGGTATGTGAACTGAGGGTAATGTGAGGAGGTATGTGAACTGAAGGTAATGTGAGGAGGTATGTGAACTGAGGGTAATGTGAGGAGGTATGTGAACTGAAGGTAATGTGAGGAGGTATGTGAACTGAGGGTAATGTGAAAGAGGTATGTGAACTGAAGCTAATGTGAAAGAGGTATGTGAACTGAAGGTAATGTGAAAGAGGTATGTGAACTGAGGGTAATGTGAGGAGGTATGTGAACTGAGGGTAATGTGAGGAGGTATGTGAACTGAAGGTAATGTGAGGAGGTATGTGAACTGAGGGTAATGTGAGGAGGTATGTGAACTGAAGGTAATGTGAGGAGGTATGTGAACTGAGGGTAATGTGAGGAGGTATGTGAACTGAGGGTAATGTGAGGAGGTATGTGAACTGAACGTAATGTGAGGAGGTATGTGAACTGAAGGTAATGTGAGGAGGTATGTGAACTGAGGGTAATGTGAGGAGGTATGTGAACTGAAGGTAATGTGAGGAGGTATGTGAACTGAGGGTAATGTGAGGAGGTATGTGAACTGAACGTAATGTGAAGAGGTATGTGAACTGAGGGTAATGTGAGAAGGTATGTGAACTGAAGGTAATGTGAGGAGGTATGTGAACTGAAGGTAATGTGAGGAGGTATGTGAACTGAGGGTAATGTGAAAGAGGTATGTGAACTGAAGCTAATGTGAAAGAGGTATGTGAACTGAAGGTAATGTGAAAGAGGTATGTGAACTGAGGGTAATGTGAGGAGGTATGTGAACTGAGGGTAATGTGAGGAGGTATGTGAACTGAAGGTAATGTGAGGAGGTATGTGAACTGAGGGTAATGTGAGGAGGTATGTGAACTGAGGGTAATGTGAGGAGGTATGTGAACTGAGGGTAATGTGAGGAGGTATGTGAACTGAACGTAATGTGAGGAGGTATGTGAACTGAGGGTAATGCGAGGAGGTATGTGAACTGAAGGTAATGTGAGGAGGTATGTGAACTGAGGGTAATGTGAGGAGGTATGTGAACTGAAGGTAATGTGAAAGAGGTATGTGAACTTGGGCTAAAGTGGTATTGTAATAACTGCTGAACAGCATGTATATTTTATTTCACTATTGACAGATTTGGACCCCACACTGCCTTCTTTGCCATGTCAGGAGAGATAATATGATCTAGTGTATGTTGTGAGAACATTGTGTTGTATGATTCAAATGATAATACCCACACGTAATGAACTGTGATTTGTCATCCATCTCCTCTCGTCACTCTATTTAGTACTTGTCA
Source organism: Salmo salar (assembly GCF_965601325.2). Taxonomy (NCBI): domain Eukaryota; kingdom Metazoa; phylum Chordata; class Actinopteri; order Salmoniformes; family Salmonidae; genus Salmo; species Salmo salar. The sequence goes on along the minus strand of NC_138294.1, from coordinate 85,880,216 downwards.
AAGCCATTATACTATCTCTGTTTTGCTTTGCAATGCTGTCTCTGACAACGGCTATATAACTAGTGCCCTGGTGGATGAAATATGATTGATTTATGGATTAATTTACCTGCCGCCTGACATGTTGCAATTAACATGCATCTAGCTGAGAGGATATTCTCTCCACTAACGCAGTGTGATGTGATGTCCGCAGGCAGCGGTCTGCCTGCCTGCCTGTCACCATGGTACAAGCCATTAATCAGGCAGCTTCGGCGGGAAAGCCAGGCTAAGGGGCAGGACGCTAACCTCGGCCATGTTTTCATTAGTGCACGGACACAGCTGTTAGGAAGGGCTGCTGGTGGAGACGGGGCAGAGGTCCCATTGTCACTCCTTTCCCAGTGTAATACATTCTCAGGTTGCCGTGGTGACACCACTTTTCACTGTCTTCATCCCCTTTATACTTAGGAGTATAGGCAATGATACTCTGAGGCCTGGGCAATGATACTCTGAGGCCTGGGCCATGATACTCTGAGGCCTGGGCCATGATACTCTGAGGCCTGGGCCATGATACTCTGAGGCCTGGGCAATGATACTCTGAGGCCTGGGCCATGATACTCTGAGGCCTGGGCAATGATACTCTGAGGCCTGGGCAATGATACTCTGAGGCCTGGGCCATGATACTCTGAGGCCTGGGCAATGATACTTTGAGGCCTGGGCAATGATACTGTGAGGCCTGGGCAATGATACTGTGAGGCCTGGGCAATGATACTGTGAGGCCTGGGCAATGATACTGTGAGGCCTGGGCAATGATACTCTCAGGCCTGGAGAATGATACTCTGAGGCCCTTTAGAATGATACTCTGAGGCCTGGGCAATGATACTGTGAGGCCTGGAGAATGATACTCTGAGGCCCTTTAGAATGATACTGTGAGGCCTGGGCAATGATACTGTGAGGCCTGGGCAATGATACTCTGAGGCCTGGAGAATGATACTCTGAGGCCCTTTAGAATGATACTCTGAGGCCTGGGCAATGATACTGTGAGGCCTGGGCAATGATACTGCGAGGCCTGGGCAATGATACTGTGAGGCCTGGGCAATGATACTGTGAGGCCTGGGCAATGATACTCTGAGGCCTGGAGAATGATACTCTGAGGCCCTTTAGAATGATACTCTGAGGCCTGGGCAATGATACTGTGAGGCCTGGAGAATGATACTCTGAGGCCCTTTAGAATGATACTCTGAGGCCTGGGCAATGATACTGTGAGGCCTGGGCAATGATACTTTGAGGCCTGGGCAATGATACTGTGAGGCCTGGGCAATGATACTTTGAGGCCTGGGCAATGATACTGTGAGGCCTGGGCAATGATACTGTGAGGCCTGGGCAATGATACTCTGAGGCCTGGAGAATGATACTCTGAGGCCCTTTAGAATGATACTCTGAGGCCTGGGCAATGATACTGTGAGGCCTGGAGAATGATACTCTGAGGCCCTTTAGAATGATACTGTGAGGCCTGGGCAATGATACTGTGAGGCCTGGGCAATGATACTCTGAGGCCTGGAGAATGATACTCTGAGGCCCTTTAGAATGATACTCTGAGGCCTGGGCAATGATACTGTGAGGCCTGGAGAATGATACTCTGAGGCCCTTTAGAATGATACTCTGAGGCCTGGGCAATGATACTGTGAGGCCTGGGCAATGATACTGCGAGGCCTGGGCAATGATACTGTGAGGCCTGGGAAATGATACTCTGAGGTCTGGAGAATGATACTCTGAGGCCTGGGCAATGATACTGTGAGGCCTGGGCAATGATACTGTGAGGCCTGGGAAATGATACTCTGAGGTCTGGAGAATGATACTCTGAGGCCTGGGCAATGATACTGCGAGGCCTGGGCAATGATACTGTGAGGCCTGGAGAATGATACTCTGAGGCCTGGAGAATGATACTCTGAGGCCTGGAGAATGATACTGTGAGGCCCTTTAGAATGATACTCTGAGGCCTGGAGAATGATACTCTGAGGCAGTAATGGCCAACTGGAAAGTCAGCATGTGTGCATCGTAGTAGGCTGAAATCATATTTAACACAACCAAAATGGCGATCAACCCATCAAATACATCAAACATATCCTTTGATGTAATCCCTTTGATCACCCCTCGCAGTTTCTCTGTTAATATAAGACATATATTCACAGTATATTTAATATATTATGTTCAGAACAAACCATCACTCAAGGTGTTTATTTCACTTTATACAGGGGGGAGATTATTAGAGTGAATTGAAGGTTGATTATTAGGTCACATTTCAGAGACCTTGGGATTAGTGGGGTGTGTGTTGATCTCAGCAGCTAGCCATCATTTGATATTGACTGGTGGGGGAGACAGGCTAGTCAGCCCACTTTATCAGCACTATTCCAGGTGAGGAATGCCAATATACAATCATCATGGCTATGAAAAACAGGCTGTTGCCTTGAGCAGGTTTCACAGTTGACCTTGACTGCCTGTGAAGTCCAATGTTAGACTGATCCCAAATGTAAAGACAGACACGTTAAGGTAAGGCCTTGAGTTATGAGATGTACACATGCCTCCTACACTTTGTTTTTGCAACGAACCTGTTTTTTTTCCCTCACTCAGCCTCACTTTTTCTCTCACTCATATCTATGTCATTCTATTCCTTTCTCACCCCATTAAATTATTTCTGAGCTAACGCTGTCATTTGAACCAAACCGGTGAATTAAGAATTGAGTAAGGCTTGACACCTACTTCAAAGGAACGCTCTTTTCCTTTACAACCCATAGTCAATTTAACGAACATCTTTTACATATTTCCTACTTACTTTGTAACAGTTTTTCCCGGACCTTTCCCATCCTTGGCGTTCTCGAGTAGTTGGTGGTTGGTTGAGAGACGAGCTGTGGAGAGCCTGTTAGTGTTACTGTCAGTGTACTCCTGCTAGGATTGATCAGACCCCATGAAGGCCTTACCTCAGGAGATGAGACTCTTAATTGGTAGATATCCACCATTGATCTAGTCACTGCTTCTCAAACTGAGGAGAGAAGAAGAAGAAACTGACATCTTTTTGTGTGGAAGTGAATAAATCAAATCAAATTTGATTTGTCACATGCGCCGAATACAACAGGTATAGTAGACCTTACAGTGAAACGCTTACTTACAAGCTCTTAACCAACAATGCAGTTTAAGAAAATAGAGTTAAGAAAAGATTTACTAAATAAACAAAACAAAAAAAGTAACACAATAAAATAACAATAACGAGGCTACGTACAGGTAGTAGCGGCACCAAGTCACTATTACAGAATAGAAGGAAGAAGATGGAGTTTGGGGTGTGTGGTGATTTGATGTGGTGTGGTGTGGGGGGAGGGGAGGGGAGGGGCTGTTGAAGTGGAAAGGGAGAGATCAGTAAGAGGGTTATAGCTTCTCTCAGTTGTTGGAGGTGAGAGAGAGATGGGGGGGGGGGGGGGGGTCGTTTTGGGCTTCCTTCCCCATCCGGCCTGGAGATGTGGAAGGAGATCTGAGAGGAGAGTGCTTCTGGGTAGTGTGGGGAAGCAGCTTGTGAGAGCTTCTGACCGGCATCAAAGCGGCACGGTCAACTGTCTTCCACTTTCATCCCAATCCCATCTGCCTCCTCGTGGACCTCCCCTGGCCCGCCGCCCACCTGGCGCAGGCCACTGGCTTGGCACTGTGGTCTGCCCGTAGCCAAGCCGGGCACCGGACACGGCCCACAGAGTCAGACTGCCTCTCTGACTGTAAAGAGGGCAAGGAGGTGCTGGGGGAGAGATAATGTTAAAACAGACTTAACTACAGTATTTACTAAGCTTCATAATGGTATATTTGCAGTATGTTGTTTAAGGTAGAAATGAGACTGATGACAAAGAAGAAGCAGTTCATTCTTATTCTCTCTAAGCACTAACGACGATAATGACCATCATCAAATGCTGGGTAGGAGTCTGGAAGGAGATGTGAAACAATCTTTATATTCTCTATGCTTTTAGCTGTATAATTCGCTGTCTCTATACCCATTTGAAGTGTGAATAAGTTTTAAGAATAGGAAAATCAATGCATGTCAATGACCGATGAATAATTGCTGCTGGAATATAGAGGAGCACTTCATTGCTCCAGATGTCTCATTATATTCTGAAAGCGACTGTTCACTCCAACGCAATTTACACATTCTATTGGTAATAGAGACCATGTAACAGCTGATTCTAACTCTCTGTGTCCTCTCTTTCTCTCCATCGCTGTAGGCATTTCCTGTTTAAAACACCGTCCGGGACCACTCCCCTGTTCAGCAGCTCGTCTCCAGGGTACCCGCTGACATCTGGGACCGTCTACTCCCCCCCGCCGCGGCTGCTACCCAGAAACACCTTCTCTAGGAGCTCCTTCAAGCTGAAGAAACCCTCCAAGTACTGCAGCTGGAAATGTGCTGCGGTGTCGGCCATCGCTGCTGCCGTCCTGCTGGTCGTGCTGCTCTCCTACTTCATAGGTAGGCTACAGTACAGTGCAATACAGAACAGTACAGTACAGTGCAATACAGAACAGAACAGTACAATACAGTGCAATACAGAACAGAACAGTACAGTACAATACAGTGCAATACAGAACAGAACAGTACAATACAATACAGTACAGTACAGTACAGTACAGTACAATACAGTACAGTACAGTACAGAACAGAACAGAACAGTACAATACAGTGCAATACAGAACAGAACAGTACAGTACAATACAGTGCGATACAGAACAATACAATACAATACAGTACAGTACAATACAGTACAGTACAGTACAATACAGTGCGATACAGAACAGTACAGTACAATACAATACAATACAGTACAGTACAGTACAGTGCTATACAATTGAGTACAGTACAGTACAATACAGTGCAATACAATACAGTACAATATATGTACAATACAGTACAGTGCAATACAATACAGTACAGTACAATACAATACAATACAGTACAGTACAGCAGGCCCCCTTGTTATTGTGATACTCCATCTTCTGCAGTGGTGGAAAAGTCATAATTGAGTAAAGGTAAAGATACATTCATAGAAAATGACTCCGGTAAAAGTCACGCAGTAAAATGCTTTTTGAGTAAAAGTCTAAAAGTAGCTGGTTTTAAATGTACTTAAGTACAGTGGCTGGAAAAAATTATCATTTTCAAAGTACTAAATTCTCATACTCATCCTGAGTGGCGCAGCGGTCTAAGGCACTGCATCTCAGTGCTAGAGGTGTCACTACAGACACCCTGGTTTGAATCCAGGTTGTATCTGTCACGATCGTCGTAATGGACGGACCAAGGCGCAGTGTGAGTTGAGTTCCACATCTTTTATTCAAAGTGAAACATAAAAAAAAGCAATAAACTGACAACTAACGTGATAGCCGGGGGGCAACTTTCACACACACAAAAACAAACAATATCCCACAAACACAGGTGGAAAAAACGGCTACCTAAATATGATCCCCAATTAGAGGCAACGATTACCAGCTGCCTCTAATTGGGAACCATACAAAACACCAACATAGAAATATAAACTAGAACACCCCCTAGTCACGCCCTGACCTACTACACCATAGAGAACCAAGGGCTCTCTATGGTCAGGGCGTGACAGTATCACAACCAGCCGTGATTGGGAATCCCATAGGGCAGCGCACAATTGGCCCAGCATCATCCGGTGTAGGCCGTCATTGTAAATGATAATTTGTTATTAACTGATCTGCCTAGTTAAATAAAGGTTAAACAAAAAGTGGAACTGACAGCATTTTAGCATTTTATTCAAATCTGTTCATATACACCCCTAGGAACAATATCACATTTTTTGTACATTTTTTGACAAGCGTGCAGTTACAGTAGATATAGTCATTTTCACATTTTCAGAAATCCATAGAATGTTTGGGAACGACATAGAGTAAAGCATTTGTGAAAATTCTATAGCAATATAGAGTGGGACAGCAGCTGTGGTTTTGGACAATTAATAGACACTGCAGTAAATAAAACCTAAAAAACATCTGTCTCGTCCAGGACCATGGAGTCTAAAGACCGGTGCGCCATAGCCAATCAGAGCTACAGTAGGCCTTTATACAAATCAGCCATTTGCCACACGGGTCTGCCATCATTCACTTTGAACTGGACTGTGTGTTTACAGGCAGTAGCAACAACATGACTAGATCATTAGAACGAACACATTCGCCAAAAGCCACAAAATACACCTGAATGGATCTTTGCAAATATGTAAATACCACGGGAGTCCTCTTACATTTGGGAACTTTACAGTTCAATTGATCAAACAACCATGTACAGGTAGGCCATCTCTCCCTCAGTTATGCACATCAACAAAAATAAGATCAACAACTAATGGTAGCCAACGCGAGATGAGCTAAAATCTAACGAGAGAACATTAGATAGACTCTCTCAAACTTTTTCAGCTAAGTTAGTTGGACGCCAAAATTGCACTGATAAACAACCAAAACAATGACCAAGCAACACATCGTGGTGCAACAAGCACCAACTCAAACAAACAATATCCCACAAACACAGGTGGGAAAACGGGCTACGTAAATATGATCCCCAATTAGAGGCAACGATTACCAGCTGCCTCTAATTGGGAACCATACAATAGTAGCCTGCTTGTCCTTCTGCAGTTTGCCTGTCAATACATGCTTGTCCCAACCCACATTTTGACACCCGAATGGGAAATTGCCTGCCCGCCCATTTGATCGATGCCAAATACATTTGATTGACAACTTAAGGTGCGTTCTTAATTGCCTCCAATGTGTCAGTGTGCACTCTGGGTCGTTTGTAAATTCAGAGTGTTGTCAGATTATCTGAGTGCCCACAGCAGTATTGACACTGGACGCTCTGGCCAAGAAGTAGGGTTGATCTGAGCGTTATTCACAACGGCAGTCAAGCTCCCAAGCTAACTTGCTAAAGTTGGCTAGCTTTCTAGACTTCCAGACACAAATGAGAGAACACCTCACTCTGACCATTTTAATCGCCCTAGCAGAGCTGGTTAGACTGTTTACATGTTATCAAAAACGTTAGTGACTAACTGTGCTGCTGGCAACAATTTAATAACTTTTTTTGCAGATGTTTACTGACATCGGTCATATTCAACAGGTGTTGCATGTTCGTAAATTCATCAGTTATTCTGCGCTCTGGCACACAGATGAGAGTGCTCTGAAATCGGAGTAGATAGCCAGAGTGAATTTACGAACGCAAGGGATATGCTGACTGAATAACAGTTGTTCAAGTTCAGCATAGCTAGCTAGCTAACTAGCAAAGCGATTGACATTTCTTGCTAGCTAACCAAATGACACCTGCATCTCTAGCTGTAGTCACCAAAAAAACGAAAAGTCGGTCACTTACCCATCCAATGATATTACATCCTCCCAGCAGCTAGCTAGCTAATGTTAGGCACCGTGTTTTTAGCTTGATAATTAAATAGCTAAATAAATAGATACGCTAGCCTATTAGCCATGACTGACTTGTGATCATTGCCCTTGCTAGTTTAATTGCATTGACATTCCCAGCTTTAGTTATATTCGTCCGTTTTTGTCCAAAATATTGAGTCATTGAAACTGAAACAAATGGGTGGAGACAGTAAACAATGTACCAGGCCAGCTGTGATATACAACCTGATAGCAATATTTTTGGGACAACCAAGAAATGTATTGGTGAATTATATTAATCATGTATTGAACTGCATCCATCTATTCTGGGATGACAATGCGTTATTATTGATAGGTGCGTGAATTGGACCATAATTCTGTCATGCCTGAGCATTCAAATGTACTGAATACTTTTTGGTGCCAGGGAAAATGTATAGGAGTAAAAAGTACGTATTTTCTTTAGGAATGAGTAAAAGTTGTCTAGAATATAGATACCCACAGAAACATTTTGTGTCATTTAGCAGATGATTTTATACAGAGCAACTTACAGTAAGGAGTGCATACGTTTTCATACTTGTCTCACGTGGGAATCAAACCCACAACCATGGCACAATGCTCTACCAACTGAGCAAATACGTTCAAGTATTTTAACTTAAGTACTTTAAATCATTTTTACTTAAGTACATTACACCACTGATCTGTTATCAGATTGGCTTGGCGCATTTAACCTGTTTGGGAATGAACTAGATGTAATCGGCCTGTGTGTAGCTGGTGTAGAGAGTCAGGCGCAGGACAGCAGATATGAGTAATCAACGTAACTCAAGTATTCACAAAATACAACACAATATACCTAGCCCACAATATCGGACCGTATACAAGACAAACTATTACTCACAAACAAACATGGGGGGAACAGAGGGTTAAATAATGAACAAGTAATTGGGGGATTGAAACCAGGTTTGTAAGACAAAGACAAAACAAATGGAAAATGAAAAGTGGATCGGCGATGGCTAGAAGGCCGGTGACGCCGACCGCCGAACGCCGCCCGAACAAGGAGAGGGACCGACTTCGGTGGAAGTCGTGACACTAGAAAATATTCAAACCTGATAATATTATTGTCAATGGTATGATTGACTGGCATACCTTTAAGCCTATCTCTCTAATGACATTAAAATTCATAAATACTTGACAGGGCAAAGCAAATTGTTAAAAGCATGCACATATATCATAATTAGCTTGGCATTTGACATACAATGGATCAATACGGGCCTGGGTGCATATTATGTTGGATATGTTGGCTATTATATTATGTCATATTTATTCATGTATGACCCAGATGAAGTACTTAGAAAGAATATGAACACCCAGACTACTCTAGCCGTACTCCATGATCGATTTCATCACATAATATTTACTATTTGCATTTTGTTTTGTGAGGTAATGATGTATAGTCTAGAATGAGGTGTCTCAGGCAGTGTTCAGGTCTGACATGTTGATTGTGAGTCATCGCAGCATGGCGGGGTGCAGTGAGCTGTGCTGTTAGCTCCACACACCAGGCTGAGAGATTAGAGAGAGAGCCGACCGCTCCCCAAGCCATGCTCTTTTGAGGACTGTGGACATGGTCGATACCGAGGCGTATAGCGTTAGCCGTAGAGAGGAAGAGAGAGAGAGAGAGAGAGAGAGAGAGAGAGAGAGAGAGAGAGAGAGAGAGAGAGAGAGAGAGGGAGCAGAGCCCACTGCAGGAGTGGAACAGGCTGGGAAATGAGAGTGAAAACCTCAAAGGGGCTTTGATGAGCCGATCAAGAGCCTTACTGTGGTCACATAATAACAGCTAAGGCCAATCTCTGTGTGGAGGAATGATGTAGGAATATCTACACACAGATACTATGTACCGTGTGCCAGTTTCTCTACGGGGGACTGTAGTGGTATTGAGAGCTGGCTGAATGTGCTGTATTAAGGGCTCTGTGTGGCAGGAATAGAGAGTTGTGTGGCCAAGGCTATGCCGTAGTGGGGTTTTATTTAGACCTCACCCTTCTTATGGGGCTTCACTGTTTGGAATTGCAATGTTTGTGGAGATATTTATTCACTGTGATATTCCGTTGACACGCTTGTCCTTTTCAAAGCTGAAGACACAGGAGAGAGAGAGAGAGAGAGAGAGAGAGAGAGAGAGAGAACAGAGAGAGAGAGAGACAGGAGAGAGAGAGAGAGACAGAGAGAGAGACAGAGACAGAGAGAGAGACAGGAGAGGAGAGAGAGAGAGAGAGAGAGAGAGAGAGAGAGAGAGAGAGAGGAGAGAGAGAGAGAGAGAGAGAGGGAGAGAGAGAGAGAGAGAGAGAGAGAGAGAGAGGGAGAGAGAGAGGGAGGATAGAGGGAGAGAGGAGATAGAGGGAGAGAGAGAGAGAGAGAGAGAGAGAGGGAGAGAGAGAGAGAGGGAGAGAGAGACAGAGAGAGACAGAGAGATGGCTCATTGACTTTGTGCAGCCGTGGGTAGAGGCTGGCTGTGTGTGTGCAGAGGTGAAACTCCCCCATTACCTGTGGGATTATGTTCGCATGGTGTGGCACTCAGGCACACAGAGGGAGGCACTGGCCACCGCTCAGCAGACAGAGCACTCCATATTCTCTGCGCCGGTCAGGGCTCTACAGTCTGAGCGGTTCTGATCCAGCCTTTCGAGCCATGCCAATACTCAGCGGGCCTGGACCCCTGAGCAGAACCGACCCCTGTGCGTGCGCGCAAACTGCAGAAAGAAATGTGGTCATGGCTTTTTACAAGCAAACAAAACTGGGCCGCTGAGCTCTCCACTGCAGCCACAGACAGCCACAGACACAGTCACAGCCACAGACACAGCCACGGACACAGCCACGGACACCGCCACGGACACAGCCACAGACAGTCACAGCCACAGCCACGGACACAGACACAGCCACAGACACAGTCACAGCCACAGCCACAGACACAGTCACAGCCACAGCCACAGACACAGTCACAGCCACAGACACAGTCACAGCCACAGCCACAGACACAGTCACAGCCACAGACACGGACACAGCCACAGACTCCGCTGAGAGAGGGAGGCACAGACTGTTCCTGGGAGATCTGCATTAATGCATTTGGAAACACAGCAGCGAGGCAAGTATAGGGTATTTCTGTTCCCCTCTTTCAAAAAATGATGCTGTCTGTTCATTTTAGTATCCAGAATTGGTATCTGAAGAGAGCTTCCTTCAGAGACTCAAGACAAAGAATATGCCCTGAAAGAGTTGCATGGCAGTCTCCTTTTGAGTATGCATGGCATGCCTCTTAATGAGCCAATCACATGGCCGTTGTTACATCATGAAGGACTGACACCCACCAGTTGTTCTTGGTATCTCTCCGCACGTCCATTCCTCTAAGGACACACTTTATATTCCTTGTGTTTTGTTTGGAAACACACTTGTTCACAGACCTACCGTATCCAAGGGGGCTGAGAGGTTTACAGTTGCTAGGACACAGATGAGGTGAGCAGGCCTGATGCAAGCCGAGCAGATTTGACATCATCGTGCTAGGTGGGGATGGGGATGGGAAGCCATGCTACTGCCTCTCTCTCTCGCTCTCTCTCTTCTCTCGCTCTCTCTCGCTCGCTCACTCTCTCGCTCTCTCTCTCTCTCGCGCTTTCTCTCTCGCTTGCTCTCTCTCTCTCGCTCTCTCTCTCTCTCTTGCTCTCTCTCTCTCGCGCGCTCTCTCTCTCTCTTGCTCTCTCTCTCTCTCGCTCTCTCTCACTCTCTCTCGCTCTCTCTCTCTCGCTCGCTCTCTCTCTCTCGCTCGCTCTCTCTCTCTCCTCTTGCTCTCTCTCTCTCTCACGCTCTCTCTCTCGTGCGCTCTCTCTCTCTCTCGCTCTCTCTCTCTCTCTCGCTCTCTCTCTCACTCACTCTCTCGTTCTCTCTCTCTCGCTCTCTCTCGCTCGTTCTCTCGCTCGCTCTCTCTCTCTCTCTCCTCTCCCTCTCTCTCCTCTCTCTCTCTCTCGCTCTCTCGCTCGCTCTCTCGCTCTCTCACTCTCTCACTCTCCTTAAAGGACAGCGGGCCTAATTTACACTAATTGGTAAAAGAGGATGAAAGGAGAGAGATAAATGATGAGTACACAGCCTTTTGATTGGTTCTGCTCTCCTAGTTAGGTTAGCTGGATTGGACCTGGAGCTGCCACTACAGGGGCTTTCATTAGGCATGACATGAAACCAAGAGAGATGGTGATTGACACTGAAATCAACCTAATGACTGATACACTGAAATCAACCTAATGACTGATACACTGAAATAAACCTAATGACTGATACACTGAAATCAACCCAATGACTGATACACTGAAATCAACCCAATGACTGATACACTGAAATCAACCCAATGACTGATACACAGAAATCAACCCAATGACTGATACACTGAAATCAACCCAATGACTGATACACTGAAATCAACCCAATGACTGATACACTGAAATCAACCTAATGACTGATACACTGAAATCAACCCAATGACTGATACACTGAAATCAACCCAATGACTGATACACTGAAATCAACCTAATGACTGATACACTGAAATCAACCTAATGACTGATACACTGAAATCAACCCAATGACTGATACACAGAAATCAACCCAATGACTGATACACAGAAATCAACCCAATGACTGATACACTGAAATCAACCCAATGACTGATACACTGAAATCAACCCAATGACTGATACAACAGGATTCTACTGAGTATGTTTAGAGTATGTCTAGAGTATAACCAACTGACACAAGTAGAAGCAGGAGCACACACACACACACACACACACACACACACACACACACACACACACACACACACACACACACACACACACACACACCACACACATTCTTCACCCCCTCTCTCTGTGTATCAGTGATGGAGCAGAGTTGTCAGGGGTCACCTTTATGTGTGTGTTCTAAATGCTGTCAGTCGTCATCGTTAATGACGGGCCATGTGAGACTGGTGACAGACGTCCTCTGCCCTGCGCTGCTGTCCTCTCTGGGTTCTGCCAGCGCTCCATCAACACGCCCACTCTGTCACTGTGTTTATTTTTATCTCTGCATGTCCCCCGAGCCTTTGGAGACTCTGACCTTCATGCCTACAAAACTTTTAGAGTCATGTCCGGAATGAATCCGGTGTACACCGGAGAGAGCCCAACCTGAAATTCCTTCCCTTCCTGCTTCAGAGACGAAGCTCTGAATGAAAATCTTCCTGATGCAGCCTGCCATAGATGTTAGAGATTCTATACAACGTACACACTTTAAACAAGAGCAAAACAATCTACAATCCTGACTACTAGCCTCTTCCCAGTAACTCAAGCTGACACTCGAAATTCTGCCTCTGGCATATATAAATTACAGAATTTAGTTCCATTCCACTTCATTCCTCTCCCTATAAACAAATGCCAGCCTGCATAGTATTGGTACATTCAGGTCTATTTCTGTTTCAGAGCAGAGAGCGCTGGCAATGTTTCTGGAATGGCCAGCCACTATTGGTAAACTTGGCCGGTTAGACACATACAGTATGAGCTGAACAGAGCTGCAGCTGTGGAGAGTATGAAGGGAGGCGTAGTATGTGGCCTGATTCTAGTTACACTATACAGTTAAAGTCGGAAGTTTTCATACACTTAGGTTGGAGTCATTAGAACTCGTTTTTCAACCAGTTTTGGCAAGTCGGTTAGGACATCTACTTTGTGCATGACACCAAGTAATTTTTCCAACAATTGTTTACAGACAGATTATTTCACTTATAATTCACTGTATCACAATTCCAGTGGGTCAGAAGTTTACATGCACTAAGTTGACTGTGCCTTTAAACAGCTTGGAAAATTCCAGAAAATGATGTCATGGCTTTAGAAGCTTCTGATAGGCTAAGTGACATCATTTGAGTGAATTGGAGGTGTACCTGTGGATGTATTTCAAGGCCTACCTTCAAACTCAGTGCCTCTTTGCTTGACATTATGGAGAAATCAAAATAAATCAGCCAAGACCTCAGAAAGGAAATTGTAGACCTCGACAAGTCTGGTTCATCCTTGGGAGCAATTTCCAAACGCCTGAAGGTACCACATTCCTCTGTACAAACAATAGTACGCAACTATAAACACTATGGGACCACGCAGCCGCCATACCACTCAGGAAGGAGACGCGTTCTGTCTCCTACAGATGAACGTACTTTGGTGCAAAAAGTGCAATCAATCCCAGAACAACAGCAAAGGACCTTGTGAAGATGCTGGAGGAAACAGGTACAAAAGTATCTATATCCACAGTAAAACAAGTCCTATATCAACATAACCTGAATGGCCGCTCAGCAAGGAAGAAGCCACTGCTCCGAAACCGCCTAAAAAAGCCAGTCTACGGTTTGCAACTGCACATGGGGACAAAGATCGTACTATTTGGAGAAATGTACTCTGGTCTGATGAAACAAAAATAGAACTGTTTGGCCATAATGACCATCGTTATGCTTGGAGGAAAAAGGGGGATGCTTGCAAGCCGAAGAACACCATCCCAACCGTGAAGCACGAGGGTGGCAGCATCATGTTGTGGGGATGCTTTGCTGCAGGAGGGACTGGTGCACTTCACAAAATAGATGGCATCATGAGGCAGGAAATGTATGTGGATATATTGAAGCAACATCTCAAGACATCAGTCAGGAAGTTAAAGCTTGGTCCCAAATGGGTCTTCCAAATGGACAATGACCCCAAGCATCCTTCCAAAGTTATGGCAAAATGGCTCACAGCAAAGTCAAGGTATTGGAGTGGCCATCACAAAGCCCTGACCTCAATTCTATAGAAAATGTGTATGCAGAACTGAAAAAGCGTGTGCGAGCAAGGAGGCCTACAAGCCTGACTCAGTTACGCCAGCTCGGTCAGGAGGAATGGGCCAAAATTCACCCAACTTATTGTGGGAAGCTTGTGGAAGGCTACCTGAAACGTTTGACCCAAGTTAAACAATTTAAAGGCAATGCTACCAAATACTAATTGAGTGTATGTAAACTTCTGACCCACTGGGAATGTGATGAAAGAAATAAAAGCTGAAATAAATAATTCTCTCTACTATTATTCTAACATTTCATATTCTTAAAATAAAGTGGTGATCCTAAATGACCTAAGACAGGGAATTTTTACTAGGATTAAATGTCAGGAATTCTGAATGTATTTGGCGAAGGTGTATGTAAACTTCCGACTTCAACTTTATATACAAAAGTATGTGGACACCCCTTTCAAATGAATGGATTCGGCAATTTCAGCCACACCCGTTGCTGACAGATGTATAAATCGAGCATACAGCCATGCAATCTCCATAGAAAAACATTGGCAGTAGAATGGCCTTACTGAAGAGCTCAGTGACTTTCAACGTGGCACCGTCATAGGATGACACTTTTCCAACAAGTCAGATCGTCAAAATTCTGCCCTCTATATCTGTCCCAGTCAACTGTAAGTGCTGTTATTGTGAAATGGAAACGTCTAAGAGCAACAACGGCTAAGCTGTGAAGTGGTAGGCCACACAAGCTCACAGAACAGGACCACCGAGTGCTGAAGCACGTAGCGCTTAAAAATCATCTGTCCTCGGTTGCAACACTCACTACTGAGTTCCAAACTATCTCTGGAATCAACATCAGCACAAGAACCATTTGTCACGAACTTCATGAAATGGGTTTCCATGGCTGAGTAGCCGCACACAAGCCTAAGGTCACTATGCGCAATGCCAAGCGTCGGCTGCCGCTTGTTGCCATTGGACTGGTAACACGTTCTCTGGAGTGATGAATCACGCTTCACCATCTGGCAGTCAGATAGACTAATCTGGGTTTGGCGGATGCCAGGAGAATGCTACCTGCCTCAATGAAAAATGCCAACCGTAAAGTTTTGGGGAGGAGGAATAATGGTCTTGGGCTGTTTTTCATGGTTTGGGTTAGGTCCTTTAGTTCCAGTGAAGGAAGATCTTAACGCTACAGTATACAATGACATTCTAGACAATTCTGTGCTTCCAAATTTGTGGCAACAGTTTGGGGAAGGCCCTGTTCCTATTTAAACATAACAATGCCCCCATGCACAAAGCGAGGTCCATACAGAAATGGTTTGTCGAGATTGGTGTGGAAGAACTTGACTGGCCTGCACAGAGTCCTGACCTCAACCCTATCGAAAACCTTTGGGATGAATTGGAACGCCGACTGTGAGCCAGGCCTAATCGCCCAACATCAGTGCCCAACCTCACTAATGCTCTTGTGGCTGAATGGAAGCAAGTCCCTGCAGCAACGTTCCAACATCTAGTGGAAACCCTTCCCAGAAAAGTGGAGGCTGTTATAGAAACAAAGGGGGGACCAACTCCATATTAATGCTCATGATTTTGGAATGAGATGTTTGACGAGAAGGTGTCCACATACTTTTGGTCATGTAGTGTATGTGGATATTCTCCCTGGCTCTCCTTCATGACACAGATAGGGTTGTATAACGCTGTCACGCAAATCGTCTCCACAGCATATGCACATGGGCAGGACAGTGACATGGTCCATTTGGACTGGGTGAAGGAGTAAGAGAGAAACTCCTAACACGAGGGTTGTCATTAAAGAATGTAAAAAAAGAAGAAAATGTGTCTGGAGTACTGATGGTTGATGGTTGATGGCTGATGGTTGATGGTTGATGAGTTGATGGTTGATGGCTGGTGGTTGATGGCTGGTGGTTGATGGTTGATGGTTGATGGCTGACGGCTGATGGTTGATGGCTGATGGTTGATGGCTGGTGGCTGATGGTTGATGGTTGATGGCTGGTGGCTGGTGGCTGATGGTTGATGGCTGGTGGCTGATGGTTGATGGCTGATGGCTGGTGGCTGATGGTTGATGGCTGGTGGCTGATGGTTGATGGCTGATGGTTGATGGCTGATGGTTGATGGTTGATGGCTGGTGGTTGATGGCTGGTGGTTGATGGCTGATGGTTGACTGTTGATGGCTGATGGTTGATGGCTGGTGGTTGATGGCTGATGGTTGACGGTTGATGGCTGATGGTTGACGGCTGACGGTTGACTGCTGACGGTTGATGGCTGATGGTTGATGGCTGATGGTTGACGGCTGACGGTTGATGGCTGATGGTTGATGGCTGATGGCTGATGGTTGACGGCTGACGGTTGATGGCTGATGGTTGATGGCTGATGGTTGATGGCTGATGGTTGATGGCTGATGGCTGACAGCTGATGGTTGACGGTTGATGGTTGATGGCTGATGGTTGATGGCTGATGGTTGATGGCTGATGGTTGACGGCTGACGGTTGATGGTTGATGGCTGATGGTTGACTGTTGATGGCTGATGGTTGATGGCTGGTGGTTGATGGCTGACGGTTGATGGCTGATGGTTGACGGCTGACGGTTGACTGCTGACGGTTGATGGCTGATGGTTGATGGCTGATGGTTGACGGCTGACGGTTGATGGCTGATGGTTGATGGCTGATGGTTGACGGCTGACGGTTGATGGCTGATGGTTGATGGTTGATGGCTGATGGTTGATGGCTGATGGTTGATGGCTGATGGCTGATGGTTGATGGCTGATGGCTGACAGCTGATGGTTGACGGTTGATGGTTGATGGCTGATGGTTGATGGCTGATGGTTGATGGCTGATGGCTGATGGTTGACGGCTGACGGTTGATGGCTGATGGTTGATGGCTGATGGTTGATGCTTGCTCTCAGGGATTTTGACAAGCAGAGTGGAATAGATTGGATCCATCTCATCACGCTGCTCTTCACACCCACATATCTCCCTCTCCGAGCGGAGGTGCAGGCAGAGGGAGGTGGGCGGTGGTGGTGCTAATTCGTTTTACATGCCGTAGGTCTGCAGAGGAGGTGATGATCAGACAACAAAATGGCCCATTCACTACCATCCAGTACCATCCACTACCATCCACTACCATCCACTGCCATCCAGTACCATCCACTACCATCCACTACCATCCACTACCATCCAGTACCATCCACTACCATCCACTACCATCCAGTACCATCCACTACCATCCACTACCATCCACTACCATCCACTACCATCCACTACCATCCAGTACCATCCACTACCATCCACTACCATCCAGTACCATCCACTACCATCCACTACCATCCAGTACCATCCAGTACCACCGGCATGAGGAATCATCTCAGAGGGGAGGTGCTGGGGCCACAGCCTCCGTGGTCAGGTTAGAGCAGCGGACTGTGGATACACATGGTGGAGGGACGGGAGAGGATGCTGTGGTGGGGATGGACAGACCCTGTGAAGGGCTGCTGTTGTTGGCATTGGCTTTTCATTGTTAGGAGAGACACGAGTCTCATAGTCACACACACGTTTGTTTTCACAACAGTGTTGCTAGAACCTTCAAAGAGGGAGACTCTCAGGGAGATCAGTGGGAATAAACATTTTTATTTCATAGTGAGCTTGTGTCCCTGGCCATGCAAGTGTTTGTGTGTGTGTTTGTGTGTGTGTGTGTGTGTGTGTGTGTGTGTGTGTGTGTGTGTGTGTGTGTGTGTGTGTGTGTGTGTGTGTGTGTGTGTGTGTGTGTGTGCAGTCTTGCGGACGGACGGGCTGGTTTTTCAGTCTGTGTCTGTCAGTGTATACATGCTTATCATTTGAGTGGTCTCTATGGCGATGGGGTAGTGGTGGTGCACAGTCTGCACACCTGCTTTGAACTAACTCTAATCCTGCCCTCTGATTGCTGTGAACTGCCACTTAGTTGCATCAGTCAGTAGAGGTGTGGCCCCCATGTTCATCAGAGGCTGGTCCTGCTGGGGGACCAAGCGAGCATGGCCTGATCTCCTCTCCTCCACCACACCACGGCCCATCTCCACCACAGCACGGCCTGGTTTCCTCCATCACACCACGGCCCATCACTACAGCACGGCCTAGTTTCCTCCATCACACCACGGCCCATCTCCATCACAACACGGCCTGGTTTCCTCCATCACACCACGGCCCATATCCACCACAGTACGGCCTAGTTTCCTCCATCACACCACGGCCCATCTCCACCACAGCACGGCCTGGTTTCCTCCATCACACCACGGCCCATCTCCACCACAGCACGGCCTGGTTTCCTCCATCACACCATGGCCCATCTCCACCACAGCACGGCCTGGTTCCCTCCATCACACCACGGCCCATCTCCACCACAGCACGGCCTAGTTTCCTCCATCACACCACGGCCCATCTCCACCACAGCATGGCCTGGTTTCCTCCATCACACCACGGCCCATCACTACAGCACGGCCTAGTTTCCTCCATCACACCACGGCCCATATCCACCACAGCACGGCCTGGTTTCCTCCATCACACCACGGCCCATCTCCACCACAGCACGGCCTGGTTTCCTCCATCACACCATGGCCCATCTCCACCACAGTACGGCCTAGTTTCCTCCATCACACCACGGCCCATATCCACCACAGCACGGCCTGGTTTCCTCCATCACACCACGGCCCATATCCACCACAGCACGGCCTAGTTTCCTCCATCACACCACGGCCCATCTCCACCACAGCACGGCCTGGTTTCCTCCATCACACCATGGCCCATCTCCACCACAGCACGGCCTAGTTTCCTCCATCACACCACGGCCCATCTCCATCACAACACGGCCTGGTTTCCTCCATCACACCACGGCCCATCTCCATCACAACACGGCCTGGTTTCCTCCATCACACCACGGCCCATCTCCACCACAACACGGCCTGGTTTCCTCCATCACACCACGGCCCATCACCACAGCACGGCCTAGTTTCCTCCATCACACCACGGCCCATCACCACAACACGGCCTGGTTTCCTCCATCACACCACGGCCCATCACCACAGCACGGCCTAGTTTCCTCCATCACACCACGGCCCATCTCCACCACAGCACGGCCTGGTTTCCTCCATCACACCACGGCCCATCTCCACCACAGCACGGCCTGGTTTCCTCCATCACACCACAGCCCATCTCCACCACAGCACGGCCTGCTTCCCTCTGCTCCTCAGCCGGTCCGCCCAGCTCCCCTGTAGTTGTAGTTCAAAGTCTACACTTAGCTGTGTTTGCTTTTGCTGGAGAAATCCCTGGAGGGAGCGGTCTCTCTCTCTCTTCACTGTGAGCAGCTCACATGGGCTGTATAGTAACAGTATATAGGCTTGAAAGCCATTCTTTGTGTTATTATGAGTAGTTACTCCTTCAGTGTCCCTATGCTTCAGCCACACCAAGTCTGTCCCCATCTGTCTTCCTGAAGTCTTCTCAACTGTTAGATTCATAGAATTCATCAGACTCCCCACACCAATTTATTATATCTTGGAATGTCACATTGAGTTTTAATAAGGAACCAAATGAAGTGAGTCGTAGCCAATAATAAACCATTAGACTGCATTAGTCCACAGGGGTATCTCTCTGTGCTGTTCATTGATGAGTGTCTGCCTGGCTGTACAGAACAGAACAGGGATGGTGAAGTTGGGCCATCCTGCTCCTGCAGTAGAGACAGAGACGAGGGGGACTCAGTCACCGGTCTGATGAGTACCTCTGTAGGTAATATTATCACTTTTAGGAGGTGAATTATACATAAAGATTACATAAAGTGTTATGCGTCATCTCATTAATTTCTCATCTAACACATTTTCAGTTAATTATTCATGTTTATTGCGGGCTGAAAATGAGTTTGTGGAAGATTTCCCACAGATGTGATTAAGCAGTCTAAGTGCATTGAAGCGACTTGTCATTTACATTTTAGTCATTTAGCAGACGCTCTTATCCAGAGCGACTTACAGGAGCAATTAGGGTTAAGTACCTTGCTCAAGGGCACATCGGCATATTTTTCCCCAAGTCAGCTTAGAGATTCAAAACTGCAACCTTTTTGATTACTGGCCCAACGCTCTTAACCACAAGGTTCGTTGGCAGACCTGGTTCGTTGACAGACGGATTAACCATTCATCACCTAGTTTCCATTGCTTTACATGTGTCTTTAGACAAGGCCTACAGAAGACTGTGTTGTACAGAAAGACACTAGGAAGGGAAAGGAACCCGAAGGCGAGGATTTATTAATGGATCTGGAGCTTTTGGGTCGTTGGTCAGAATTAACTAAGGATGACCAACAGCTTGAGAGGCTTGTCTGTAATTTAGCTTCATTTTTACTGTCTCTTCGCCTGATTGGCCAGCTTGTGTTCAATCAGCTGATGATTATCTGGGTGAACTTTGGGAGTTGTACAGACAGCAGTACGCAGCGCCTGCCTGCAGCGCTTGTCTTTGAGCTAATGCTAATGCTTGCTTTTCTCCAATGCTTTTTTTCTATGGTCATCCCCGTGGGTGCATTTACAGTATGCATAACTATAGCTGCACAGCCAGCCTGAATTCGTATTATTTTATTTTTGTGCTTAAATGTAGAATGACTGTGCGCACGGCTTGAGGAGATCGTTTGAAAATAGTCACTGAGAACTGCTATTTTTCGAATGGCACCATTTGATTGTTATTGAATGATATGAATGTAATTAACAATTGACTGTATTTGTCTCTTGGCACCATCCTAGGTTGAGGAAGGTAGTGTAGTACTGTATAGAGGTGTGGAAGGTAGTGTTATTGCTGTGTAGTACTGTATAGAGGTGTGGAAGGTAGTGTTATTGCTGTGTAGTACTGTATAGAGGTGTGGAAGGTAGTGTTATTGCTGTGTAGTACTGTATAGAGGTGTGGAAGGTAGTGTTATTGCTGTGTAGTACTGTATAGAGGTGTGGAAGGTAGTGTTATTGCTGTGTAGTACTGTATAGAGGTGAGGAAGGTAGTGTTATTGCTGTGTAGTACTGTATAGAGGTGTGGAAGGTAGTGTTATTGCTGTGTAGTACTGTATAGAGGTGTGGAAGGTAGTGTTATTGCTGTGTAGTACTGTATAGAGGTGTGGAAGGTAGTGTTATTGCTGTGTAGTACTGTATAGAGGTGAGGAAGGTAGTGATATTGCTGTGTACTATATAGAGGTGTGGAAGGTAGTGTTATTGCTGTGTAGTACTGTATAGAGGTGAGGAAGGTAGTGATATTGCTCTGCACTGCATAGAGGTGTGTCTCCCTGCAATACAGAGCTGATATACAGTATGGCTCTATGCGTAGACCTTGTCCTTATCATTGATTCCCTGTTGAACACGGCAATGGTTTATAGTAAGGTTGCCCTCTACAGCCTGAGCGTAAAGACACGTTTCTTGCCAGCATCAACATAAATGCATTAAATTGTGTCACATTAGTGGTTGTTATTGATATGGTTTCGTGACTTCCTTGTCCCTGATTTTATCTGTGCTTGGATCAGCAACAGGCAGCCCAATGTCACCATAGTAAAGTGTATGGCCTAGTGACTGCTGGGAGAGGAATGAATGTTTACCGAGAGAGATTAATGAAGGAAATGGGAGTGGGAAGGTAGATTGACGGACAAGGAAGTAGATTGTAGACTGAAGGAGAGGCAGGTAGATTGAAGGAGAGGCAGGTAGGTTGAAGGAGATGGAGGTAGATTGAAGGAGATGGACGGTAGATTGAAGGAGCGGGAGGTAGATTGAAGGAGCGGGAGGTAGATTGAAGGCGATGGAGGTAGATTGAAGGCGATGGATTGTGACAGATAAGCAGATAGAGAGAGTAAGAGGAGGTAGTGAAAAGGGCTGCTCCATCTCTGCTTCGTCTCTGCCAATAGAGCGAGGCTGACAGTGGTGTGGTGTAGGAGCACAGTTACTCCCGGTCTGCCTTCCTCCCCACGTCAAGCTGAGCAGCTCAGACTGGAGTGATACTGAGAGGTCCATCCTGCTCCATTTATCCTCCTCGGCCTACTGTCTGCCTCAGTCCGTGCTCAAGCTCAGTGGGGAGGGGGGCTGAATGGAAAGCCATCGATTTATATTTTCACTTTTTCTCCTTAATTGGTAGCTACAGTCTTGTCCCGTCACTGCATCTCCCATACGGACTCGGGAGAGGCGAAGGTCAAGAGCCGTGTGTCCTCTGAAACACGACCCTTCCAAGCAGCGCTGCTTCTTGACATAAGCGGAGGAAACACTGTACACCTTGCGACCGTGTCAGTGTGCATGCACCCGGCCTGCCACAAGGAGTCGCTAGAGGGACGGCCAAACCCTCCCCTAACCCGGACGATGCTGGGCCAATTGTGCGCCGCCTCATGGGTTTCCTGGTCTCGGGCCGGCTGCGACACAGCCCGGGATTGAACCAGGATCTGTAGTGACTCAGCTAGCACTGTGATGCAGTGCCTTAGACCACTGCGCCACTCGGGAGGCCACAGCCATCGATTTTCTGAGGATGAGATATAGTTGGGATAGGAGGGCAAGGATGAAGAGGAGTCATTAACACTGATATAGCAGAAGTCTGCTCCTTCTTCTTCTTCTTCTATGTGTGTGTGTGTGTGTGTGTGCGTGTGCGTGCGTGTGTGTGGCCTTTATGCTTGCATGCATACTCCTGTGCCTGCACATGCCAATGTCAGAGTGTGTGCTAGTGTGTATTCATGTGGACTAGGGTACAAGGGACTGGGAAGAATATTAAAACCCCCTTGGTCCCTACGTAGCCGTTAGTAGAGTAGATTTCATTTGTGCCCCCTGTTACTAACCCATGGAACACATGTAGATGGCCTTACTGCTCTGATTATTATCATAGAGAGCATTGATCTGGCTGACTTGTAATAGTGAGGTTGTTGTGTGCTTCAACAAGATGACATCCCTGTCCCTAACCTAATAGCTAATTTTCAGATGTTTTTCTGATATATCTGAAATGAATGTTCTCCTCTCTGTGGAAAAGGTCATTGGCAGCAGTAATTGCAGTTCTGACGTGAAGATGAAAAAACATTTCTGATATGAATCCAAGGTCTTTTCCTAGCAAGAAATGTAAGAGGAGATTAACTCAAGATAGTCATCTTTGCTCATGTCACTTTGTCCCTGAATTCATAGCAAGATGTTATTTTGAGTCATGTCCAATTTTTATTCAGCCGTATGTCTTTTTTTAAATCCAGATTTCCAGCATCTCTTGCACCAGACAGGTATGGAGACCAACTCTGTCATGGCTGTTTAGAGAGCTTTTACCTGAGCATTGGTGTGAAGTGGTTTACCTAAAGGCCATTGTGATTAAGTAATGATAAGTGATTGGCTGATTAAACCATTCTTCTGAGCTGTGGGCTTACAGTCCACTTGTGTGGGCAAGCTCGTTAACCACTGGACTCAAACCAGCCCAACCCAACACAGCCCAAACCAGCCCAACCCAAACCATCCTAAACCAGCCCAACCCAACCCTGAAACACAGGCTTCCAGGGAGGACAATTTTGGGGCTTCACCATGTTTCATCGAAATGAGTGTCATCCGCATAGCAGTGAAAGTTAACATTATGTTTCCGAATGACATCACCAAGAGGTAAAATATATAGTGAAAACAATAGTGGTCCTAAAATGGAGCCTTGAGGAACACCAAAATTTACAGTTGATTTGTCAGAGGACAAACCATCCACGGAGACAAACTGATATATTTCCAACAGATAAGATCTAAACCAGGCCAGAACTTGTCCTTGTAGACCAATTTGGGTTTCCAGTCTCTCCAAAAGAATGTGGTGATTGATGGTATTAAAAGCAACACTAAGGTCTAGGAGCGCGAGGACAGATGCAGAGCCTCAGTCTGACGCCATTAAAAGGTAATTTACCACCTTCACAAGTGCAGTCTCAGTGCTATGATGGGGTCTAAAACCAGACTGAAGCGTTTCGTATACATTGTTTGTCTTCAGGAAGACAGTGAGTTGCTGCGCAACAGCTTTTTCAAAAATATTTGAGAGGAATGGGAGATTCGATATAGGCCGATAGTTTTTATATTTTCTGGGTCAAGGTTTGGCTTTTTCAAGAGAGGCTTTATTACTGCCACTTTTAATGAGTTTGGTACACATCCGGTGGATAGAGAACCATTTATTATGTTCAACATAGGAGGGCCAAGCACAGGAAGCAGCTCTTTCAGTAGTTTAGTTGGAATAGGGTCCAGTATACAGCTTGAAGGTTTAGAGGTCATGATTATTTTCATCAATGGGTCAAGAGATATAGTACTAAAAAACTTGAGTGTCTCCCTTGATCCTAGGTCCTGGCAGAGTTGTGCAGACTCAGGACAACTGAGCTTGGAGGAATACGCAGATTTAAAGAGGAGTCCATAATTTGCTTTCTAATGATCATGATCTTTCGTCAAAGAAGTTCATGAATTTATCACTGCTGAAGTGAAAGCCATCCTGTCTTGGGGAATGCTGCTTTTTAGTTAGCTTTGCGACAGTATCAAAAATAAATTTTGGATTGATCTTATTTTCCTCAATTAAGTTGGAAAAATAGGATGATCGAGCAGCAGTGAGGGCTCTTTGATACTGCACGGTACTGTCTTTCCAAGCTAGTCCGAAGACTTCCAGTTTGGTGTAGCGCCATTTCCGTTCCAGTTTTCTGGAAGCTTGCTTCAGAGCTCGGATATTTTCTGTATACCAGGGAGCTAGTTTCTTATGACAAATGTTTTTGGTTTTTAGGGGTGCGACTGCATCTAGGGTACTGCGCAAGGTTAAATTGAGTTCCTCAGTTAGGTGGTTAACTTCTTACGGCTGAAATCCCAATAACGGGATCGATATGACAACAGCCAGTGAAAGTGCAGAGCGCCAAATTCAAAACAGCAACAATCTCATAATTAAAATTCCTCAAACATACAAGTATTATACACCATTTTAAAGATAAGATTCTTATTAATCCAACCACAGTGTCCGATTTCAAAAAGGCTTTACAGCGAAAGCACACCAAACGATTATGTTAGGTCAGCACCTAGTCACAAAAAAACATACAGCCATTTTCCAGCCAAAGAGAGGAGTCACAAAAAGTAGGAATAGAGATAAAATGAATCACTAACCTTTGATGATCTTCATCAGATGGCACTCATAGGACTTCATGTTACACAATACATGTATGTTTTGTTTGATAAAGTTCATATTTATATCCAAAAATCTAAGTTTACATTGGCGCGTTATGTTCAGTAATGTTTTGCCTCCAAAACCTTCGGTGACTTTGCAGAGAGCCACATCAATTTACAGAAATACTTATCATAAACGTTGATAAAATATACAAGTGTTATGCACAGAATTAAAGATACACTTCTCCTTAACTTCTCTAGGGCCAGTGGGACGATTTCGTCCCACCTACGTAACAGCCAGTGAAATCCCGTGGCGCGTTATTCAAATACCTTAGAAATGCTATTACTTCAATTTCTCAAACATTTTAAAGACAAGACTCTCGTTAATCTAACCACACTGTCCGATTTCAAAAAGGCTTTACAACGAAAGCAAAACATTAGATTATGTCAGCAGAGTACCCAGCCAGAAATAATCAGACACCCATTTTTCAAGCTAGCATATAATGTCACAAAAACCCAGAAGACAGCTAAATGCAGCACTAACCTTTGATGATCTTCATCAGATGACAACCCTAGGACATTATGTTATACAATACATGCATGTTTTGTTCAATCAAGTTCATATTTATATCAAAAACCAGCTTTTTACATTAGCATGTGACGTTCAGAACTAGCATACCCCCCGCAAACTTCCGGTGAATTTACTAAAGATTTACTAAATTACTCACGATAAACGTTCACAAAAAGCATAACAATTATTTTAAGAATTATAGATACAGAACTCTATGCACTCGATATGTCCGATTTTAAAATAGCTTTTCGGTGAAAGCACATTTTGCAATATTCTAAGTAGATAGCCCGGCATCACAGGGCTAGCTATTTAGACACCCAGCAAGTTTAGCCTTCACCAAACTCCGATTTACTATTAGAAAAGTTTGATTACCTTTGGTGTTCTTCGTCAGAATGCACTCCCAGGACTTCTACTTCAATAACAAATGTTGGTTTGGTCCCAAATAATCCATTGTTATATCCAAATAGCGGCGTTTTGTTCGTGCGTTCAAGACACTATCCGAAAGGGTAAAGAAGGGTGACGAGCACGGCGCATTTCGTGACCAAAAAATTGTAAATATTCCATTACCGTACTTCGAAGCATGTCAACCGCTGTTTAAAATCAATTTTTATGCCATTTTTCTCGTAAAAAAAACGATAATATTCCGACCGGGAATCTGCGTTTAGGTAAAAAGACGAAAGAAAATAAAGCACGGGGTCGACTCGTGCACGCGCCTAAGCCCATTGTCCTCTGATCGGCCACTTGCCAAAAGCGATAATGTGTTTCAGCCTGGGGCTGCCTCGATATCATTCAGCTTTTTCCCGGGCTCTGAGAGCCTATGGGAGCCGTAGGAAGTGTCACGTTACAGCAAAGATCCTCAGTCTTCAATAAACAGAGACAAGAAGAACAAGATCTTGTCAGAGAGGGCACTTCCTGTAAGGAATCTTCTCAGGTTTTTGCCTGCCATATGAGTTCTGTTATACTCACAGACACCATTCAAACAGTTTTAGAAACATTAGGGTGTTTTCTATCCAAAGCCAATAATTATATGCATATTCTAGTTACTGGGCAGGAGTAGTAACCAGATTAAATCGGGTACGTTTTTTATCCGGCCGTGTCAATACTGCCCCCTACCCCCAACAGGTTAATGCAACCGCTGTGTCAGATTTCAAAAAAGCTTTACGGCGAAAGCAAACTTTTCAATAATCTGAGTACAGCGCTCAGATATCAAAACAATCCATACAGATACCCGCCATTTTGGAGTCAACAGAAGTCACAAATACCATTAGAAATATTCACTTTCCTTTGATGATCTTCATCGGAATGTACTCCCAGGAATCCCAGTTCCACAATACATTTTTGTTTTGTTTGATAAAGTCCATCCTTTATGTCCAAATACCTCCTTTTTGTTTGCGCGTTCAGTCGAGTAATCCAAATGCACTGTGCTCGCACAGTAAGTTCAGACGAAAAGTCAAAAAAGTTATATTACAGTTCGTAGAAACATGTCAAACGATGTATCAAATCAATCTTTAGGATGATTTTATCATAAATCTTCCATAATATTCCAACCGGACGATTCCTTTGTCTTCAGAAATGAAAAGGAACACACCTAAATCTCACGGGTGCGCACGCGATTGAACTCATGTCATTTTCTCAGTCATCTGACTCCATATGCTCTTATTCTCTCCCCATTCACAGTAGAGGCATGAAACAATGTTCTAAAGACTGTTGACATCTAGTGGAAGCCTTAGGAAGTGCAAATGACCCCACAGACACTGTATACTGGATAGGCAATCACTTGAAAAACTACAAACCTCAGATTTCCACACTTCCTGGTTGGATTTTTTTATCAGGTTTTTGCCTGCCATATGAGTTCTGTTACACTCACAGACATCATTCAAACAGTTCTAGAAACTTCAGAGTGTTTTCTATCCAATCATACTAATCATATGCATATCTTAGCTTCTGGGCCTGAGTAGCAGGCCGTTTACTCTGGGCACCTTCTTCATCCAAGCTACTCAATACTGCCACCCATCCATAAGAAGTTAACTGATTTTTGTACTCTGACATCCTTGGGTAGGCGGAGAGAGTCTGGAAGGGCATCTAGGAATCTTTGGGTTGTCCGAAAATTTATAGCACGACTTTTGATGATCCTTGGTTGGGGTCTGAGCAGATCATTTGTTGCGATTGCAAACGTAATAAAATGGTGGTCCGATAGTCCAGGATTATGAGGAAAAACATTAAGATCCACAACATTTATTGCATGGGACAAAACTAGGTCCAGAGTATGACTGTGGCAGTGAGTAGGTCCGGAGACATGTTGGACAAAACCCATTTAAAAAAATATATATATTTCACCTTTATTTAACCAGGTAGGCAAGTTGAGAACAAGTTCTCATTTACAATTGAGACCTGGCCAAGAATAAAGCAAAGCAGTTCGACACATACAACAACACAGAGTTACACATGGAGTAAAACAAACATACAGTCAATAATACAGTAGAAAAATAAGTCTATATACAATGTGAGCAAATGTGGTGAGATAAGGGAGGTAAAGGCAAAAAAGGCCATGGTGGCAAAGTAAATACAATATAGCAAGTAAAACACTGGAATGGTAGATTTGTAGTAGAAGAAAGTGCAAAGTAGAAATAGAAATAATGGGGTGCAAAGGAGCAAAATAAATAAATGCAGTAGGGGAAGAGGTAGTTGTTTGGCCTAAATTATAGATGCTATGTACAGGTGCAGTGATCTGTGAGCTGCTCTGACAGCTGGTGCTTAAAGCTAGTGAGGGAGATAAGTGTTTCCATTGAGTCGATGATGGCTCCGAAAGCCTTTTGGAGTGGGTCTGTGGACTTTTCCATGTGAATATTAAAGTCACCAAAAAACTTTATATTATCTGTCATGACTACAAGGTCCGATAGGAATTCAGGGAACTCAGTGCGGAACGCTGTATATGGCCCAGGAGGCCTGTAAACAGTACCTATAAAAAGTACCTATAAAAAGTGATTGAGTAGGCTGCATAGATTTCATGAATTGAAGCTCAAACTTTTTTTGTAAATTGAAATTTTCTATCGTAAATGTTAGCAACACCTCCGCCTTTGCGGGATGTGCGGGGGATTTGGTCACTAGTGTAACCAGGAGGTGAGGCCTCATTTAACACAGTAAATTCATCAGGCTTAAGCCATGTTTCTGTCAGGCCAATCACATCAAGATTATGTTCAGTGATTAGTTCATTGACTATAACTGCTATGGATGTGATGGATCTAACATTAAGTTGCCCCATTTTGAGATGTGAGGTATCACAATCTCTTTCAATAATGGCAGGAATGGAGGAGGTCTTTACTCTAGTGAGATTGCTAAGGCGAACACCGCCATGTTTAGTTTTGCCCAACCTAGGTCGAGGCACAGACACTGTCTCAGTGGAGATAGCTGAGCTGACTACACTGACTGTACTAGTGGGAGACTCCACTAAGCTGGCAGGCTGGCTAACAGCCTGCTGCCTGGCCTGCACCCTATTTCATTGTGGAGCTAGGGGAGTTAGAGCCCTGTCTATGTTCGTAGATAAGATGAGAGCACCCCTCCAGCTAGGATGGAGTCCGTCACTCCTCAACAGTCCAGGCTTGGTCCTGTTTGTGGGTGAGTCCCAGAAAGAGGGCCAATTATCTACAAATTCTATCTTTTTGGAGGGGCAGAAAACAGTTTTCAACCAGCGATTGAGTTGTAAGACTCTGCTGTAGAGCTCATCACTCCCCCTAACTGGGAGGGGGCCAGAGACAATTACTCGATGCTGACACATCTTCCTAGCTGATTTACACACTGAGCAGAGGAGGAGTAGGATAAGGGTACGGCTAAAGGCTATAAGAACTGGTCGTCTGGTGCGTTGGGGACAGAGAATAAAAGGAGCAGATTTCTGGCCGTGGTAGAATAGATTCAGGGCATAATGTACTGTACAGACAAGGGTATGGTAGGATGTGAGTACAGTGGAGGTAAACCTAGGCGTTGAGTAACGATGAGAGAGGTTTCGTCTCTGGAGGGACAAGTTAACCCAGGTGAGGTCTCCGCGTGTGTGTGGGGTGGGACGAAAGAGCTATCTAAGGCATTTTGAACGGGACTGAAGGCTCTACAGTGAAATAAAACAGTAAAATCTAGCCAAGACAGCAGTAGACAAGGCATATTGACATTAGAGAGAGGCATAAAGCAATCACAGGTGTTGATCAGGAGACCTAAGACAACAACGGGTAAATGGCGATGAATGGGCAGAGAGGGTCTGTTAGGCACATACAGGACCTGAGTTTGAGGCTGGGGCCGACAGGTAAACAAAATGAGGTACAATGTCATTGAAACAGTCCAGGGGCCATCAGCTGTGTAGCCGAGTGATCATAGGGTCAAAAGAGCAGCAATAGGTGAGTCAGGGTGCCGTTCGGTAGTCACTACAACGCTAGGCAAGCAGGGGACACAGCGATCAGAACAGCTAGCGGGCCGGGGCTAGTAGCTGATTCTTCGGCGACATCGTAACAGAATAGCCAGTTGGGACCGCAATCCAGTCGTGATGGATCGGCGGGGATCCGTGTCGACAATAAAGGGTCCAGGCCAGTTGGCAAAAGAGGAATTGTAGCCCAAGAATTAGCTGGTGGACCTCTTCGGCTAGCCGGGAGATGGGCCTAGCTCGAGGCTAGCTCAAGGCTAGCTGGTGCTTTCTTTGGGACAGAGGCATTAGCTAACAGTAGCCATTCGTTTGCAGCTAGCTAGCTGCGATGATCCGGAGTAATGATCCGGTGTAATGATCCAGAGCGGCAGGAATCCGGTGATATGGTAGAGAGAAGCAGTCCGATATGCTCTGGGTTGATATCGTGCTGTGCAGATTGGCAGGTGTTGTCCAAGCGAAGGCTGGCTGATGACGGGGAAAGGAAGGCGAGGATCGCTAGCCGTAGCTAACAAAGACTAGTAGCTAGTTAGCTGGCTAGCTCCTGATGGAAGTTCCAGTTGTAAGGAATAAAAATAGCAGATCCGTACCACATTGGGTGAGGCGGGTTGCAGGAAAGTATATTTACTTAGTAGATAGAAAGTGAGATTAAGATGTATACGAAAAAGACCGGCTATGTACACAGGAAAAGACAAAGACAGAGACAGATCAACACGTCCTACTGCAGCGCCATCTTGGACATGTCACATTCTATTTTTTTTCTCTATCTCTCTTTCTCTCTCTTTTTCTCGTTTTTCTCTCTCGTTTCTCTCTCTCTCTCTCTCTCTCTCTCTCTTTCTCTCGTTTTTCTCTCTCGTTTTTCTCTCTCGTTTCTCTCTCTCTCTCTCTCTCAGCTCTAAACTTGTTAGGGCTCAACTGGCAGCTGAAGCCGGCTGATGGGCACCTGATCAACAACGGCCTGAGCACTGAGCTGCCGGGCATCAGCGACGTGGCAACAGTGCCCTCCGGAGGCAGAGGTAAGAACAGCCAGAGTCTGCATGGCTACTGCCCCTGGCCATGGTGCTGAAACCCTCCTCTACACTACACTGAGGCTACATGGATGACTGGAGACTGGGGCTCTAACAACTAGTGAGGCCTGCAGAATAAACTGTTCTGGTAGCTCTGGGCTAGATTATGAATTTGAAGGTAGCATGTAGTACAAATGTACAGCCTGCTAATGTAACAGACAGAGAAAGAGCAAGAAGACCCTGGCTTTCATTCGTTAGTGAACAAATTACAACTAGTTCTCCTGTTTGAGTTATAGTGGAGCTTACCCTGTCTGGTGCATAGCTGTTCTAGAATTGTAATTACATCAACAGAGTGTACACAGGTTCTATTAAAGGAACGTTGCCAATCGCATTACAACTCAGATTATTTACCTTGTAGTTCGACGTTTGCAGTCGGCGCCTAATCTAAAAATGACACAAGGCTCACCGTCTGTCCACCATGTTGCCGTAATGTCGCAATTTCCCTGCTAACTAGTAAAAAATGAGAAAACAAGCTCTCAGATAAATCCTTAGTAATTCCTCCCTCATACCAATGCACATTCGTTTGATTTCTGCTAAAACCATATCCCTCCCTTCAGGCTGTGGAATTGGCTGGCCGTCTTAATTTAGGAGGACTGTAACAACACCATGTAATCCAGCGAGAGGAGGCGTAGCGTGGGTGGAAGGTGCTGTGAAACCGCTCTCTGAAGGGTTTTTCCAAGCGTCGGCTTTGATGGAGGTTCTCTGGAGTGGTTCTGAGGAGCCGCCAACTACGAGCTGTCTCATGAGCCAACAGACAGTCGCACACTGCCCGTCTGGGCCAAGCTAGTTTGTTCAAGTCAGACGCTGAAATTGAGTGTTTTGAATTTGCCTGGGCTTCATGTCATTAGAGAAGGTTGTGGAAAGGGCAAGATCTGAGTGAGTGCACATCTGTCATCTGTTGGTAATGGCACCAAACCCTTCTTCACTGGGAAGATTCAGCATTCTGGTTGGGCTCTCCTGGGGTTCGGCGGCACTGGCAACAGTTTTACATAAGACTGTGTTGTGGCAGACTTCAGACTAAATTGTTGATGCCTCCCCTAACTCTGGGGCTTGGATCCTGGTGTCTACAGGAGGTGAGGTGATCTCTGCAGTACAGCCAGAGAGAAGGAGATGTAGACTGTTCTGGAGGCCAACCAGAGCATTGTGGTTATACAGACTGTTCTGGAGGCCAACCAGAGCATTGTGGTTATACAGACTGTTCTGGAGGCCAACCAGAGCATTGTGGTTATACAGACTGTTCTGGAGGCCAACCAGAGCATTGTGGTTATACAGACTGTTCTGGAGGCCAACCAGAGCATTGTGGTTATAAGGCTGTTCTGGAGGCCAACCAGAGCATTGTGGTTATACAGACTGTTCTGGAGGCCAACCAGAGCATTGTGGTTATACAGACTGTTCTGGAGGCCAACCAGAGCATTGTGGTTATACAGACTGTTCTGGAGGCCAACCAGAGCATTGTGGTTATACAGACTGTTCTGGAGGCCAACCAGAGCATTGTGGTTATACAGACTGTTCTGGAGGCCAACCAGAGCATTGTGGTTATAAGGCTGTTCTGGAGGCCAACCAGAGCATTGTGGTTATACAGACTGTTCTGGAGGCCAACCAGAGCATTGTGGTTATACAGACTGTTCTGGAGGCCAACCAGAGCATTGTGGTTATAAGGCTGTTCTGGAGGCCAACCAGAGCATTGTGGTTATACAGACTGTTCTGGAGGCCAACCAGAGCATTGTGGTTATACAGACTGTTCTGGAGGCCAACCAGAGCATTGTGGTTATACAGACTGTTCTGGAGGCCAACCAGAGCATTGTGGTTATACAGACTGTTCTGGAGGCCAACCAGAGCATTGTGGTTATACAGACTGTTCTGGAGGCCAACCAGAGCATTGTGGTTATAAGGCTGTTCTGGAGGCCAACCAGAGCATTGTGGTTATAAGGCTGTTCTGGAGGCCAACCAGAGCATTGTGGTTATACAGACTGTTCTGGAGGCCAACCAGAGCATTGTGGTTATAAGGCTGTTCTGGAGGCCAACCAGAGCATTGTGGTTATAAGGCTGTTCTGGAGGCCAACCAGAGCATTGTGGTTATACAGACTGTTCTGGAGGCCAACCAGAGCATTGTGTTTATACAGACTGTTCTGGAGGCCAACCAGAGCATTGTGGTTAATGCTGATATATGTATGCTGTGATCGTCACTGTCAGGACTCTGGCGGTTCCACTGCAGATCTGCCTGATGCATTTAGGAGGAATAACACCCCTTCCTTAATGCTGTGGGAGGAACACATCGCTACCCAAGACCTCGTCTCTCTCTCTCTCTCTCCCTTTGTTATCTCCCTTCTTCTCTCTCTCTCTCTCTCTCTCTCTCCCTTATCTATTTTTAATGCAGCCAGAGGTTTCTCAGCTAGGAAAATATCAAATTATTATGGGTTAACTACTCAAAATGGGGGATAGCAACACTTGCAGCAATTTGTCAAGTGTTTTTAAGGGGAGCTATGTTGCACTATGGAGGACTATAATGATTTAACAAGCCTTCACTACTGTCACCCTCCTCAGTCCCATGAGGACTTCATGACCAACAGGTCTGGGAATATTATCCTACCCCGCTCCGAGGAAGGAGAATAATGACAGCAGATCTTTACTTCCTCACTGTCCCCACAGGGAAACGGAGCCTCATTCTATAGTACTGCTATGGAAACTTCCATCTATAAACCTTTTACAGTGTAAAATGATTATTAGTGTCATAACTAAACACCTTGTACGACATCTCTGTGTTTGTTTTTTCCTGCTATGTAACACAAATATTTACATTGCATCTCCATAAGCTGGAGAGGTTGATGTTCTACTTATCACAGCAGATGTGTTCTGTCAATAGAGATCTGAGGTACATCTGTCTGTCTCTCTCTCTCCTCTCTCTCTCTCCCTCTCTCTCTCCTCTCCTCTCCCTCTCTCTCCTCTCCCTCCCTCTCTCTCTCTCTCCTTTTTCTCCCTCTCTCTCCTCTCCCTCCCTCTCTTTCTCCTTTTCCCCCCTATCTCCTCTCTCTCCTCTCCCTCTCTCTCCCTCCCTCTCTCTCTCCTTTTTCTCCCTCTCTCTCCTCTCTCCTCTCCCTCTCTCTCCTCTCCCTCCCTCTCTCTCTCCTCTCTCTCCTCTCCCTCTCTCTCCTCTCCCTCCCTCGCTCTCTCTCCTTTTTCTCCCTCTCTCTCCTCTCCCTCCCTCTCTCTCTCCTTTTCTCCCTCTCTCTCCTCTCCCTCCCTCTCTCTCTCATTTTTCTCCCTCTCTCCTCTCCCTCCCTTTCTCTCTCTCCTTTTTCTCCCTCTCTCCTCTCCCTCCCTCTCTCTCTCTCCTTTTTCACCCTCTCTCTCCTCCATCTCTCTCTCCTCTCCCTCTCTCTCATCTTCCTCCCTCTCTCTCCTCTCTCTCCTCTCCCTCTCGCTCTCCTTTTTCTCTCTCTCTCCTTTTTCACCCTCTCTCTCCTCCATCTCTCTCTCCTCTCCCTCTCTCTCATCTTCCTCCCTCTCTCTCCTCTCCCTCCTCTCCCTCTCGCTCTCCTTTTTCTCTCTCTCTCCTTTTTCTCCCTCTCTCTCCTCTCCCTCCCTCTCTCTGTCTCCTTTTTCTCCCTCTCTCTCCTCTCCCCTCCCTCTCCCTCTGTCTCCTTTTTCTCCCTCTCTCTCCTCTCTCTCCCTCTCTGTCTCTCCTTTTTTGCCCTCTCTCTCCTCCATCTTCTCTCTCTCCTCTCCCTCCCTCTCTCTCTCCTCCATCTCTCTCTCCTCTCCCGCCCTCCCTCTCTCCTCCATCTCTCTCTCCTATCCTTCCCTCCCCCCCCTCTCTCCCTCCCTCCCTCCCTACCTCCATCTCTCAGGACCATGGGTGTACAGGAACACTAGTATAAGTACAGGTGAGCTGGAGGTAGGTCGGCGGCTGAGCCAGGATGTCCCCCCAGGAGTGTTCTGGCGCTCCTTACTACACCTCCGCCAGCCCCTGTTCCTCAAGTTCAACATCTCCCTGGGCAAAGACGCACTCTTTGGGGTGTACATCCGCAAGGGCCTGCCCCCCTCCCACGCACAGGTACCCAGCAACTAACCCTGTTCTCTCTGTTGTCCCTCTCTCCCTCTCTCCCTCACTAACCCTGTTCTCTCTGCTGTCCCTCCCTCCCTCCCTCCCTCTCTCCCTCCCTCACTAACCCTGTTCTCTCTGTTGTCCCTCTCTCCCTCTGACCCTCACTAACCCTGTTCTCTCTGTTGTCCCTCTCTCCCTCTCTCCCTCACTAACCCTGTTCTCTCTGTTGTCCCTCTCTCCCTCTCTCCCTCACTAACCCTGTTCTCTCTGCTGTCCCTCTCTCCCTCTCTCCCTCACTAACCCTGTTCTCTCTGCTGTCCCTCCCTCCCTCTCTCCCTCACTAACCCTGTTCTCTCTGTTGTCCCTCCCTGCCTCTCTCCCTCACTAACCCTGTTCTCTCTGTTGTCCCTCCCTCCCTCTCTCCCTCACTAACCCTGTTCTCTCTGTTGTCCCTCTCTCCCTCACTAACCCTGTTCTCTCTGCTGTCCCTCCCTCCCTCTCTCCCTCACTAACCCTGTTCTCTCTGCTGTCCCTCCCTCCCTCTCTCCCTCACTAACCCTGTTCTCTCTGCTGTCCCTCCCTCCCTCTCTCCCTCACTAACCCTGTTCTCTCTGCTGTCCCTCCCTACCTCTCTCCCTCACTAACCCTGTTCTCTCTGCTGTCCCTCCCTCCCTCTCTCCCTCACTAACCCTGTTCTCTCTGCTGTCCCTCCCTCCCTCTCTCCCTCACTAACCCTGTTCTCTCTGCTGTCCCTCCCTGCCTCTCTCCCTCACTAACCCTGTTCTCTCTGTTGTCCCTCCCTCCCTCTCTCCCTCTCTAACCCTGTTCTCTCTGCTGTCCCTCCCTCCCTGCCTCTCTCCCTCACTAACCCTGTTCTCTCTGTTGTCCCTCCCTCCCTCTCTCCCTCACTAACCCTGTTCTCTCTGCTGTCCCTCCCTCCCTCTCTCCCTCACTAACCCTGTTCTCTCTGCTGTCCCTCCCTCCCTCTCTCCCTCACTAACCCTGTTCTCTCTGCTGTCCCTCCCTCCCTCCCTCTCTCCCTCACTAACCCTGTTCTCTCTGCTGTCCCTCCCTCCCTCCCTCCCTCACTAACCCTGTTCTCTCTGCTGTCCCTCCCTCCCTCTCTCCCTCTCTAACCCTGTTCTCTCTGCTGTCCCTCCCTCCCTCCCTCCCTCCCTCCCTGCTCTCTCCCTGCCCTCCCTCCCTCCCTCCCTCCCTCCCTGTCCTCCCTCCCTCCCTCCCTCCCTCTCTCCCTCACTAACCCTGTTCTCTCTGCTGTCCCTCCCTCCCTCTCTCCCTCACTAACCCTGTTCTCTCTGCTGTCCCTCTCCTCCCCTCACTAACTCACTAACCCTGTTCTCTCTGCTGTCCCTCCCTGCCTCTCTCCCTCACTAACCCTGTTCTCTCTGCTGTCCCTCCCTGCCTCTCTCCCTCACTAACCCTGTTCTCTCTGCTGTCCCCTCCCTCCCTCTCTCCCTCTCTCCCTCACTAACCCTGTTCTCTCTGCTGTCCCTCCCTCCCTCTCTCCCTCACTAACCCTGTTCTCTCTGCTGTCCCTCCCTCCCTCTCTCCCTCACTAACCCTGTTCTCTCTGCTGTCCCTCCCTCCCTCTCTCCCTCACTAACCCTGTTCTCTCTGTTGTCCCTCTCTCCCTCACTAACCCTGTTCTCTCTATTGTCCCTCCCTCCCTCTCTCCCTCACTAACCCTGTTCTCTCTGTTGTCCCTCCCTCCCTCTCTCCCTCACTAACCCTGTTCTCTCTGCTGTCCCTCCCTCCCTCTCTCCCTCACTAACCCTGTTCTCTCTGCTGTCCCTGCCTGTCTAACCCCTAACCCTGTTCTCTCTGCTGTCCCTCCCTGCCTGTCTAACCCCTAACCCTGTTCTCTCTGCTGTCCCTCCCTGCCTCTCTAACCCCTAACCCTGTTCTCTGTATTCAGTATGACTACATGGAGCGTCTGGACGGGAAGGAGAAGTGGAGCGTGGTGGAGTCTCCTCGGGAGCGCCGCAGCATCCACACGGTGGTTCTGAATGAGGCCATCTTTGTTCAGTACCTGGACCCTGGCACCTGGCATCTGGCCTTCTACAACGACGGCAAGGACAAGGAGTCTGTCTCCTTCAGCACCATGGCTCTAGGTGGGTGCTGTTATGATATTTACCTGCTTGCTTTACACTTCTATATTCTCCTTGTAAAGCCAGGGCGGAACATTTAGGATTCTGGTACTAAGTAACACCTCTGAGTGAGTTTTACAAATTCACCATTCCAGGATTGCATCCCTGTTGGTCTGATAGGCTTAGACTGATATTGGGAGTGAGCACTGATAAAAGTGTTGGAAAGGATAGAGATTGAGTCATAAAAGACATCCCTGTGGAGTCCTCTCCGTCTGCACACAGCGCCTGTCACACAGTTGGCCATCCCTGAACACTAGACGGGCACGCAACAGCTGAGAACAAACAAGAGGTAAAAACACAGCAAATGTTTCCACTCACTTTGGTTTTTGAAGTATTCGTGACTCTCTGGAGCCCCCATGAAAGAGAACCACTATGTCCACACGTGTAGGCTCTGCTCTGCTGCAGTAAAAGCATCACACAACCTCTTTGATTTAGAGATCAATTTGAATGATAACATTCTCTGAGGAGGATGCTGCTGAGAAGAGAACCCAGGCCAAGAGAACAGAACCGGACCTTCACCTTGACTGAAAGAGAGGAGGAAGAGAGCAAAGATGGATGGCTTAGCTTGGCAACTGTAGCTCCTAACTCTGCCCTGTGCAAGTCAGCCTAAAGACACACATTGATATACATGAGGTCAAAGCCAGCGTTTTGTATTCATACAGTAGACTCTTTTAGTATATGAATACGAATCTGCTCGTTGTTCATTTGCCTTTGATACTTCCGTAAACCTGTAATCGTCCGTGGGGAAGCACACACGACACACAGCGGTGGCTGGAGTATCCTCTCCCACTGCCGTACTGCCATGGGGACACTGAGTGATCCAAGCAATTCAATTACAGATACTGTACTTACCTCTGCAGTGGGGATGAGTACTGGTGTAATTAGGGAGGACGAAGGGGTGTGAGGACATTTGGGCCAAGCTAAGAAGTTGTAGTATACTGAATCATTTAAATCATGTGTTAGACAGTCACGCCACAGAGGCATTTTCAATTATCGGTGCAGTGCATTTTTTATTTCTTAGCTAATTGTCTCTCTGCTAATGGATGTTTACAGATAAACAGTGGTAATAAGAATTCCTAAATCTCAACAGATGCATGTATTACTTACTGCCAGGATCTGGCTTACCCAGTGTAGTGCCCAAGTTCATTCTTCCGTCAAACACTAGACGTTCTGCGTTAAACTCTATTTTAACAGACTATTATATTAGCTATAGAAAGGCTAGCAGGTTCAGACTTCAGTAAAACTTTAATGACTGTTAATTATTTAGACATATCTAATTATGAACGGTAGGGAGGTAAGAGGTGATGAGGGAAGGAGTCTGCCTGATCAAAACTGGAGAGGGATAATAGAGGAGGGATAAGGAGAGGGATATTAGAGGAGGGAGAAGGAGAGGGATAATAGAGGAGGGAGAAGGAGAGGGATAATAGAGGAGGGAGAAGGAGAGGGATATTAGAGGAGGGAGAAGGAGAGGGATAATAGAGGAGGGAGAAGGAGAGGGATATTAGAGGAGGGAGAAGGAGAGGGATATTAGAGGAGGGAGAAGGAGAGGGATAATAGAGGAGGGAGAAGGAGAGGGATATTAGAGCAGGGAGAAGGAGAGGGATATTAGAGGAGGGAGAAGGAGAGGGATATTAGAGGAGGGAGAAGGAGAGGGATAATAGAGGAGGGAGAGGGATAATAGAGGAGGGAGAAGGAGAGGGATAATAGAGGAGGGAGAAGGAGAGGGATAATAGAGCAGGGAGAAGGAGAGGGATAATAGAGGAGGGATAAGGAGAGGGATAATAGAGGAGGGAGAAGGAGAGGGATAATAGAGGAGGGAGAAGGAGAGGGATATTAGAGGAGGGAGAAGGAGAGGGATAATAGAGGAGGGAGAAGGAGAGGGATATTAGAGGAGGGAGAAGGAGAGGGATAATAGAGGAGGGATAAGGAGAGGGATAATAGAGGAGGGAGAAGGAGAGGGATATTAGAGGAGGGAGAAGGAGAGGGATAATAGAGGAGGGAGAAGGAGAGGGATAATAGAGGAGGGAGAAGGAGAGGGATAATAGAGGAGGGAGAAGGAGAGGGATAATAGAGGAGGGAGAAGGAGAGGGATAATAGAGGCGGGAGGGGAGAGGAGGGAGATGGGGGGATAATAGAGGAGGGAGAAGGAGAGGGATATTAGAGGAGGAGGAAGGAGAGGGATAATAGAGGAGGGAGAAGGAGAGGGATAATAGAGGAGGGAGAAGGAGAGGGATAATAGAGGAGGGAGAAGGAGAGGGATAATAGAGGAGGGAGAAGGAGAGGGATATTAGAGGAGGGAGAAGGAGAGGGATAATAGAGGAGGGAGAAGGAGAGGGATAATAGAGGAGGGAGAAGGAGAGGGATATTAGAGGAGGGAGAAGGAGAGGGATAATAGAGGAGGGAGAAGGAGAGGGATAATAGAGGAGGGAGAAGGAGAGGGATAATAGAGGAGGGAGGAAGGAGAGGGATATTAGAGGAGGGAGAAGGAGAGGGATAATAGAGGAGGGAGAAGGAGAGGGATAATAGAGCAGGGAGAAGGAGAGGGATAATAGAGGAGGGAGAAGGAGAGGGATATTAGAGGAGGAGGAAGGAGAGGGATAATAGAGGAGGGAGAAGGAGAGGGATAATAGAGGACGGAGAAGGAGAGGGATAATAGAGCAGGGAGAAGGAGATGGGATAATAGAGGAGGGAGAAGGAGAGGGATATTAGAGGAGGGAGGAAGGAGAGGGATAATAGAGGAGGGAGAAGGAGAGGGATAATAGAGGACGGAGAAGGAGAGGGATAATAGAGCAGGGAGAAGGAGATGGATAATAGAGGAGGGAGACGGAGAGGGATAATAGAGGAGGGATAAGGAGAGGGATATTAGAGGAGGGAGAAGGAGAGGGATATTAGAGGAGGGAGAGGGGATAATAGAGGAGGGAGAAGGAGAGGGATAATAGAGGAGGGAGAAGGAGAGGGATAATAGAGGAGGGAGAAGGAGAGGGATAATAGAGCAGGGAGAAGGAGAGGGATAATAGAGGAGGGAGAAGGAGAGGGATATTAGAGGAGGGAGAAGGAGAGGGATATTAGGAGGAGGGAGAGGGATAATAGAGGAGGGAGAAGGAGAGGGATAATAGGAGGGAGGGAGAGGGATAATAGAGGAGGGATAAGGAGAGGGAGAATAGAGGAGGGAGAAGGAGAGGGATAATAGAGGAGGGAGAAGGAGAGGGATAATAGAGGAGGGAGAAGGAGAGGGATAATAGAGGAGGGAGAAGGAGAGGGATAATAGAGGAGGGAGAAGGAGAGGGATAATAGAGGAGGGAGAAGGAGAGGGATAATAGGAGGAGGGAGAGGGATAATAGAGGAGGGATAAGGAGAGGGATAATAGAGGAGGGAGAAGGAGAGGGATAATAGAGGAGTGAGAAGGAGAGGGATATAAAAGGAGGGAGAAGGAGAGGGATAATAGAGGAGGGAGAAGGAGAGGGATAATAGAGGAGGGAGAAGGAGAGGGA
The DNA here is from genome assembly GCF_965601325.2 of Salmo salar. Taxonomy (NCBI): domain Eukaryota; kingdom Metazoa; phylum Chordata; class Actinopteri; order Salmoniformes; family Salmonidae; genus Salmo; species Salmo salar. The sequence continues at coordinate 85,839,208 of NC_138294.1, read as the reverse complement.
TATAAGTGGAGGGAGAAGGAGAGGGATAATAGAGGAGGGGAGGAGAGGGATAATAGAGCAGGAAGAAGGAGAGGGATATTAGAGGAGGGAGAAGGAGAGGGATAATAGAGGAGGGAGAGGGAGAGGGATAATAGAGGAGGGAGAAGGAGAGGGATAATAGAGGAGGGAGAAGGAGAGGGATATTAGAGGAGGGAGACGGAGAGGTAATAGAGGAGGGAGAAGGAGAGGGATAATAGAGGAGGGAGAAGGAGAGGGATATTAGAGGAGGGAGACGGAGAGGGATAATAGAGGAGGGAGACGGAGAGGGATAATAGAGGAGGGAGAAGGAGAGGGATAATAGAGGAGGGAGAAGGAGAGGGATAATAGAGGAGGGAGAAGGAGAGGGATATTAGAGGAGGGAGAAGGAGAGGGATAATAGAGGAGGGAGAGGGATATTAGAGCAGGTAGAAGGAGAGGGATATTAGAGGAGGGAGAAGGAGAGGGATAATAGAGGAGGGAGAAGGAGAGGGATAATAGAGGAGGGAGAAGGAGAGGGATATTAGAGGAGGGAGAAGGAGAGGGATAATAGAGGAGGGAGAAGGAGAGGGATATAAGAGGAGGGAGGAAGGAGAGGGATAATAGAGGAGGGAGACGGAGAGGGATAATAGAGGAGGGAGAAGGAGAGGGATAATAGAGCAGGGAGAAGGAGAGGGATAATAGAGCAGGGAGAAGGAGAGGGATATAAAGAGGAGGGAGAAGGAGAGGGATAATAGAGGAGGGAGACGGAGAGGGATAATAGAGGAGGGAGAAGGAGAGGGATAATAGAGGAGGGAGACGGATATTAGAGCAGGGAGAAGGAGAGGGATATTAGAGGAGGGAGAAGGAGAGGGATAATAGAGGAGGGAGACGGAGAGGGATAATAGAGGAGGGAGAAGGAGAGGGATAATAGAGGAGGGAGAAGGAGAGGGATAATAGAGGAGGGAGAGGGATATTAGAGCAGGGAGAAGGAGAGGGATAATAGAGGAGGGAGAAGGAGAGGGATATTAGAGCAGGGAGAAGGAGAGGGATAATAGAGGAGGGAGAAGGAGAGGGATAATAGAGGAGGGAGAAGGAGAGGGAACAATCACATCCTTCTCTATTGTATATAATATTTCATCATTAATATATATTTGGTTATAATAATAATATATTAATATATATTTGTATTTAATAATAATATATTAATATATATTTGGTTATAATAATAATATATTCATGTATATTTGGATTCAATAATAATATATTCATATATATTTGGATTCAATAATAATATATTCATATATATTTGGTTATAATAATATATTCATATATACAGTCTTTGGTTATAATAATATCTTGTCTGTTTCAATCCTTGCTGTTCAATCTTAGATTCAGTGCAAGAATGCCCGCAGAATTGCCATGGAAACGGAGAGTGTATGTCGGGTGTGTGCCACTGCTTCCCAGGGTTCCATGGCATGGATTGTGCCAAAGGTACGAACTTTGTTATCACCTAGATTATATTGGTTTGTATAGGCATATTATAGGTATTGTATAGGTATATATTATAGGTATTGTATAGGTATATTATAGGTATTGTATAGGTATATATTATAGGTATTGTATAGGTATATTATAGGTATTGTATAGGTATATTATAGGTATTGTATAGGTATATATTATAGGTATTGTATAGATATATTATAGATATTGTATAGGTATATTATAGGAATTGTATAGGTATATTATAGGTATTGTATAGGTATATTATAGGTATTGTATAGGTATATTATAGGTATTGTATAGGTATATATTATAGGTATTGTATAGGTATATATTATAGGTATTGTATAGGTATATATTATAGGTATTGTATAGGTATATATTATAGGTGTTGTATAGGTATATATTATAGGTATTGTATAGGTATATATTATAGGTATTGTATAGGTATATATTATAGGTATTGTATAGGTATATTATAGATATTGTATAGGTATATATTATAGATATTGTATAGGTATATTATAGGAATTGTATAGGTATATTATAGGTATTGTATAGGTATATTATAGGTATTGTATAGGTATATATTATAGGTATTGTATAGGTATATTATAGGTGTTGTATAGGTATATATTATAGGTATTGTATAGGTATATTATAGGTATTGTATAGGTATATATTATAGGTATTGTATAGGTATATATTATAGGTATTGTATAGGTATATATTATAGGTATTGTATAGGTATATATTATAGGTGTTGTATAGGTATATATTATAGGTATTGTATAGGTATATATTATAGGTATTGTATAGGTATATATTATAGGTATTGTATAGGTATATTATAGATATTGTATAGGTATATATTATAGATATTGTATAGGTATATTATAGGAATTGTATAGGTATATTATAGGTATTGTATAGGTATATTATAGGTATTGTATAGGTATATATTATAGGTATTGTATAGGTATATATTATAGGTATTGTATAGGTATATATTATAGGTGTTGTATGGGTATATATTATAGGTATTGTATAGGTATATATTATAGGTGTTGTATAGGTATATTATAGGTATTGTATAGGTATATTATAGGTGTTGTATAGGTATATTATAGGTGTTGTATAGGTATATATTATAGGTATTGTATAGGTATATATTATAGATATTGTATAGCTATATATTATAGATATTGTATAGGTATATTATAGGTATTGTATAGGTATATTATAGGTGTTGTATAGGTATATATTATAGGTATTGTATAGGTATATATTATAGGTATTGTATAGGTATATATTATAGGTATTGTATAGGTATATTATAGGTATTGTATAGGTATATATTATAGGTATTGTATAGGTATATTATAGGTATTGTATAGGTATATTATAGGTATTGTATAGGTATATATTATAGGTATTGTATAGGTATATATTATAGATATTGTATAGGTATATTATAGGTATTGTATAGGTATATTATAGGTGTTGTATAGGTATATATTATAGGTATTGTATAGGTATATATTATAGGTATTGTATAGGTATATATTATAGGTATTGTATAGGTATATATTATAGGTATTGTATAGGTATATTTAAGCAATAAGGCCAGAGGATGTGTTATTTATGGCCAATATACCACGGCTAAGGGCTGTTCTTACTCACGACGCAACGCGGAGTGCATGGATACAGCCCTTAGCTGTTCAACCAATCAGCATTCAGGGCTCAAACCACCCAGTTTATAATTAAGCAATAAGGCCAGAGGGGGTGTGGTATATGGCCAATATACCACGGCTAAGGGCTGTTCTTATGGACACAGCCCTTAGCCGTGGTATATTGGCCATATACCACAAACCTCCGAGGTGCCTAATTGCTATTATAAACTGGTTATCAACGTAATTAGAACAGTAAAAATAAATGTTTTGTCATACCCATGGTATACAGTCTGATATAGCTTTTCTTTCAGCCAATCAGCATTCAGGGCTCGAACCACCCAGTTTATAATATAGAATATTTTACCCCTATCTTTAAACTCATAAAAAGAGACACCGTGAGTTATTTTGAGTCATGTCCAAAATGACAATCTCAACATGAGTGACTCACTAATCCATATATAAAAATGGAACAGGATGGGAAGCCGCTGTCTTGCACCTCGTCTTACCTGCTGTGTCTCTCATTTCTCCTGTCTAGCTGCCTGCCCAGTCCTCTGCAGTGGGAATGGCCAATATGACAAGGGCTTGTGTATCTGCTACAGCGGATGGAAGGGTCCAGAGTGTGATGTCTCAGTGGGCCAGTGCATTGACCCAGAGTGTAACGGCCACGGCACCTGCTCCGAGGGCTCTTGCACATGCTCCGCCGGTTACCGTGGCGACACCTGTGAGGAAGGTAAGTGCTAGAATAGAGCTTATCCCTATCACATACACACTCATTCACACACACACACTCGTTCACATACACACTCGTTCACACACACTCTCGGATACACGCACACGCACACGCACACACACACACACACACACACACACACACACACACACACACACACACACACACACACACACACACACACACAATTGTCTCTACTTTAGTGCCATATTAAGTTTCAGAATGGATGAGACTGCAGTGGTTTATACATCAGAAACTTTATTAAGGGAATGGAATCCATTTTATTGATCCGGCTTTTAAAGAATTGCCCTGGATCTGATTCATTCAATTGTGTTCTGATGGGTTTCTGCTCAGCTGGGATGAAGTGAAGATGGAGCCAAAAGTAGGTTGAAGAGAAGAGAGGGGTAGAAGGGAGCGAGGGAGACAGTGATGGAGGACTAGAGAGAGTTCGGATTATAGAAAGAGACTGAAAAAGACAGCAGTAATGGCTGTCGTTTACTTCCTGTCTTTCATTATATTCACCGCTTTAAGTATATTCACTATTCTCTACTGCTGCTACTACTACTAATAAAGTTTTTGAGCGTGGTGCATTGACATCATGTCTCTCTTGCTGTTCTGTGTTCCAGTGGACTGTTTGGACCCTGGCTGCTCTGGCCATGGTAGCTGTGCAAGTGGACAGTGCCACTGTAAACCAGGCTGGGCAGGCCCCCTCTGTGAGCATCCCAGGGCCCAGTGCCCAGACCAGTGTCACGGACACGGGGCCTTCATACCCGACACGGGCATCTGTAGCTGCGATCCAAACTGGATGGGACCAGACTGCTCCATGGGTAGGTGACACCTCATGGCACTACGCCTCTCCCCATGCGACCTTATTTTTGTGTGTATATACTGACATGTATGTGGAACTGACAACCACACGATATTATTCTTTAGTTGTTTTTTATGTGTGTCTTTAGTTCTTTTTTTTTATATACACCACCGTTCAAAAGTTTGGGGTCACTTAGAAATGTCCTTGTTTTTGAAAGAAAAATAAAAAAATGTGTCCTTTAAAATAGCATCAAATTGATCGGAAATACAGTGTTAATGTTGTAAATGACTATTGTAGCTAGAAACAGCAGATTTTATATGGAATATCTACATAGGCGTACAGAGGCCCATTATCAGCAACCGGGATGCTAGCCTTCTATGCAGAGTTGCAATATCTCAGACTGGCCAATAAAAATAAAATATTAAGATGGGCAAAAGAACACAGGCACTGGACAGAGGAACTCTGCCTAGAAGGCCAGCATCCCGGAGTCGCCTCTTCACTGTTGACGTTGAGACTGATGTTTTGCGGGTACTATTTCATGAAGCTGCCAGTTGAGGACTTGTGAGGCGTCTGTTTCTCAAACTAGACACTCTAATGTACTTGTCCTCTTGCTCAGTTGTGCACCGGGGCCTCCCACTCCTCTTTCTATTCTGGTTAGAGCCAGTTTGCTCTGTTCTGTGAAGGGAGTAGTATACAGCATTGTACAAGATCTTCAGTTTCTTGGCAATTTCTCACATAGAATAGCCTTCATTTCTCAGAACAAGAATAGACTGTCGAGTTTCAGAAGAAAGTTCTTTGTTTCTGGTCATTTTGAGCCTGTAATCGAACCCACAAATGCTGATGCTACAGATACTCAACTAGTCTAAAGAAGGACAGATTTATTGTTTCTTTAATCAGGACAACAGTTTTCAGCTTTGCTAACATAATTGCAAAAGTGTTTTCTAATGATCAATTTGCCTTTTAAAATTATAGATTTGGATTATAGATTTGGATTAGCTAACACAACGTGCCATTGGAACACAGGAGTGATGGTTGCTGATAATGGGCCTCTGTACACCTATTTTTATTAATTTTTTTACCTTTATTTAACTAGGCAAGTCAGTTTCGTCAGACGTTTCCAGCTACAATAGTCATTTACAACATTAACAATGTCTACACATTGTTTATTTATGGCCTATTTATTGCCTTAACTGCCTTATCTTACCTCATTACACTCACTGTATATAGACTTTTTGTTTTCTTTTTTGTACTGTATTATTGACTGTATGTTTTGTTTATTCCATGTGTAACTCTGTGTTGTTGTATGTGTCGAACTGCTATGCTTTATTTTGCCCAGGTCGCAGTTGCAAATGAGAACTAGCCTACATGGTTAAATAAAGGTGAAATAAATAAATAAAATGTTAAAAAATACACTGTATCTCTGATCAATTTGATGTTATTTTAATGGACAAAAAATGTGTTTTTCTTTCAAAAACAAGGACATTTCTAAGTGACCCCAAACTTTTGAACGGTGGTGTGTATACTGCCGCCCTTAGTCACCATGACCACAGCTCCTCTGTGAAAACCCTTTCCCTCTGTCCATCCACACCGTGGCCACAGCTCCTCTGTGAAAACCCTTTCCCTCTGTCCATCCACAGCTCCTCTGTGAAAACCCTTTCCCTCTGTCCATCCACAGCTCCTCTGTGAAAACCCTTTTCCTCTGTCCATCCACAGCTCCTCTGTGAAAACCCTTTCCCTCTGTCCATCCACACCGTGGCCACAGCTCCTCTGTGAAAACCCTTTCCCTCTGTCCATCCACACCGTGGCCACAGCTCCTCTGTGAAAACCCTTTCCCTCTGTCCATCCACAGCTCCTCTGTGAAAACCCTTTTCCTCTGTCCATCCACAGCTCCTCTGTGAAAACCCTTTCCCTCTGTCCATCCACAGCTCCTCTGTGAAAACCCTTTTCCTCTGTCCATCCACAGCTCCTCTGTGAAAACCCTTTCCCTCTGTCCATCCACACCGTGGCCACAGCTCCTCTGTGAAAACCCTTTCCCTCTGTCCATCCACAGCTCCTCTGTGAAAACCCTTTCCCTCTGTTCATCTAGTATGCTGATCCACTGTCTTTGTACTGTGCTACTGTGCCTCCACAGAGGTTTGCTCGTCGGACTGTGGCGCCCACGGCGTGTGTTTTGGCGGAGTGTGTCGCTGTGATGAGGGCTGGACCGGCGCCGGATGTGACCAGCGTGTCTGTAACCCGTTGTGTGTAAAGCACGGGACCTGCCGGGACGGAAAGTGTCAGTGCCAACAGGGCTGGAACGGAGAGCACTGCACCATCGGTATGCATCTGGCCAATCAGCCAACACCCTGGCACGCTAACATACTAACACAAACAGTAGTACGCTGCCTCTATCCTCCCACTGTAGTAACTCTCAGCCAAACAGAGAAACTGTCACCCACATGTTTAAAAGATACATGGTGTTTGTTCCCTAAGCCTTACGTTATGAGGCGGTAGTGTCACTTCCTGATCCTGTCCAATGTTTGTCCTTCCACAATGTAGCTCTTTTTCTATGGTTATATAAAGAGCATTATGTCTCTCAGCAGCAGATGTAGCCACTGATTCTGATGTGTCCTCCTTTCCTGCTCCTCTCCTCCGCATCATTAACAAGCTCTCCAGTTCATCTGGATTGGTTCCTCCACGAGAGGGAAAATGGGTAATTTATAGTCAAAGTACCCAGCCACATCTCCACATCCATCTCCAGCCTCCCAGCCTAGTCACCAATGTTCCCTCTAAGATGAGTGCATTAAGAATTGCCAGCACAAGATTGAACTTGACTAAAAATGTACAGTACACTATCTTTCCTGGCTTTAAACAGATACAATTTTCCCCTCTACTATGGTAATTGGATTGAAACAACGTAATAACAGTCCCTTTCATATGCAACAAAACCAGATCTTACTTCAAGACTAAGTTGGTGATTTGTTGTTGGCTGGTCCGGTGAGGAGTGGCCTTGTTCTATTTCACTGGCACAATCCTTTTTTCCGTCACCCGTAGTCGGAAAGTAGCCTAGATGCGCATTTGAAATCACAAAGCAGAGCCGCCGTGTAGCCGCGTATATAGCCGCCGTGTAGCCATGTATATAGCCGTCGTGTAGCCGCCGTGTAGTCGTGTAGCCGCCGTGTAGCCATGTATATAGCCGCCGTGTAGCCATGTATATAGCCGCCGTGTAGCCATGTGTATAGCCGTCGTGTAGCCGCCGTGTAGTCGTGTAGCCGCCGTGTAGCCATGTATATAGCCGCCGTGTAGCCATGTATATAGCCGCCGTGTAGCCATGTGTATAGCCGCCGTGTAGCCACGTGTATAGCCGTCGTGTAGCCACCGTGTAGTCGTGTAGCCGCCGTGTAGCCATGTATATAGCCGCCGTGTAGCCATGTATATAGCCGCCGTGTAGCCATGTATATAGCCGCCGTGTAGCCACGTATGTAGCCACGTATATAGCCACCGTGTAGCCGCTGTGTAGCCACGTGTAGCCGCCGTGTAGCCGCCGTGTAGCCATGTATATAGCCACCGTGTAGCCGCCATGTAGCCGCCGTGTAGCCGCCGTGTAGCCGCCGTGTAGCCGCCGTGTAGCCGCCGTGTAGCCATGTATATAGCCACGTATATAGCCGCCGTGTAGCCACGTGTAGCCGCCGTGTAGCCGCGTGTAGCCGCCGTGTAGCCATGTATATAGCCACCGTGTAGCTGCGTATATAGCCGCCGTGTAGCCACGTGTAGCCGCCGTGTAGCCATGTATATAGCTGCCGTGTAGCCACGTGTAGCCGCTGTGTAGCCACGTGTAGCCGCCGTGTAGCCACGTGTAGCCGCCGTGTAGCCGCCGTGTAGCCGCCGTGTAGCCATGTATATAGCCGCCGTGTAGCCGCCGTGTAGCCACGTGTAGCCGCCGTGTAGCCGCCGTGTTGCCGTGTAGCCGCCGTGTAGCCGCCGTGTAGCCGCCGTGTAGCCGCCGTGTAGCCATGTATATAGCCGCCGTGTAGCCGCCGTGTAGCCACGTGTAGCCGCCGTGTAGCCGCCGTGTAGCCGCCGTGTTGCCGTGTGTGCACATTTGTTGAGTTGCTAGTTAGTGAGTTAATTTTCAGTCACCTATTTAGCCAATTGTGTTACAGATCATTCCCTATTTTTGTAAAGTGATTTGAGCTTTCAGACCAGTAAAACATTAGTCCTAGAATGTCAAGCCATGAACACCACATATTAGCTTTTGTAGGCAATATCATGGAAGACAACAGCTATCTACACTGTGTGGACAAAAACATTAGGAACACCTTCCTAATATTGAGTTGCACCCCCTTTTGCCCTCAGAACAGCCTCAATTCATTGGGGCATGGACTTTACAAGGTGTCAAAAGTGTTCCACAGTGATGCTGGTCCACGTTGACTCAAATGCTGGATGCTGGCTCGATGTTCGGTGGTGGACCATTCTTGATACAAACAGAAAACTGTTGAGCGTGAAAAACCCAGCAGCGTTTCAGTTCTTGACACACTCAAAGAGGTGCACCTGGCACCTACCACCATACCCCGTGCAAAGGCACTTAAATCTTTTGTCTTGCCCATTCACCCTCTTGAATGGCACACATACACAATCCATGTCTCAATTGTCTCAAGGTTTAAAAATGCTTATTTAATCTGTCTCCTCCCCTTCATCTACACTGATTGAAGTGGATTTAACAAGTGACATCAATAAGGGATCATAGCTTTCCTCTGGATTCACCAGTTCAGTCTATGTCACGGGAAAGAGCATGTTTTGTACAGCATTTGCTCCATTGGTTTAGTTGATAGGCCACTCTGATACGACTACATAATGCTCAAATAGCCACAATAGCCTTTTGGCCACTGTCGGAAACTGTAACTTAAAGTGGGTAAAGTGTTCACAGTTGCACGTGTACCAGAAGTTGCACAGAACGCTTGCAAAATGAAAGTTTCAGCTCACAACACTTTGGGGGCGGGGGGGATTTGAGCCAACATTGCTAGTCACCCACTCTCCAGTAGAGTAGCCTGGGCAGCAGGCCTCTCGGTACTCCTTAAGACACACTCAGCCTTCCTGGGAGCCAACAAATAGGGACAGCCACTCTGCCCCATCATTCAACCCCCAAGGGCTTTAATTTCCTCTGTTATTTTCCTCCCATCTGATGAGAAAAACATCTCCCTGGGGCTCCACTGTGGGCTGTGTTGTTAGAGCCATGTGAAAAGGCCAGCGCTGTGTGCTAGCTCCCATTCTCTGTTCATTCTATGTCCCTCTCTAATTAGTGTTGAGAGAGTTGAGTGTGAAGAAGGAGCTTCATCTCCTCTCCACTTTACTGTGATGAACCACGTCATGTTGAGTATCACCTCCATCTCATGTCCACAGTTTCGTCCCTACACAGATTCTCTGGCAGGCTATTCCAGAGGCTGGGGGCTAAGTAAATAAAAAGCATGTCTGGCATGTATTGGGGTGTACAGTCGTGGATTGATTTAAAAACCAGTAGAAGAATCTTAAAATGATTTCTAAAACTCCCAGGCAGCCAGTGCAGAGACCTTAAAAGCGGTCTAATGTGTGCTCTCTGTCTGGTCTTGGTCAGTACCCGTGCTGCAGCATTCTGGATGTTTTGTAGTTGGCTTTCTTGGGTAGACCAGACAGGAGAGCATTACAGTAGTCAAGCCTGCTTGTAATAAAAGCATGGATGAGTCTCTCTGTATCAGCCTGAGAGAGAAACGGCCGCACCTTGGCAATGTTCCTCAGATGGTAAAAAGCTATTTTGGTCACATTCCTAATGTGTGATTTGAAATTTTAGTTCAGAATCTAAAATGTGGTGACACAGAAATGTAGAGTTGTTAATCGTCTGAGTAGCAATGAAAATCCATGCTGTGCTTTCTGATAACGCTGCCAAGGGGTAACATATATACTGAACCGTAACAGAGCCAAAATCAAACCTTGTGGAACGCCACATGTGATATCTATTTTCTCTTGAGTTATGCGCATCAACGGTGAGAAAAAACTCTGTCGACCGGTTAAATAGATCCTAAACCAATTAGAAGTGGACCGGAGAGACCAACCCAGCTCTCCAGTCTATCCAGCAGGACATCATAGTCAACAGTGTCGAATGCAGCACTTATACTGAACAAAAAATATAAACGCAACATGTAAAGTGTTGGTCCCATGTTTCATGAGCTGAAAAAAAAGTGCAAAAAGCTTTTTTCTCTCAAATTTTGACCACAATTTGTTTACATCCCCGTTAAGTGAGCATTTCTCCTTTGCCAAGATAATCCATCCATCTGACAGGTGTGGCATATCAAGAAGCTGATTAAACAGAATGATCATCACACAGGTGCACCTTGTGCTGGGGACAATAAAAGGCCACTCTAAAATGTGCAGTTTTGTCGCAAAACACAATGCCACAGATGTCTAAAGTTTTGAGGGAGCGTGCAATTGGCATGCTGACTGCTGGAATGTCCACCATAGCTGTCAGAGAATGTAATGTTCATTTCTCTACCATAAGCCACCTCCAACGTTGTTTTAGAGAATTTGGCAGTGCATCCAACCGGCTTCACAATCGCAGACCACGTGTAACCATGCCAGCCCAGGACCTCCACATCCATCTTCTTCACCTGCAGGTTAATCTGAGGTGGTGCTGAGGAGTATTTCTGTCTGTAATAAAGCCCTTTTGTGGGGAAAAACTAATTCTGATTGGCTGGGCCTGGCTCCCCAGTGGGTGGACCTGGCTCCCCATCCCAGGCCCACCCATGGCTGCGCCCCTGCTCAGTCATGTGAAATCCATAGATTAGGGCCTAATGAATTCATTTCAGTTGACTGATATCCTTACAGTATATGAACTGTAACTCAGTAAAATCTTAGAAATTGTTGCATGTTGCATTTATATTTTTGTTCAGTATAAATCCAAGAGTAGAAGGGCAGAAAGCTGTTTGGCATCTGTGTTGGCTCTAGAATCATTTACCACACTAACTAAGGCTTGTCTCTGTGCTGTAGTGGGCACGGAAACCAAACTGCAATTTTACTACAGTTGGTACTTTAAAAAATCATTTAGCTGTTTAAAATCCACATTTCTCCAGAATTGTACTTAAGAATAGAAGGTTGGAGATTGGCTGAAAATTGCTAAGAGCTGAAGAATCTATAATAGTTTCACCGTAGAAGTTTTTAGTACAGTGGGGAAAGTGCCGGTGAACACTGAGTTATTAACACTTCTTCAAATATGCAATTAAAAACTGTTTTGAAGGAGGTTGTGGGGATAGGATCGAGAAGGCATGTAGAAAGCTTAAGTTGTGATATCACTTTCCTGAGCATGTATGTGTCAACCAGGGAAAATAAATCCATAGAGCCTTTATGTGGTAAGCCAGGGCACATATCATCAAACTTCACATTTTCAGTCACATCACGTCTTGCTTGACTGATCCCCAGCCTAGTGCTTGTTATTTTATCTCTGAAATATGCTGCAAAGTCATCAGGTTTAGTTGTGTAGGAAAGTTCCCATATGTTTGTGGGGGTAGGATTTATCAGGCCATCAACGGTTGAGAAGAGCACTCTCAAATTATTCTGATTAGTAGTGATCAAGTTAGAGAAATGAGCCCTTCTGGCATTTTCTATTGTCTTGTTATATATGTCAAGTTGCTCTCTCAGTATATCATAATGGACCTCCAGCTTTCTCTACTTCTTCTCTGCCTTTCTGCAATTTCTCTTTAAACAGATTAGTTTCCTCATTCATCCAAGGGGTTCTCTGTTTGCATGTGTCCTTTTTCAACTTTACTGGAGCTATGGCATCAATAGTTGCCATTCATTTACTATTAAAGTGATCAACTAAATCATCACAAGAGGAAGGCAGAATAGGTGATGGTGTATTGTTCATACACACTTAATAATGTGTTCAGTATTACCCTGCGCTATGAGCAAAAAGGTAGTAAAAAAGACACAGTGGCGTTCAGATAAAGCAACATCAACAATAGAGGGTATGTCAATAGAAAGCCCCTTGGTAATAACCAGGTCCAGTAGAAAGCCCCTTGGTAATAACCAGGTCCAGTAGAAAGCCCCTTGGTAATAACCAGGTCCAGTAGAAAGCCCCTTGGTAATAACCAGGTCCAGTAGAAAGCCCCTTGGTAATAACCAGGTCCAGTAGAAAGCCCCTTGGTAATAACCAGGTCCAGTAGAAAGCCCCTTGGTAATAACCAGGTCCAGTAGAAAGCCCCTTGGTAATAACCAGGTCCAGTAGAAAGCCCCTTGGTTATAACCAGGTCCAGTAGAAAGCCCCTTGGTTATAACCAGGTCCAGTAGAAAGCCCCTTGGTAATAACCAGGTCCAGTAGAAAGCCCCTTGGTTATAACCAGGTCCAGTAGAAAGCCCCTTGGTAATAACCAGGTCCAGTAGAAAGCCCCTTGGTAATAACCAGGTCCAGTAGAAAGCCCCTTGGTTATAACCAGGTCCAGTAGAAAGCCCCTTGGTAATAACCAGGTCCAGTAGAAAGCCCCTTGGTTATAACCAGGTCCAGTAGAAAGCCCCTTGGTAATAACCAGGTCCAGTAGAAAGCCCCTTGGTAATAACCAGGTCCAGTAGAAAGCCCCTTGGTAATAACCAGGTCCAGTAGAAAGCCCCTTGGTAATAACCAGGTCCAGTAGAAAGCCCCTTGGTAATAACCAGGTCCAGTAGAAAGCCCCTTGGTAATAACCAGGTCCAGTAGAAAGCCCCTTTGTTATAACCAGGTCCAGTAGAAAGCCCCTTGGTTATAACCAGGTCCAGTAGAAAGCCCCTTGGTAATAACCAGGTCCAGTAGAAAGCCCCTTGGTAATAACCAGGTCCAGTAGAAAGCCCCTTGGTTATAACCAGGTCCAGTAGAAAGCCCCTTGGTAATAACCAGGTCCAGTAGAAAGCCCCTTGGTAATAACCAGGTCCAGTAGAAAGCCCCTTGGTTATAACCAGGTCCAGTAGAAAGCCCCTTAGTAATAACCAGGTCCAGTAGAAAGCCCCTTGGTAATAACCAGGTCTAGTAGAAAGCCCCTTGGTAATAACCAGGTCCAGTAGAAAGCCCCTTGGTAATAACCAGGTACAGAGTATGGCTGTGGTTATGGGTGGGCCCCATAACCACAAAACATCCATTCTCTAAACTAAATGTCCTTACAGCTGAGAGCATTAGTAAAAATAGAGGCTGTTCCCCCAACCTTTCCCCTTTTCTGATAGAGTATGAAAAGCTGTAGTCCGTGGGGAAGGCTTCAAAAAGAGCTGCACTAAAGTCTGAAGACTGTGTGTTTCTCACTGAAACATGGCTATCAACTTTGTGCTCAATTGCATTAAATGGTGCGGTTTTTCACTGGTGAAGATGAGAGAGATGCAGGTGGTCTTGATGTCACCTCCATCTCACTCCTCTTTTATCTGTGATGAACCAGGCCATGTTGAGAACCCCTCCTTCCTCCTCTACACACAAACAACTTCTCAAACCCCGACATGTTTTGTTTTTATGCAAACTGGGATAGCTTGTAACAAGGTATTGTATTTGGCTAAGTGGTGGTCTGATTTGTTTGGCCTAAAATAGTGCTGTGTAGACAGGTGTAGTGGCGTCCTTGGTATTGTGAAGTGTGTACTCACTGTCTTAGTGGTAGTTGGTGTTTTAGAGTTACAGTAGTGTAATGCAACACAAACATTGGCACACACACACGATAACATACACACTATACATACACATGGATTTAGTACTGTAGATATGTGGTAGTGGTGGAGTAGGGGCCTGAGGGCACACAGTGTGTTATGAAATCTGTGAATGTATTGTAATGTTTTAAAATTGTATAAACTGATTTCATTTTGCTGGACCCCAGGAAGAGTAGCTGCTGCTTTGGCTGCAGCTAATGGGGATCCATAATAAATACAAATACAAATGCTAACTCCCATTCGCTAGTTTCCCCATTGGTCCCTCATATAGGGATCATCAGCTAGTGCACTCTTTGTACCCCTTCATAACAGTCCCCATTGCATAGTTTTTTCTCCTGTACTTTGTTAAACACAAGACTAACACGTGTAATGTTTGGTCTGTCTGTATCTGTTCATGAGTGTCTACCTGTTAGCTCTCTGTCTAGCTACGTATAGTTGTAAACACACAGTTAGCTAGCCATTTACATTAGCATTTCTACTCCATGTTAAGTAGGCTGCTATTTCTGCTGCAGCATTCTGCTCCCTCCATAGGAATATTAATGGACTTGGCCTTGTAGCTGCGTCTGCCCAGCAGTAGGTAGAATACTTATAGATGGACCGTACCAGCGGAGCTGCATGCCCATCCCTTTTGGGATGCTAATGACTGTGCTGCTCCTCATCAGGAACGGCAGCCATGTTGTTAAGCTGGCTTAAAGTAAAAGGTTAATACGCTTTAATGAGATTTTTTTTGTCTGTTCAGAAAAATACTTAATGTTCATCCATTCGACGAAAGTGTCTGATTATTAAATACAGTTTATAGATTCACATTTCTCATCACCTCTCTCAGAGAGGACTGCTCTTTTGACCTTGGAGATGGTAATTCACTAAATACCATGGGTGAGTTATGTAGATTTACAGTCCAATACCTCCCCACAGCCTGGTCCCATTCCTCTGGTCTCCTGTACAGACTACCCTACACCACTGAGACAGATGTCCCAGCAACATTCATCATGTCCTCTTCGTTCACCTAGCCTGGGAGAATATTACATCTTCTGAGGGTGTATTACATTGACTGCAGTCGTCAATGATATACTGTAAAGCATCTCTCCTGTTGATTTCACTCCCTGTGTCTTGTAATCTCATCAGCTTCCCCTAATCAAATTCTCTCATGAGGCAGCACTACACCCCGGCCAGCCTCCAGAGGCAAATCAACCACCGCAGATTAATCGGCTGTGAACTTATTCTCTTTTATTGAATACTCTTTGCTGTGAATGGATATTGAAGAAAACAATTTATCGCACGCCAAATCCCTCCATTGTGATGCTAGGGTATATAGCTGTATAAAATCCACATGCACAAGAAGAGCATTGTTATGATGAAATGCAATTCCCCTGCCAATAGTGTTTTTTATAGCGCTTATTGTGTGCTGCAACCTGCAACGTCAGACAGAGACTAAAGATATAAAGTTGGTGAGCTGGTGCAAGTTACTCTGTCACTAAATCACAATTACTGACCTCTTCTCTGGTCCCATCCACACCTCCTCTCTTTTCCTCCCTCCCTCCCCCTTCTCTCCCTCTCTCCCTCCACCCCTCCCTCCCTACCCCTTCTCTCCCTCCCTCTCCTTCCCCACTCCCTCCCTCCCTCCCTCCCTCTACTCCCCTCCCTCCCTTTCCTTCCCCACTCACTCCCTCCCTCCCTCTACTCCCCTCCCTCTCCTTCCCCACTCACTCCCTCCCTCCCTCTACTCCCCCCCTCCCTCCTCCCCCCTCCCTCTCCTCCCCACCTCCTCTCTCTTTCTCAGATGGGTGTCCGGGTCAGTGTAACAGGAATGGTCAATGCAGCCTGGGTCAGAACAGCTGGCACTGTGAATGTCACACTGGCTGGAGAGGACCTGGCTGCAGTGTTGCCATGGAGATCTCCTGTGCCGACAACAAGGACAACGAAGGAGGTGAGTGGTGAAGGTTCACAGGAGGAAGGCTGAGGAATGCTGTGTCCACTTAGTAGATTTTCCTATGAAAAGAAAAATGAAGGTATGACGTTCCCATGCATGACTCATGATTTGATTTGGAATCAACAGTGGTTCACTTACAGTATTTGTGCAACTATACTGCTGAAGAGGGAAAAATATCTATTTCCTGTAAATATCCACTTGTAAGGCAGAGCAGCATCTCTCATGTATGGCAGTTGACAAGGTCTTTGATTCTCCCGGACGAGCAGCAGTCAGCCAGACGCCTGCCTGGGTTTCTCTGAGAGGGTTCCTCCCAGTGAGTTGCTCCAGGATCAGAGAGGTGTAATTGTGAGGCTGGTGTTATCAGGCCTGAATGGCCCAATTATGGAATCCTTCTGTCTGTGTGAGCTAGCGCTGAGCAGGCTGGGGGGAGAGGAGAAGCTGTCTGAATCGATGCCGTCTTCACCTTCTCCTCCCCAGAGTGCATGGGGATCAGTGACCTGGAGTTTGCAGAGATGGATGTCCATATTATCTCCTCCTCCCTCCCTGATGGAAGATTAAGTGACCCCCCCCCCCCCCGTGACCATTTGTGAGAGGATCAAAGATGCCTCGGAGATGTAGCAGCTCCGCTCCAAGCAGCCAGCCAGCCCCCATTCAATCTGTCAGTGCAGGGTTATCTAACATGAAAATAATACCCATGACTATTTTTCCTTGCTTAGCGGCTAAGTAGTGTGCCGAGGCCAGAGCTATGTCGATCTTAAAGAGGGCTTTCTCTGTGGCATGTCAGGCAATTGAGTCCGGATGCTATGCTTCCAGGTATCTTAATGCAGCCCCTGGAAGCCTTTCATCTTTAATCTCTCTCGTCTGAGCAATAGGGTAATATGCTCCGAGGACGATAGGGGGTTTTAACAGTCTTACAGCACAGGCCATTTCAATGTGTGGCTGGATGCCTGGCAGGCTGGCTGTTGTGGTTAATCCAAAACATCTTCCTTCTTCATTGGAGTTGTTGTCATACTTCCTACTCACTTCCTTAATATGTCTGTCGGGTGTCTCCCTCCCTCTCTGACTCTCCCTCTCTGTTTGTCTTTGTCTGTTTTATTTCACCAAATAAAAGCTGAAAGATCAGACAGAAAAAGTTTACAAAGTCTGAAAGTAGTTTGCATAGTTGAAAGTGTTTGTTTCGACAGTTCTGAATTAACGCGCTTGCTTGTGTTAGTATGCAGAGAGAGAGAGAGAGAGAGGATACGCCCTTAGGGTTGTGAGTGATGTCCCGTTTGATTTTGATGTCAGTGTCATTGGTTTTTATTAAAAGTACGACAGGCAGGCACTGTGCTGGAGAGCAGGGTGCAGATCACCATTTCTGAAGGAGAACTTCCTTTGTAGGCTCCTGAGTGGTTCAGTGGTCTAAGGCACTGCATCACAGTGCTAGAGGCGTCACTACAGACACTGGTTTGATTCCAGGCTGTATCACAACCGGCCGTGATTGGGAGTCCCATAGGGCAGCGCACAATTGGCCCAGCATCGTCCGGGTTTGGCCGGGGTAGGCCGTCATTGTAAATAAGAATTTGTTTTTAACTGACTTGCCTAGTTAAATAAAGGTTAAATAAATAAAAATGTTTTTTAAAAACTTGAGAATGAGACAAAAATACCACACACATCCTAATGAATATATAACATTAGATGAGGAGAAATAAATGAACTCATGAAAAGAATGGAAAGGGAATATACATTTGCATATATGTTGTTTCACATTGACACAGTATAGAGGGTATACAGATGCTAAACCTGCATGTTTTGAAATGTTCTTTGTTGCACTGTTTTCTACTTGACAATGATCTTGTTCTATTCTGCCCAACAACAAAAGGAAAAATGACAAATCAAAAAACGCCATTGAATCATTATTTTGTTGCAGCGGTGTCTGTCTGTCCAGATGATTTTATCATGTGCTTCCCCTTGCAGACGGACTGACAGACTGCATGGATCCCGACTGCTGCGCTCAGAGTCTGTGCCTGACCAATCCGCTGTGCCTGGGAGCAAGGGATCCACTGCAGATCATCCAGCAGAGCCAATCACCTTCGCTGAAAGTCAGGTCATTCTACGACAGAGTCAAGTTACTGGTGGGGAGGGATGGCACCCACATCATCCCTGGAAACAACCCCTTCAACTCAAGGTAGTGTACCCATCTATCAATTCTACTTACTTCAGGATATAATCAACTGTTTATACAGTAAACATCAGCATAAGGTCAGAATATTCTAAAGTAATTACCACTGACTTTCACAGTCATACAGAGCATTCGGAAAGTATTCAGACCCCTTGACTTTTCCACATTTTGATACATTACAAAAAATTACAAAAAAATTATTCTCATCAATCTACACACAATACCCCTTAATGACAAAGTGATAACAGATTTTTAGAAGTTTTTGCGAATGTATTATTATTATTTACATAAGTGTTCAGACCATTTGCTATGAGACTCGAAAATTGAGCTCAGGTGCATCCTGTTTCCATTGATCATCCTTGAGATGTCTCTACAACTTGATTGGAGTCCACCTGTGGTAAATTCAATTGATTGGACATGATTTGGAAAGGCACACACCTGTCTATATAAGGTCCCACAGTTGACAGTGCACGTCCTAGCAAAAGCCATGAGGTCGATTGTCCGTAGCGCTCCGAGTCAGGATTGTGTTGAGGCACAGGTCTGGGGAAGGGTACCAAAATAATTCTAAAGCATAGAAGGTCCCCAAGAACACAATGGCCTCCATCGTTGTTAAATGGAAGACGTTTGAAACCACCAAGACTCTTTTCCTAGAGCTGGCCGCCTGGCCAAACTGTGTAATCTGGGGAGAAGGGCCTTGGTCAGGGAGGTTAGGCAAGAACCCGGTGGTCACTCTGACAGAGCTCCAGAGTTTCACTGTGGAGATGGGAGAACCTTCCAGAAGGGCAACCAACTCTGCAGCACTCCACCAATCAGGCCTTTATGGTAGAGTGGCCAGACGGAAGCCACTGGTCAGTAAAAGGCACATGATAGCCTGCTTGGAGTTTGCCAAAAGGCACCAAACTTCTTCCATGAGAAACAAGATTCTCTGGTCTGATGAAACCAAGATTGAGCTCTTTGGCCTGAATGCCAAGCGTCATGTCTGGAGGAAACCTGGAACCATCCCTACGGTGAAGCATGGTGGTGGCAGCATCATGCTGTGGGGGTGTTTTTCAGTGGCAGGGACTGGGAGACTAGTCAGGATCGAGGGTAAGATGAACAGAGCAAGGTACAGACAGATCCTTGATGAAAACCTGCTCCAGAGCGCTCAGGACCTTAGACTGGGGTGAAGGTTCACCTTCCAACAGGACATGACCCTAACCACACAGCCAAGATAACGCAGGAGTGGCTTCGGGACAAGTCTCTGAATGTCCTTGAGTTGCCCAGCCGGAGCCCGGACTTGAACCCGATCGAACATCTCTGGAGAAACCTGAAAATAGCTGTGCATCGACGCTCCCCATCCAACCTGACAGAGCTTGAGAGGATCTGCAGAGAAGAATGTGAGAAACTCCCCAAATGCAGGTGTGCCAAGCTTGTAGCGTCATACCCAAGAAGACTTGAGGCTGTAATCGCTGCCAAAGGTGCTTCAACAAAGTACTGAGTAAAAGGTCTGAATACTTATGTAATGTGATATTTGCAACAACAACAACAACAATTTGCCTTTATGCGGTATTGTGTGTAGATTGATGAGGGGAAAAAACTATTTCATCGATTTTAGAATAAGACTGTAAACATAGCAAAATGTGTAAAAAGTAAAGGGGTCTGAATACTTTCCGAATGCAATGTACATTGACAGTTTTGATTAATGTGCTGTTACACCATCTTCATACCTTCACCTTGCAGCTATATTCTCTCTTACAGCCTGGCAGCGTTGATCAGAGGCCAGGTCGTGACCACGGACGGGACACCCCTGGTGGGGGTCAACGTGACGTTTGTCAAGTACCCTCACTATGGCTACACCTTGACTCGTCAGGACGGCATGTAGGGGATTTTTTGGTGTTTGAATATGACAACAGATCTTTAGATGTATGAATGGATTTATGTCCCTTAGGTCCCCCATGACTTAGATATCTTTGAGTGATTTGAGGATGGTGAGGATCAAAGGGTTTATAACCCCCTTGTTCTCTTTCTTTGTTCCTCTCTAGATTTGACCTGGTGGCCAATGGGGGTGTGTCTCTGGCCCTGCGCTTCGAGCGAGCTCCGTTCCTGAGCCAGGAGCGCACTGTGTGGCTGCCCTGGAACCGGTTCTATGCCATGGATACACTGGTGCTGAAGACAGAGGAGAATACCATCCCAGCCTGTGAGCTCAGTGGCTACGTCCACCCAGACCCTGTGGTGGTGGCCTCGCCCCTCTCCTCCTTCTTCAGCTCCCACCCTGCAGAGAGGCACATCATCCCTGAGACTCAGGTACATACACAGCGCTCTCGCTCTCTCTCTCTCTCGCTCTCTCGCTCTGTGTCTCTCTCGCTCTCTGTCTCTCGCTCTCTCTCTCTGTCTCTCTCTCTCTGTCTCTCGCTCTGTCTCTCTCTCTCTAGCTCTGTCTCTCTCTCTCTCTAGCTCTGTCTCTCTCACTCTCTGTCTCTCTCGCTCTCTGTCTCTCTCGCTCTCTGTCTCTCTCGCTCTCTGTCTCTCTCGCTCTCTGTCTCTCTCTCTCTCTCTCTCTGTCTCTCGCTTTGTCTCTCTCTCTCTCTGTCTCTCGCTTTGTCTCTCTCTCTCTCTCTCTAGCTCTCTCTCTCTCTCTCTCTCTCTCTCTCTAGCTCTGTTTCCCTCTCTCTAGCTCTGTTTCTCTCACACTTTCTTGTCTTCTCTCTCTCACATCTCTCTCTTCCTCTCTCTTTCCCTCTCTCCCTGCTCCTCCTAGGTGGTTCATGAGCAGTTGGAGATCCCGGGCACAGGTCTGAAGCTGTGCTACCTGAGCTCTCGTGCCTCCGGATACCGCGCCCTGCTGAAGGTGACCATGACCCAGGCCCTGGTGCCTCTCTCCCTGGCCAAGGTGCACCTGATGGTGGCCGTGGAGGGACATCTCTTCCAGAAGTGGTTCCATGCCTCTCCTAACCTGGCCTACACCTACATCTGGGACAAGACAGATGCCTACAGGCAGAGGGTCTATGGTCTGACCCAAGCGTCTGGTGAGTAGCAGCGTGAGATGTTTGTTCTGTTATATTAGATGTAACCATCTATCTAGACACAGTACCATGTTAGCTGTTACTGCAACAGGTTGGCAGAGCTTTCTGACAATCTCTCACTCAACTAATCAAACATAAGCTTTCTATCCTTCTCTAAATTATCACATGTTTCATTAAGTTAACACCAGCACAGTAACATACTGTGACACTGTGTAGGTGTGAACAGTTGTCTACCTCGGGCCCCATCCATTCACACATACAGCATGTGATCAGGCTGAGTACGTTTCTCTCCACACACACACACACACACACACACACACACACACACACACACACACACACACACACACACACACACACACACACACACACACACACACACACACACACACACACACACACACACACACACACACACACACACACACACACACACACACACACACACACACACACACACACACACGTCTCATTAAATGTCACTCGCCTGATTAACATTCTTATTGAAGTAAACTAAACCTTGTCTACGTGCGTGTATCACATGTGGTTGGTGTGACCATGAAGAGTATATTTAGAGCATTCACTGTCTACGTGCCATGCAATGTGATTCAATTCTGTGTTACTTATGAGTTGATGCTAAAGTTTGGGATGGAGAATAAAGTGGTATTTCTCCTCTGTTTTTCTACAGTGTCAGTGGGGTTTGAGTATGAGACGTGTCCCAGTCAGATCCTGTGGGAGAAGAGGACAGCGGTGCTGCAGGGATATGAGCTGCTGCCCTCCAACTTAGGGGGCTGGTCCCTGGACAAACATCACTCCCTCAACATTGCCAGTGGTACGACCCTACAACGTTTTATTTTCATATTTTATGGATTTTATTTATTTTATTGAGATAGGACAGTGGAGAGTAGACAGGAAAGGTAAGAGAGATCGGAAAGGGCAATGTGTTCTTAACTGACTTGCCTAGTTAAAAAAAAAACATACTTTAAAAGTCAGAACAGGGCCATTTTAGAAGTGAGTTCACTCACGCCGGGACAGATAGGCTACTATCACAGTCAGATCATTCACAACTGTGTGAATTCTTTATGTTTTTTGTTTAGTGTTGTGAAACGTTAAAAAGGTCTGGCTACATGGTCACTGAAACCAGACCACTTATTTGAGCGCATGAATGAATGTTTAACATCCAAGTAGCCTTGTCTTGTCTCATCTGTATATCAGTGCAGTGCCACTGGTAATCTCCTCCGACAACACTGGTCTTTCACCTCCGTGTTTGACAGCATTAGCCGTGCCCTGAATACCAATAGAATATTCCTGTGTGTGTGTAGGCAATGACAAGCAGGGAGTCAATGACAACAGCTGGTCTTACTGGGGTTCGACACATAATGAAAAGACATTACAGACAAAAGACTTTACAATTTACATACATTTACAAGTGTGTGTGTGTGTGTGTGTGTGTGTGTGTGTGTGTGTGTGTGTGTGTCCAGAAGTCCCCACAAGAATAGTAAACAAACAAAAAATGTGACCAACTGAGGACATTTTGTTTGTCTCCACAAGGTCAAATGCTATTTCTATTGGGTTTAGAATTCGGGTTAGTTTTGGGGTTAAGGTTAGGTTTTCGGGTTAGTGTACCGTTTAGGGCTAGGGAAAATAGGATTGGGACTGTATTGTGTTTCCCCACAAGGTTAGATACACATGCAGTGGCATCAGAAATGATTCACACCCCTTGACTTTTCCCACATTTTGTTGCTACAAAAGTCGGATTGAAATGGATGTAATTGTAATGTTTCGTCAACGATCTACACAAGGTACTCTGTCATGTCAAAGTGGAAGAAAAATTCAATTTTTTTTTAGTTTTTTTATATGAAAAATAAAACATTAGATAAGTATTCACCCCCCCCCCCCCTCCGAGACAATACATGTTAGAAACCATTTCTTCTAGGCTCAGATGAAAGATATGACATATACAGTGGGAGTGGCTATGTCAGCTACCATCTTCAGTAGCTTTCCATCTAAATTGTGAATGACAGAAGGTTTGTCATTATTGATGGATAACAATAACTTTTCCACCTCTCCCACACTAACTTTACAAAATTCTGACTTACAATGCTTTTCTTTTATTATAAAGAATGTTATGCCCGAGTACGATGGCTCACTGTTCGTTGTTGGCATTTCCTGTCTTAAGTTTTCCCACTCTGCCAATGAAGAAATCATTAAATAATTGGCAACGGGATGAATAAGCCATCTGATTGGATGAAAGATGCAGTTGAATTTGTCTTTCTACCCATAATTTCATTTAACGTATTCCAATTTTTTTATTCTTTATATCATTGATCTTGGCTTCATAATACAGTTTCTTCCTTTTTGTTGAGTTTATTTACGTCATTTCTCAATTTGCAGTAAGTCAGCCAGTCAGATGTGCAGCCAGACTTATTAGCCACTAATATACTACTCTGACGCTCACCCCCTGAAACCCACCTTGTTTCTATAGCAACAGTTTGAGCAGTATTGGATTACAGATTGAATTATTTTGTTTTATTTTTGGGAAAGTCTAAAATGATAAGTAAGTTCATATTAAGATGGAAGTTGATTGAAAAAGTGTCACTGGGTCTTTGTTCCCTTGCTGTATTTTTAGGATCTAAAAATATATTGTTTTGAATCAGAACTGTTTGTCTCTACTGTTTCAGGGATCTTACATAAGGGCAGTGGGGAGAACGTGTTTGTCTCAGAGCAGCAGCCTCCAGTCATCAACAGCATCATGGGTAATGGGCGCAGGCGCAGTATCTCCTGTCCCAGCTGCAGTGGTCTGGCCGAGGGCAACAAGCTGCTGGCCCCTGTGGCTCTGGCCTGTGGGGGGGACGGCAGCCTGTATGTGGGAGACCTCAACTTTATCCGCCGGGTCTATCCCACCCTCAACACCACGGCTGTGCTGGAGCTCAGGTAAGGTGTCAACGTACAGAGGGTGTCAGTGGAGGAGGGTGTCAGTGGAGGAGGGTGTCAGTGAGGGAGGGTGTCAGTGCGGGAGGGTGCCAGTGGAGGAGGGTGCCAGTGCGGGCGGGTGCCAGTGGAGGAGGGTGCCAGTGGAGGAGGGTGTCAGTGGAGGAGGGTGTCAGTTGAGGAGGGTGTCAGTTGAGGAGGGTGTCAGTGCGGGAGGGTGCCAGTGAGGAGGGTGCCAGTGGAGGAGGGTGCCAGTGGAGGAGGGTGCCAGTGGAGGAGGGTGCCAGTGGAGGAGGGTGCCAGCGTAGGAGGGTGTCAGCGTAGGAGGGTGTCAGCGTAGGAGGGTGTCAGCATAGGAGGGTGCCAGCGTAGGAGGGTGCCAGCGTAGGAGGGTGCCAGCGTAGGAGGGTGCCAGCGTAGGAGGGTGCCAGTAGAGGAGGGTTTAAGGAGGATGATGGGTGGAAACTAACAAGGTTGTTTTCTTTGTTTTCAGAAATAAAGACTTGAGGCATGGGTAAGTTATGCGTCCTCCAACAGCTTGGTGACATTGCCTGACATACAGCTGTAGCAAAAGCAATAGTTATCTTCCTGTATGTTGGGGTGCCTTCAGAATGTATTCCCAATCTCTGTTTTAGTCCTTTGAGGGATTATCTATCACACCTCTTGAAATAGATTTTTGTTGCTGGAGGTTATTATTATTATTAACATCTAAAATATTATCTCATATAATTTCTCCGTAGGAACAACCCAACACACAAGTACTACCTAGCGGTGAACCCAATGTCTGGGGCGGTCTTTCTCTCAGACACCAACTCTCGGCAGATATACCGCCTGCGCTCACTGACCAGCGGGCGGCAGTTGTTGGACAATGCCCAGGTGGTGGCTGGGACCGGCGAGCAGTGTGTCCCCTTCGACGAGGCTCGCTGTGGGGACGGGGGCAAGGCCATGGAGGCAGCACTCATGAACCCCAGGGGTGAGTACCAGGAGCAGGGGCTATCAACCAGGACTTGGGAGGTGACAGTGACTTGTTACTGAGTACTGTTCCAGGGCTGCTGTGCTCCACACATTCACTATAAAATCAGTTCCACTCTTCTAATGTCCTTAAGGATTATTTTGCTATAGCTGACTGTCACTTGCAAACTGTCACTTACAAACTGTCACTTGCAAACTGTCATTTACACATTTATTGTGGGATTTTACACAGGTTCACCTGCTGTTCATTTGGGGTGTTTAGCTGTCACTCAATATCACTGGAAGTTGGTGGCAGCTTAATTGGGGATGGGCTCGTGGTAATGGCTGGAGTGGAATAGGTGGAATGGTATCAAATTCCATTTGCTCCGTTCCAGTCATTATTATGAGCCGTCATCCCCTCAGCAGCCTCCACTGTAGTATATCTATCTAGTGTAGGCTGTCTTCAGGGGGTGGGTGTATGGAAATGACAGTGATTTGTTCGGAGCAGTGACCTGGAGAAGAAACGACCGCAGTTCTTGACACCAAACTGCCAGGCGTAGTGTTGCATTGTCACTTGGTGTCACAAGAGAGATGACAAGCTAGCACACCGACATCCTGGTGTCAGTATGATGTTACAACAGAATGCCTGATGAGCACAACTTTGACTTTGTTTTGACTGTTTGTGTTAGCAGCACCAGAATTACTTTTCACATGTCAGAATGATGAGATTTCTAACGCTGCCCCTCTCATGTCTTTCTGTCTGTCAGGGATTGCTGTGGATAAGAACGGTCTCATGTATTTTGTTGACGCCACCATGATCCGTAAGGTGGACCAGAACGGCATCATCTCCACCCTGATCAAGACCAATGACCTCACAGCGGTCCGCCCACTCAGCTGTGACTCCAGCATGGACGTCAGTCAGGTCAGCAGGGAAACATGGGGAGCAAGAAAATCTATGTTTTATATGTTTATATTTTGGACTTATAGGCCCTTTGGGGCAGAACACCTGTGTAGTGCTGCTGAGGCTAGCCGGTGCATTCTCAAGGATATCTCCATCCCTCTGCCTTATGGACAAATACACTAAGCTGGACAACTACAGAGACTATATTTTAGAGGGATATACACTACATGACTAAAAGTATGTGGACACCTGCTCATCAAACATCTCATTCCAAAATCATGGTCATTAATATGGAGTTGGTCCCCCCTTTGCTGCTATAACAGCCTCCACTCTTCAGGGAAGGCTTTCCACTAGATGTTGGAATGTTGCTGCAGAGACTTACTTCCATTCAGCCACAAGAGCATTAGTGAGGTCGGACACTGATGTTGGGCGATTAGGCCTGGGTAGGCCAGTCAAGTTCTTCCACACCGATCTCAACAAACCATTTCTGTATGGACCTTGCTTTGTGCACGTGGGCACTGTCATGCTGAAACAGGAAAGGACCTTCCCCAAACTTGTCTAGAATGTCATTGTATGCTGTAGCGTTAAGATTTCCCTTTGCTGGAACTAAAGGACTAAACACAAACCATGAAAAACAGCCCCAGACCATTATTCCTCCTCCACCAGTGTACAGTTGGCACTATGCATTGGGGTATGTAGCGTTCTCATGGCATCCGCCAAACCCATAGTCCAATGGCGGCGCGCTTTACACCACTCCAGCTGGTTGCTCGGCCATGGAAACCCATTTCATGAGGCTCCTGACGAACAGTTCTTGTGCCGACGTTGCTTCCAGAGGCAGTTTGGATCTCGGTAGTAAGTGTTGCAATCGAGGACAGACGCGCTTCAGCACTCAGCGGTCCTGTTCTGTGAGCTTGTGTGGCCTACCACTTCGCGGCTGAGCCGTTGTTGTTCCAAGACGTTTCCACTTCACAATAACAGCACTTACAGTTGACCGGGGCAGCTCTAGCAGGGCAGAAATCTGACAAACTGACTTGTTAGAAAGGTGGCATCCTATGACGGTGCCACGTTGAAAGACACTGAGCTCTTCAGTAAGGCCATTCTACTGACAATGTTTGTACTATGGAGATTGCATGGCTGTATGCTCGATTTGATACACCTGTTAGAAACGGGTATGGATGAAATAGCCAAATCCACTCATTTGAAGGGGTGTCCACATATTTTGTTTCTATAGGGTATCTACTACTGGTCCTACATAGTGCTGCCTGTTTGTAGTCATACATTGACAGTATCGATACCCACCTATACAGAAATCCAATCTCTGCCGTCTTCTGAGTAGAGTTGCACAATTCCGATATCTTTCCCAGAATTCCCAGGTTTACCAGATTCTCCCGGTTGGAAGATTTTTGGAATCAGGAGGGAATAACCTGGGAATTTTGTGGAAGTTCCCAGAATTGTGCAACCCTACTTCTGAATAGTGTGTGAGAGAGAGAAAGTTGGATAGACTTGACAGACTAGAGAGAGAGATCTACAGAGGGCTGGGGGGGAGACTAGAGGGAGAGCTCTACAGAGGGCTGGGGGAGAGACTAGAGGGAGAGCTCTACAGAGGGCTGGGGGAGAGACTAGAGGGAGAGATCTACAGAGGGCTGGGGCGGAGAAAGACCAGAGGGAGAGCTCTACAGAGGGCTGGGGGGGAGACTAGAGGGAGAGATCTACAGAGGGCTGGGGGAGACTAGAGGGAGAGCTCTACAGAGGGCTGGGGGAGAGACTAGAGGGAGAGATCTACAGAGGGCTGGGGGGGAGAAAGACCAGAGGGAGAGATCTACAGAGGGCTGGGGGGGAGACTAGAGGGAGAGATCTACAGAGGGCTGGGGGGAGACCAGAGGGAGAGATCTACAGAGGGCTGGGAGAGACCAGAGGGAGAGATCTACAGAGGGCTGGGGGAGACTAGAGGGAGAGATCTACAGAGGGCTGCGGCGGAGAAAGACCAGAGGGAGAGATCTACAGAGGGCTGGGGGAGACTAGAGGGAGAGATCTACAGAGGGCTGGGGGAGAGACTAGAGGGAGAGATCTACAGAGGGCTGGGGGAGACTAGAGGGAGAGATCTACAGAGGGCTGGGGGAGACTAGAGGGAGAGATCTACAGAGGGCTGGGGGAGACTAGAGGGAGAGATCTACAGAGGGCTGGGGGAGACTAGAGGGAGAGATCTACAGAGGGCTGGGGGAGACTAGAGGGAGAGATCTACAGAGGGCTGGGGGAGACCAGAGGGAGAGATCTACAGAGGGCTGGGGGAGACTAGAGGGAGAGATCTACAGAGGGCTGGGGGAGACCAGAGGGAGAGATCTACAGAGGGCTGGGGGAGACTAGAGGGAGAGATCTACAGAGGGCTGGGGGAGACCAGAGGGAGAGATCTACAGAGGGCTGGGGGAGACTAGAGGGAGAGATCTACAGAGGGCTGGGGGAGAGACTAGAGGGAGAGATCTACAGAGGGCTGGGGGAGACTAGAGGGAGAGATCTACAGAGGGCTGGGGGAGACTAGAGGGAGAGCTCTACAGAGGGCTGGGGGGAGACTAGAGGGAGAGATCTACAGAGGGCTGGGGGGGAGACTAGAGGGAGAGATCTACAGAGGGCTGGGGGAGAGACTAGAGGGAGAGATCTACAGAGGGCTGGGGGGAGACTAGAGGGAGAGATCTACAGAGGGCTGGGGGAGACTAGAGGGAGAGATCTACAGAGGGCTGGGGAGACTAGAGGGAGAGATCTACAGAGGGCTGGGGGGGAGACTAGAGGGAGAGATCTACAGAGGGCTGGGGGAGAGACTAGAGGGAGAGATCTACAGAGGGCTGGGGGAGACTAGAGGGAGAGATCTACAGAGGGCTGGGGGAGACTAGAGGGAGAGATCTACAGAGGGCTGGGGGAGACTAGAGGGAGAGATCTACAGAGGGCTGGGGGAGAGAAAGACTAGAGGGAGAGATCTACAGAGGGCTGGGGGAGAGACTAGAGGGAGAGATCTACAGAGGGCTGGGGGAGACTAGAGGGAGAGCTCTACAGAGGGCTGGGGGAGAGACTAGAGGGAGACATCTACAGAGGGCTGGGTGGAGAGACTAGAGGGAGAGATCTACAGAGGGCTGGGGGAGAGACTAGAGGGAGAGATCTACAGAGGGCTGGGGGAGAGACTAGAGGGAGAGATCTACAGAGGGCTGGGGGAGACTAGAGGGAGAGATCTACAGAGGGCTGGGGGGGAGACTAGAGGGAGAGATCTACAGAGGGCTGGGAGAGACCAGAGGGAGAGATCTACAGAGGGCTGGGGGAAAGACTAGAGGGAGAGATCTACAGAGGGCTGGGAGAGACCAGAGGGAGAGATCTACAGAGGGCTGGGGGGGGAGAAATACTAGAGGGAGAGATCTACAGAGGGCTGGGGGGAGAAAGATTAGAGGGAGAAATCTACAGAGGGCTGGGGGAGACTAGAGGGAGAGCTCTACAGAGGGCTGGGGGGAGACTAGAGGGAGAGCTCTACAGAGGGCTGGGGGAGACTAGAGGGAGAGATCTACAGAGGGCTGGGGGGGAGAAAGACCAGAGGGAGAGATCTACAGAGGGCTGGGGGGGAGACTAGAGGGAGAGATCTACAGAGGGCTGGGGGAGAGACTAGAGGGAGAGATCTACAGAGGGCTGGGGGGGAGACTAGAGGGAGAGATCTACAGAGGGCTGGGGGAGACTAGAGGGAGAGATCTACAGAGGGCTGGGGGAGACTAGAGGGAGAGATCTACAGAGGGCTGGGGGGGAGACTAGAGGGAGAGATCTACAGAGGGCTGGGGGAGAGACTAGAGGGAGAGATCTACAGAGGGCTGGGGGGAGACTAGAGGGAGAGATCTACAGAGGGCTGGGGGAGACTAGAGGGAGAGATCTACAGAGGGCTGGGGGAGACTAGAGGGAGAGATCTACAGAGGGCTGGGGGAGACTAGAGGGAGAGATCTACAGAGGGCTGGGGGAGACTAGAGGGAGAGATCTACAGAGGGCTGGGGGAGAGAAAGACCAGAGGGAGAGATCTACAGAGGGCTGGGGGGAGAGAATAGAGGGAGAGATCTACAGAGGGCTGGGGGAGAGACTAGAGGGAGAGATCTACAGAGGGCTGGGGGGAGACTAGAGGGAGAGATCTACAGAGGGCTGGGGGAGAGACTAGAGGGAGAGCTCTACAGAGGGCTGGGTGGAGAGACTAGAGGGAGAGATCTACAGAGGGCTGGGGGAGACTAGAGGGAGAGATCTACAGAGGGCTGGGGGGAGAAAGACCAGAGGGAGAGATCTACAGAGGGCTGGGGGGAGAGACTAGAGGGAGAGATCTACAGAGGGCTGGGGGAGACTAGAGGGAGAGCTCTACAGAGGGCTGGGGGGGAGACTAGAGGGAGAGCTCTACAGAGGGCTGGGGGAGAGAGACTAGAGGGAGAGATCTACAGAGGGCTGGGGGGAGACTAGAGGGAGAGATCTACAGAGGGCTGGGGGGAGACTAGAGGGAGAGCTCTACAGAGGGCTGGGGGAGAGACTAGAGGGAGAGCTCTACAGAGGGCTGGGGGGGAGACTAGAGGGAGAGATCTACAGAGGGCTGGGGGAGAAAGACTAGAGGGAGAGATCTACAGAGGGCTGGGGGAGACCAGAGGGAGAGATCTACAGAGGGCTGGGGGGGAGACTAGAGGGAGAGCTCTACAGAGGGCTGGGGGGAGAAAGACTAGAGGGAGAGCTCTACAGAGGGCTGGGGGGGAGACTAGAGGGAGAGATCTACAGAGGGCTGGGGGAGACTAGAGGGAGAGCTCTACAGAGGGCTGGGGGAGACTAGAGGGAGAGATCTACAGAGGGCTGGGGGAGACTAGAGGGAGAGATCTACAGAGGGCTGGGGGGGAGACTAGAGGGAGAGATCTACAGAGGGCTGGGGGGAGAAAGATTAGAGGGAGAAATCTACAGAGGGCTGGGGGAGAGACTAGAGGGAGAGCTCTACAGAGGGCTGGGGAGACTAGAGGGAGAGATCTACAGAGGGCTGGGGGGGAGACTAGAGGGAGAGATCTACAGAGGGCTGGGGGAGACTAGAGGGAGAGATCTACAGAGGGCTGGGGGAGACTAGAGGGAGAGATCTACAGAGGGCTGGGGGGGAGACTAGAGGGAGAGATCTACAGAGGGCTGGGGGAGAGACTAGAGGGAGAGATCTACAGAGGGCTGGGGGGAGACTAGAGGGAGAGATCTACAGAGGGCTGGGGGAGACTAGAGGGAGAGATCTACAGAGGGCTGGGGGAGACTAGAGGGAGAGATCTACAGAGGGCTGGGGGAGGAGAGAGAGACTAGAGGCGAGGGAGAGATCTACAGAGGGCTGGGGGAGAGACTAGAGGGAGAGATCTACAGAGGGCTGGGGGAGAGACTAGAGAGAGAGATCTACAGAGGGCTGGGGGGGAGACTAGAGGGAGAGATCTACAGAGGGCTGGGGGAGACTAGAGGGAGAGATCTACAGAGGGCTGGGGGGGAGACTAGAGGGAGAGATCTACAGAGGGCTGGGGGGAGAAAGACTAGAGGGAGAGATCTACAGAGGGCTGGGGGGGAGACTAGAGGGAGAGATCTACAGAGGGCTGGGGGGGAGACTAGAGGGAGAGATCTACAGAGGGCTGGGGGGGAGACTAGAGGGAGAGATCTACAGAGGGCTGGGGGAGACTAGAGGGAGAGCTCTACAGAGGGCTGGGGGGGAGACTAGAGGGAGAGATCTACAGAGGGCTGGGGGGAGAAAGACCAGAGGGAGAGATCTACAGAGGGCTGGGGGGGAGACCAGAGGGAGAGCTCTACAGAGGGCTGGGAGAGATCAGAGGGCGAGATCTACAGAGGGCTGGGGGGGAGACCAGAGGGAGAGCTCTACAGAGGGCTGGGAGAGATCAGAGGGCGAGATCTACAGAGGGCTGGGGGAGACTAGAGGGAGAGATCTACAGAGGGCTGGGGGGGAGACCAGAGGGAGAGCTCTACAGAGGGCTGGGAGAGATAAGGGAGAGATCTACAGAGGGCTGGGGGAGACTAGAGGGAGAGATCTACAGAGGGCTGGGGGGGAGAATTCCAGTGGATTTGTGATGACTCATATGTTCTGTGTTTGTTGATCCAGGTGCGTCTGGAGTGGCCCACTGACCTGGCGGTGAACCCTACAGACAACTCTCTGTATGTTCTGGAGAACAATGTGATCATGCGAATCACTGAGAACCACCAGGTCAGCATCATCGCTGGGAGGCCCATGCACTGCCAGGTCCCAGGCATCGACTACTCCCTGAGCAAGCTGGCCATCCACTCAGCTCTGGAGAGCGCCACGGCCATCGCCATCTCCCACACCGGCGTGCTCTACATCGCCGAGACGGACGAGAAGAAGATCAACCGCGTGCGGCATGTCAGCGCCTCCGGAGAGATCTCTCCACTGGCCGGCGCCACCTCCGAGTGCGACTGCAAGAACGACGTCAACTGCCAGTGCTTCTCTGGCGACGAGGGCTACGCCACAGACGCCGGGCTCAACGCCCCCTCCTCGCTCGCCGTGTCTCCCGACGGCACACTGTTCATCGCTGACCTAAACAACATCCGCGTGCGGGCGGTGAGGCGCAACAGGCCCATGGCCACGCCCATAGGGCTGTATGAGGTGGGGTCACCACGGGAACAGGAGCTCTACGTGTTCAGTAGAGATGGGCTCCACAGACACACAGTCAGTCTGATCACCGGAGAACTCCTCTATAACTTCACCTACGGGCCGGACGGGGAGCTGGCTGCCGTGGCTGATAACTGTAACAACACCCTGAGGGTGAGGAGGGACGGCTCTGGCCAGCTGAGGCTGGTGCTTCTGCCTGAGAACCAGGTGGTCAGCCTGGGGCTGGACCCTGCCGGCGGCCTGCGCTCCATATCTGCATTAAACCAGGAAGTGGCGCTGATGAGCTATGCTGCGAACACAGGGCTGCTGGCCTCCAAGGCTGATGAGACTGGATGGACCAACTTCTATGAGTAAGGGAAAGGGAAAAGGAGGATACCTAGTCTGCTGTCCAACTGAATGAAAGGGGGGATACCTAGTCTGCTGTCCAACTGAATGAAAGGGGGGATACCTAGTCTGCTGTCCAACTGAATGAAAGGGGGATACCCAGTCTGCTGTCCAACTGAATGAAAGGGGGGATACCTAGTCTGCTGTCCAACTGAATGAAAGGGGGGATACCTAGTCTGCTGTCCAACTGAATGAAAGGGGGGATACCTAGTCTGCTGTCCAACTGAATGAAAGGGGGGATACCTAGTCAGCTGTCCAACTGAATGAAAGGGGGGATACCTAGTCTGCTGTCCAACTGAATGAAAGGGGGATACCCAGTCTGCTGTCCAACTGAATGAAAGGGGGGATACCTAGTCTGCTGTCCAACTGAATGAAAGGGGGGATACCTAGTCTGCTGTCCAACTGAATGAAAGGGGGGATACCTAGTCTGCTGTCCAACTGAATGAAAGGGGGGATACCTAGTCAGTTGTCCAACTGAATGAAAGGGGGGATACCTAGTCTGTTGTCCAACTGAATGAAAGGGGGGGATACCTGGTCAGTTGTCCAACTGAATGAAAGGGGGGATAGCTAGTCTGCTGTCCAACTGAATGAAAGGGGGGATACCTAGTCAGTTGTACAACTGAATGAAAGGGGGGATACCTGGTCAGTTGTACAACTGAATTAAAGGGGGGATACCTAGTCAGTTGTCCAACTGAATGAAAGGGGGGATACCTAGTCAGTTGTCCAACTGAATGAAAGGGGGGATACCTAGTCAGTTGTCCAACTGAATGAAAGGGGGATACCTGGTCAGCTGTACAACTGAATGAAAGGGGGGATACCTGGTCAGTTGTACAACTGAATGAAAGGGGGGATACCTGGTCAGTTGTACAACTGAATGAAAGGGGGGATACCTAGTCAGTTGTCCAACTGAATGAAAGGGGGGATACCTGGTCAGTTGTCCAACTGAATGAAAGGGGGGATACCTAGTCTGCTGTCCAACTGAATGAAAGGGGGGATACCTAGTCTGCTGTCCAACTGAATGAAAGGGGGGATACCTAATCTGCTGTCCAACTGAATGAAAGGGGGGATACCTAGTCAGCAGTCCAACTGAATGAAAGGGGGGATACCTAGTCAGATACCATAATTGACATCCACGTCTCCACATTCACGTCTTCAGAGCCTGGGGAACAGTGGGTTTAACTACCTTGCTCAGGGGCAAAACGACAGATTTTTACCTTGGGGATTCGATCCAGCAACCTTCCGGTTACTTGCCCAACTCTCTGTGTGAATATACTTGTGTATATATGTGTAATGTGACTGGGTAAATGAACAATTCAGTGATATAACTCACATGCTCATGTGGGCTGAAGTAAATGAGTAATCACCATGGAAATAATGCATTAGTCAGAGAGAGAGTGAGAGAGAGAGGTCTGGATTCTGTCAGATCAACAGTATGGTTATGTCACTGTAACCATCTGGTATCTGACACTGGTACTACACTGAGTACTAGAGGACATCTGTTGGTCTCACGTTTGATTAAACAATCAAGCTTTGTTTTCCAGCACACATGTCTGATTTTCCTTCCTCCATATGTACATGACTCATGTCCGTCCTATTCTCTCCCCGTGCAGGTATGACAGTGAGGGACATCTGACTAATGTCACCTACCCAACGGGAGTGGTGACCAGCCTGCACCGGGAGATGGAGCAATCCATCAACATCGACGTGGAGAGCTCCAACAGAGATGATGCCATCACCGTCATCACCAACTTGTCCTCTGCGGAGGCGTCCTACACCGTGGTGCAAGGTAACTAACATGTCACCTAAAAAATATCATTCTCATAAAAATATATTCTACCAAATTGGAATTTCGTCACGTTGCTGCCCAACAAGACGGCCCCTGATCCCAGAGGTTATTACAGCCGTTTAGCGGGGAGGGGGAAAGAGCAATAGAGAACGGTTTTCCCCACTGACCCACGGGGGTGTGACAGAAAATAAATGCAATTTCATCTGTACGTCTGGAAACTACTGGAGTCGTGAGAATAACAATTGAAGAGATTTATATGAAAGTCTGCCCTGGGGTGGTGGGGGCTCGTAAAAGAGGGCAAACTGACTTGGCTACTTTTAACTGCACACTTTATTTCAATCTAACGTGGGAGTTCTGACTGAAATGGCGTCTCCAAAGTAGATCTGTCTTTAAAAGCTCGCAAAGTTTACTTCTCCTGTTTCAAGGAGATAAATTGAGTTTGAAAGATGTTAAGAGCTGGTTTTGAGTACTCTTGTTTTGTTAGACGTGTTTCAAGAAGTTTTCCTCACGTTAAACTCCATGGATTATTTTGTTTCCAGATACCTTTTTTTCCTCAATTGTAGTCCATGATATCATTACTGCATGGAAATGGAATAAAAGGCTCATGTTCTGCATTTTGCTGAGAGACTAAAAACCCTCTTATCTTTGGTCATGTCATTCTGAGAGAGGATACTTGTTATTGTCTGGGAGAAAAGTACACACATCCAGAGACTGCATTTCCTCTAATGCAGAGCATTCAATCACATCAAATGGAATGTCTTCTCTGTAATAAAACGTGCCTTTTAGTTTCTCACTTGTCATATAACGTGTGTGTGTGTCTGCTGCTCCCCCTGCAGACCAAGTACGGAACAACTACCAGTTCTGTTACAATGGCAGTCTCCGGGTATCGTATGCCAACGGCATGGGCCTCAGTTTCCACACAGAGCCCCACATCCTAGCCGGCTCAGTCAGCCCTACCATTGGTCGGCGTAACATCACTCTGCCCACAGACAGCGGGTTGAATTCCATCGAGTGGAGGATGAGGAAGGAAGTCATTAAAAGTAAAGTGACCATATATGGCAGAAAGTTGAGGGTAAGCTGGAGTGCTCTAATGTCAATCCATTTCTGGAGGTTTTTTAATCAATGCAGCTTGTTGTCTGTCAGACTAAAGGCCATCTCTGTATGATAGCATGTGTCACTGAGAAGAAAAATAGAGCTACAATATATAATTTGGAGAGTAATGTTGTATTTAAATATATATACAGTGTATTCAGACCCCTTGACTTAAAAAAATAAAAAATACTTTACAGCCTTATTCTAAAATTGATTAAATTGTTTTTTTTCTTCATCAATCTACACACAATACCCCATAATGACAAAGCAAAAGCAGGTTTTTAGATATATTTGATAATTTATTCAAAATAAAAACAACGTAATATTGCATTTACATAAGTATTCACACCTTTTACTCAGTACTTTGTTGAAGCACCTTTGGCAGCGATTACAGCCTCAAGTCTTCTTGGGTATGACGCTACAAGCTTGGCACACCTGTATTTGAGGAGTTTCTCCCATTCTTCTCTGCAGATCATCTCAAGCTCTGTCAGGTTGGATGGGGAGCGTCGCTGCACAGCTATTTTCAGGTTGATCGGGTTCAAGTCCGGGCTCTGGCTGGGCCACTCAAGGACATTCAGAGACTTGTCCCGAAGCCACTCCCGCATTGTCTTAGCTGTGTGCTTAGGGTCGTTGTCCTGTTGGAAGGTGAACCTTCGCCCCAGTCTGAGGTCCTGAGCGCTCTGGAGCAGGTTTTCATCAAGGATCTCTCTGTACTTCGCTCCGTTCATCTTTCCGTCAATCCTGACTAGTCTCCCAGTCCCTGCCGCTGAAAAGCATCCCCACAGCATGATGCTGCCACCACCATGCTTCACCGTAGTGATGCCAGGTTTCCTCCAGACGTGACGCTTGGCATTCAGGGCAAAGAGTTCAATCTAGGGTTCATCAGAACAGAGAATCTTGTTTCTCATGGTCTTGAGTCTTTAGGTGCCTTTTGGCAAACTCCAAGCAGGCTGTCATGTGCCTTTTACTGAGGAGGGGCTTCCGTCTAGCCACTCTACCATAAAGACCTGATTGGTGAAGTGCTGCTGAGATGGTTGTCCTCCTGGAAGGTTCTCCCATCTCCACAAATGAACTCTGGAGCTCTGTCAGAGTGACCATCGGGTTATTGGTTACCTCTCTGACCAAGGCCCTAC
Organism: Salmo salar; assembly: GCF_965601325.2. Lineage (NCBI taxonomy): Eukaryota > Metazoa > Chordata > Actinopteri > Salmoniformes > Salmonidae > Salmo > Salmo salar. Next base: position 85,801,929 of record NC_138294.1, on the reverse strand, counting down.
TCCCCCGATTGCACAGTTTGGCCAGCCGGCCAGCTCTAGGAAGAGTCTTGGTGGCTCCAAACTTCTTCCATTTAAGAATGATAGAGGCCACTGTTCTTGGGGACCTTCAATGCTGCAGACATGTTTTGGAGCTCTACGGAAAATTCCTTCGACCTCATGGCTTGGTTTTTGCTCTGGCATGCACTGTCAACTGTGGGACCTTATATAGACAGGTCTGTGCCTTTCCAAATCATGTACAATCAATTGAATTTACCACAGGTGGACTCCAATCAAGTTGCAGAAACATCTCAAGGATGTTCAATGGAAACAGGATGCATTTGAGC